>NC_089824.1:69209773-69509773 GCF_035046505.1 Tiliqua scincoides
GTGCATTACGAAAGGTCTGCAAGGCTGTTTTTAAATCACTGAGCAAAAGGACATTGTTTTTAAATGGATTTGCTTTAATATGATTTTTGCCCTCCACTTGAGTTCTAACAGTAAGGAGACTCAGCCTGTCATGTATTGCACACAAGAATGCAATACTGTTCAACTTCATGGTTGTGCTAAGATTATGGCTTCTGATTTCATTACTTACCATCCTGGATCCTTTGCTATTCTTCAGCAATAACATTCGGTTTGAATTCTGTTCGTAGGAATGTATATACCAGATTTGAGTGACAATTTTGCATGGATGCAAATAGTAGCAGTTATAGGAAAGGGTTTCTTGATTTTTTCATTAAACCCTTTTCCAGGTCTTTTATATAAACAATTTTCAGCAATGCTAGGGATCATATTAGAAGAAGCTATTTTTGTTATGTGTCTTCTAAATTACTAAAAATGTTTAAAAGCCCACAGTTTCAGTGCTTAAATGAGAGATAGCTAGTATAGTGGAGATGCCTTTCCTTATGCAGTTTCTCTAACCTTTCCTTCAGCAAGGGAAAACAGAATCAAGCAAACTTTGGCATCACTTTTAATTTTCCATTGAGTGGTGCTACATATTGATGGGTACTAGTTGTTAGGCAAGCACTTAGAGGCAAAATTGCAATCAGTTATAGGCTCATGAAAAGTTTTGCTCAAAAGGGTCTTAAACCCAGTGGATGCAGTGGCTGCTACTGTGTGTAACCAGAGAGGGTAGCCCTTAAACCTCAGTTTGCTTTTAGCAACTGGTTCCATCAGCCATGAAACTCTGTTTTCTTCAAAAAGATGGGCAAGCTAGGGAATCCCCCCCCCATTTTTGTACATAGAGTTGCTATTGTCATTGTTTAGTTTGTTTTATAGGAGAAAATAATTTATATTTAGATTTTCACCTTTTAAAGTCATTCCTGTAATCTTATCAATGGATGAAGGTTTACAGATTGTTGAGTGATTATAGTTTCTCATGGAATAGGTCACATGCCTATTAATCACCATCTTTCCTACTATGTTTTGCATTTGCATGATAGGGTTGTAGAGAGTGTGATACCAATGTACAGGGAACTGGGTCAACCTGTTAGACACATGCATGCATATAAAAATTTCAAAATTTGAATGGCTCTGAGATAATTGAGGCTTCTTAAGGAAACTTCAAATTTGTGTTCTGTGGAGAATATTATTGACAAAAGGCAAACTAAGGGTAAGTTACGTTTGCACTGTGGTATTTATAGATAGATAGAATATAAATGTATAGAATGTTTGTGTTTTTGCTGGGTTTTTTTTCCAGGTAAAGCAGAATGTATTTTATCCTCCCATAAGTTACCATTCTATTGTTATTTTTTATATCTTGCCTTTCCTAGCCCAGTGGGAACACCCAAGGCAGCTTACAGCTTTGAAATAAACTTACTAGATGTGGCCAATCCTGTATGCTACTGTATGTATGTACAGCAACATTGAGGGATAGATTCTGTAACTTGCATGCCATTACATGTACTTTCCCTGGCAAGAATCTGTCTTCCTGACCTTCAGATTTGTATGAGAAATTTGAAAGAGGGGTTTCCTTATACTCTGTTTTCTTGTTCTCTTGAGCCAGGATACCATTACAGGTGTGTGATATGAATGAGATATTTTATTTTGCAAAAAGTTAGTTAATTGCACTGTGGTGGATAAGATTGATCGCATAATCCTTTGCATGTGTATGTGGAAGTAAATAAATGAATTCAATGGAATTTACTTTTAAATAGATGTGTATAGGATTGCAGCCTGAGTTATGTGCAGATAAATCATACAAATCCTTTTGCTTTTTTTGTGGCAGGTTTCACAGTTAGTGATGGCTATAATCAGCCAAATCAGTTTCCAGCTGTACAACAGCTTCAGGATTCAAGCACCCTCGAATCTCAAGCTCTTTCAACAAGTTATCACCAACCAAATCTGCTTCAAGTTCCTACAACAGATGCTATTACTACAGTAAGTATTTATTGAAAGGTTGGAATCACTAGCACTTTTCAGCTTTATGTGTCATACATTCAGTGAATGTGTGCAATGGGAGGGCAGTACCCTTGGCGGGTTCTGCACACAAAAAGACAGTTTTTGATAGTGTGAATAAAGCTCTCTTCCTATATTGCTGTTGTCACAGGGGTTTTCCATTCAGGTTTTCAAGAAATTCCTACGGAGGAAGGTGTGGTGCTGCTGTCTTCCTTACACACTCATAATATGAACACCTTCATAGTGTTACTGTTTCTATTATTCGCATATGTTCGCTTATTTATATAATTTGTTTAATGGGAATCACTCTCTCTCAAGAATAACCACCTCCATCTGATGTCTAAATTAAAATTATAATTTCACCATCTAAATTTCATGTCCAAATTAGAATTATAATTTCACCATCTGATGTCCAGTTGCCAAAAACAGTCTTCCTGTGGTTAGTGATTCTCATTGACCATAATGTTTAGAATAGGTTTACTTGTGGATAATCACAATAATCTTTGACAATCTCCATGTCCCTTGCAAAAGAAATAAAAAAATTTGTTCTTTGTTGCAAAGGGGATCATAATCTAAAGAAGATATAAGAGAAACACCAGAGATTTTCCCTGGGAAAGACATTATGCTAGTATAAATAGGGACAGCTCCCCCCCCCATTTGCTCAACAGAAATAGAGGATCCCCTTTGATGCTAATCTGTCTTCAGTCACACACCCCCTAACTACAGCCTGGTTCTCTGTGTGTGCATGTAGGCGGAGGGTGGGTGGGGAGGAGGCATGCCGGGGGAAGGAGTGGGGCGGGAGGGAGGTGGCACCTTTGCTCCACCAGATCCTGAGCCTCCATGTTGGGCTGTCCACCCGACATGGAGGCTCTTACTTCTATGCCGACCTTTGGATCATCATGGAGTTGAGTAGCCCCATTGCGGGGCTCCTCGCCTTACCTGGGGGAAGGGGAAGAAAGTCCGCTTCTCCCGAGGAGGTGGCGGTGGCTGCCTGGAGCGCGCTGGATGCAATAACAGCCATTTTTGGCACCACTGCAGCTCCACATGCCGGGCAGCTCAGGATTGGGCTGTGAGTCTCTTTTAGAGGCAGATCAGAACCAATCTCTTATTTGCTATGTTTCAATAGCTCTGGTGTGGATTGTAGTGGATGAGGATGATAATTCTTTTCTTACACTACCGAATGAGCAGTAAGGTGGATGAGCAGTAAGATGCCTTCTTCAAGTGTGCTCAGTAGCGCACTGTTTGATGTTTGAACAAATTTAGGATATTTTTGGGTGTAGAATCCAAAAATGGCAAAAGTGTGCTCAGTAGCACACTGATGAAATGTAAAACGTAACATCTCTTCTTATAAGAATTCCATCTTGTATCAGTAAACATATGATTATTGTTTTATTTTCAGACGACACGCCTGATACAAGATCAGTCACAGGAACTTGAACTGCATACTCAGCGTTCCCAGTTTCTGGAAGATAATGAAGATCAAAGCAAGCGTTCATACAGGTCTATGCAACTTCACAATGAGCCGTTCTTATGTATTTGCTGACAGGAAAATATATCTTTTTAAGTTTTCTAATCAGCTGACAGAGGTGGTTTGCCTAATGGTCAGAAGGAACATAAGCTGAGCATTATGTTCTAGCCAGAAATGTTCTGCTCTGCTTCCTGAAAACATAGGAAGTGGTGAGGCAGTACACTTTCTTACTTTCCCATAAGACAAAGTTTAGACTTATATAATAACTACTCTGGATGTATTTGTTAGTTGGGAATACCAACATTCTTCGATAGATTTAGGGCACAATCCAAACCTGCGCAGGAGCAGGCAAGCGACGAGGCTTGCGCTGCATCCAACGCAGGTTCGCTGGCTGCAGCGGCTCATCCAGAAGCAAGGAGAAGCTCTTTCCCTTACCCCTGGGTAAGGGCTGCTGGCCCCAATGGGTCTCCTCAGACCTGTGCCACCTCTGGAGGTGGCGCAAGTTCGAGGAGAGTGGAGCGGCTTGAAGCCACTCCGTTCTACCCGGGAACTGAACATAAGAACAGCCCCACTGGATCAGGCCATAGGCCCATCTAGTCCAGCTTCCTGTATCTCACAGCAGCCCACCAAACGCCCCAGGGAGCACACCAGATAACAAGAGACCTCATCCTGGTGCCCTCCCCTACATCTGGCATTCTGACTTAACCCATTTCTAAAATCAGGAGGTTGCGCATACACATCATGGCTTGTACCCCATAATGGATTTTTCCTCCAGAAACTTGTCCAATCCCCTTTTAAAGGCGTCTAGGCTAGACGCAGCACCACATCCTGTGGCAAGGAGTTCCACAGACCGACCACACGCTGAGTAAATAAATATTTTCTTCTGTCTGTCCTAACCCGCCCAACACTCAATTTTAGTGGATGTCCCCTGGTTCTGGTATTATGTGAGAGTGTAAAGAGCATCTCCCTATCCACTCTGTCCATTCCTTGCATAACTTTGTATGTCTCAATCATGTCCCCCCTCAAGCGTCTCTTTTCTAGGCTGAAGAGGCCCAAACGCCGTAGCCTTTCCTCATAAGGAAGGTGCCCCAGCCCCGTAATCATCTTAGTCGCTCTCTTTTGCACCTTTTCCATTTCCACTATGTCTTTTTTGAGATGCGGTGACCAGAACTGGACACAATACTCCAGGTGTGGCCTTACCATCGATTTGTACAACAGCATTATAATACTAGCCGTTTTGTTCTCAATACCCTTCCTAATGATCCCAAGCATAGAATTGGCCTTCTTCGCTGCCGCCGCACATTGGGTCGACACTTTCATCGACCTGTCCACCACCACCCCAAGATCTCTCTCCTGATCTGTCACAGACAGCTCAGAACCCATCAGCCTATATCTAAAGTTTTGATTTTTTGCCCCAATGTGCATGACTTTACACTTACTGACATTGAAGCGCATCTGCCATTTTGCTGCCCATTCTGCCAGTCTGGAGAGATCCTTCTGGAGCTCCTCACAATCACTTCTGGTCTTCACCACTCAGAAAAGTTTGGTGTCGTCTGCAAACTTAGCCACCTCACTGCTCAACCCTGTCTCCAGGTCATTTATGAAGAGGTTGAAAAGCACCGGTCCCAGGACAGATCCTTGGGGCACACTGCTTTTCACCTTTCTCCATTGTGAAAATTGCCCATTGACACCCACTCTCTGCTTCCTGGCCTCCAACCAGTTCTCAATCCACGAGAGGACCTGTCCTCTAATTCCCTGACTGTGGAGTTTTTTCAGTAGCCTTTGCTGAGGGACCGTGTCAAACGCCTTCTGAAAGTCCAGATATATAATGTCCACGGGTTCTCCTGCATCCACATGCCTGTTGACCTTTTCAAAGAATTCTATAAGGTTGGTGAGGCAAGACTTACCCTTACAGAAGCCATGCTGACTCTCCCTCAGCAAGGCCTGTTCGTCTATGTGTTTTGAGATCCTATCTTTGATGAGGCATTCCACCATCTTACCCGGTATGGATGTTAGGCTGACCGGCCTATAGTTTCCCGGGTCCCCCCTCTTTCCCTTTTTAAAAATAGGTGTGACATTTGCTATCCTCCAATCTTCTGGCACCGTGGCCGTTTTGAGGGACAAGTTGCATACCTTAGTCAAGAGATCTGCAACTTCATTCTTCAATTCCTTAATAACCCTTGGGTGGATGCCATCAGGGCCCGGTGACTTATTGATCTTTAATTTATCAGTGAGGTCTGAAACATCTTCTCTTTTAACCTCTATCTGACCTAACTCCTCGGTTAGGAGGGGCCGTTCGGGCAGCGGTATCTGCCCGAGGTCTTCTGCCGTGAAGACAGATGCAAAGAACTCATTTAATTTCTCTGCCATCTCTAAGTCTCCTTTTATCTCCCCTTTCCCTCCCTCACCATCCAGAGGGCTAACCGCTTCTCTGGCGGGTTTCCTGCTTCTAACATATTTGAAGAAGCTTTTATTATTCCCCTTAATGTTGCTGGCCATGCGTTCCTCATAGTCTCTCTTGGCCTCCCATATCACCTTCTTACATTTCTTTTGCCACAGTTTATGTTCCTTTTTATTCTCCTCATTAGGGCAAGACTTCCATTTACGGAAGGAAGCTGGGGTTGCTTCCTTCAGTTGATCCCAAACTGGGGTTGGGATCCGGCATAACTGCAGGGTCCCAGCCCTGCCCCCGGCTCCCCATGCACCCACCCCTGGGGCCGCCCATCGCCTGCCCTCCCCCCACCCAGAAACGCCTCCCTCCCACTTCCTCCATGCTCCCCCGCGCCTACCTTTGCCGCTTGTGTTGGCGCGGGTGCGCTGACACAAGCGGCAGTGAGGAAGCCGCCGTGGAAGCTTCTGCTGGCCTCTGTGTGTTGGCACATTCTGCAGCTTCCTCCCACGGAGGCTCAAACGTGCTTTACGGCACGTTTGCGACCCTCCCAGGGCACTTATGCCAGCATAAGTGCCTGTTAGTATTGCGCCCTTAGATTAGGCCCAAATCCTAACAATTTTCCAGCATTGGCATAGCTGTGCCAATGGAACATGTGCTTCATCCTGCAGTTGAATGGCACTCACGGAAGCCTCCTCAAAGTAAGGGAATGTTTGTTCTCTTACCTTGAAGCTGCATTATGCACCTTATGTAGGTGCTGGAAGTGGGTTAGGATTGTTCCCTTAGAGTTTGAAGATATGCATTACAGAGGCCTACATTTGTTTTGTTGAAGAAAAAGATCTATCCTTGGGTATATTTGGTATGCGAAATCCAAAAATGGCATTGGTTTTGCCCGATTGGCCCTAGTTTTGGGGGTATAGTTTTGGGAAGCCATGGCATCAGCTTCTTCTCAAGGAAGATCCTTGAATCAGCATATAAGGTGGTTATGCTATACCCCCAAAACTAGAACCAGTCGGGCAAAATCAGTGCCATTTTTGGATTCTGCACCCCAAAAATATCCTAAATTTGTTCAAACATTCTTAGCAACTGAAGAAAGGGCTTTTTTTGTATGTCAGTGTTATCTTTTCATCTAAATTTCCATTGCATGTTTACATGTATTTTGTTTTGTCATCGTAAAAACTAAGTTGATTGTAATCAAGTTGTTTAGAGAAATGTTCTTTAGTTTTGAATAATTATTCTTTTTCCATAATCTTCATATTTTGTGCAAGTACAAATTGCTAGTGGTTGTCATTATAATGATGGAGATTAAAATTTAGAGAATTTAACTTCAGTGCAGCTGAGTGCCCAATCCTATGCTGCTTGCCTGCCCCACTGTACAGTGGCCCAAAAATGGCCACCGCTGCATCCTGCGAGGCAGGTGAAACAGCTGGAAGTCTTCTCAAGGTAAGGGAACATTGGTTTCTTTGCCCTATGTAGCGCCCCCACAACTCCTATGGGTCTACTCAGATCTGCACCAGCAAAATCACTAGTGCAGATCTGAATAGCCCATGTAAGGCTTTCAGGTGAAGGGGTGAGGGGATAGGATCCAGCAGCAGCCTCTGCTGCTGTTCCTGCCCCCTCCCACTTGTGAACCGCCCTGGGCTGCCATTTCCCCACCTTCCCCCTGCCCAGGAACACCTCTATTGCCAACTGGCGGTGTGCTCTTCCCACTGGTAGGATGCCCAACATCAACTGGTGCTGGCATCCCTGATGGTAACTCTCCCTTCCTGTCACAACATACCTTATGGCACATTTGCAACAGCCATTGTTGGAGAAGTGTGCAGGCCGCCTGCGCTACCCCGGTGAGAGATTGGGCTGTCCAACAATTAAAATTTCTAGTACTACAGGTTAATTTGTTTATGATTTGGGTGTAATATGACAGGGAAACATTGAAGGTACTACAATAAAAACTACAGTTTTGTATTACAATGACAATTGTTGCTAATGTTAAATGTGACAGTGACAAAACATTGCACTTCTTTACAGATAATCCTCAGAATTTGACAGTCCATTTTATTCAAAGTAAGCTTTAATTTTAATAGGTGTGAGTATTGCAACAAAGGTTTTAAGAAATCCAGCCACTTGAAGCAGCATGTACGTTCACATACTGGTGAGAAGCCTTATAAATGTCAACTGTGTGGTCGAGGATTTGTTTCTTCTGGAGTTCTTAAATCCCACGAGAAGACGCATACAGGTGATAAAAGTATAGTATAATATTTCATTTGTCCAGGTATTCTCTCATACAAACTTCCACGATACAGAATTGTTTGTTAAAAATTATGGCCATGTTTATTGGTCATTTAACCAGACAAGAGTCAGTAAATACAGCATGTCCTTCCTAAGACACACCATCCCCTCTTGTATGGTCACCTGACTTGGAGGAGATAGCCTCCTTTAGGCAGAATTACCTTGGATCCAAACCCAGGATCACCTGCATGTCTCCTAGCTTCATCACTGTCAGGCTCTGTGAAAAGGGGGTCAAGAAAGCTGAATTGCTCTTCCTACCCCAAGCTGGACTATAAGGCAGACATCACAGTTCAAACCTGAGGATTTACCCGCCTGCATTCCCAATTTGGGAAGCCTCTGGAGACCAGTTGTTCTCCCAAGCCTTGCTTGCATAATAGAAGAAACTGGGATCCCTAATCAGTGGCATTGCTGGGGGGGGGGTACGGATCGCACAGGGTGATGCACATGGGGGGGTGACGCGCACTTGGGGGGTGAGGCGCTAAAATTGCGGTGGTTAGGAGTAACCCCATCATGTTATATACCATTGGATGTAGAATTTTGAGCACAATGCAGTGCAAAAAACCAGAGTGAAATATCTCTATCAAAAGTTATGGCCAAAAAACTGGAGAACAAAAAATACATGGAGCCCTATAGAAAGTGAAACTGAGCCATATCGCGCATTTACTTGTGAGTAGGCAAACTTGCCTTAGTCCGCTGGAAAGGGCAGGCTGAGAGGAACCCAGTGATACCAGAATGGTCCTGATCGAATGAATGCAGCCCCCAAAAACACCTGAGAAGGAAGTCCCTCCCTCCAAGCAGACAAATGTATTGAGCCCTATGGAAAGTGAAACTAAGCCTCACAGTCCTGTTTACTTGCAAGTAAGCAAACGTGCCTTGGGTGGTGGTCAGGCCAAGCAAAGGGGAATGTGAAGCCTCTAGAATGGTTCTGATCTGATGGAACTGGAGCTCAACAAATGTTTCAGAAGGCAGCCTTCCCCCCCCCCCCACTAAAAAGGATCAAAACAGAGGCTTCAGCTGATAAGGTGAACCTTTTTAAGACTTGCAAAGCCAGGTGGATCCTGACAGTGATCCGGTTTAAACAGAAGTTGTTAAATTGAACTGGGCACTGGGTGGGACTGAAAACCTTACTGATTGGGGGGGGGGGTGTTATTGCAGGCAGGCTACAGAGGAAATTCACTTGGTGGAACAGGGCTGCCTTCTGCTTATTTAATTATGTTTTACTTTAATTATTTATTCTTATTTATTTTAATTTGCCTGATGATGTCACTTTCACCATGACATCACTTCTGTTGGGTCTTGGACAGATTGTCATTCTAAAAAGTGGGTCCGAGTGCTAAAAGTTTGAGAACTGCTGCAATAAGGTGTTAGTAAGTTGACACCCAGGGGTGTGTGTGTGACACCACTAGTGACCAAAATCACGAAAATCACCGTTTGGAGTAATAATACCAGCATGTTATATATATCAATCAATGTGTAATTTCATGCAGAATGTGTTCTATCTTTGTTCTATCTAAAGGTACAGCCAAAAAACCAGTGGGGGCGGAGTGATGGTGCATCACCATACCCACCACCTGGGATTTTGCCTGCCCACTGCATGGGGGGGGGTAACATGCTGGCATCCTGCACCGGGTAACACGATCCCTAGTGACGCCACTGTTCCTAATTCTCTTCCCCGTACTATCCTGCAGGTCATGTCTACCTGGTGCATGCCCATCCTTGGAGTAGGTGAAAAACACTCCATTCTGATACCAATCTGTAGTAAAGCAAAAATTCCAACACATCCCCAAAAGGGACTGACTAATGTCAGTTTGTGTCAGAAGGGTGAGACAAGAATGGTGCTGGCAGTTTGTGTTGCCTAGCAGTCTTTGGGAAGCCTCCCCTGTGCCCTTCCCGCCAATCACCCTGGAACTGCAGTTTTAAAAAAAGAAATTAGGATCATGCTGTGGTTCACAAGTAAAAGCTGAAGCTTTTGATCTCCTCTGAAGAGTGGGAGGAGGAGGAATGGGGACCATGTAAACTCCAATGGGAGGGCAGTCTCATTGATAATCCTCTGAACTATGGTAGATGATGATTTGTTCCGAACCAGTATGTACTCAGGATTGCAGGTTAAATGGAGAGAACCTCAGTTTTGTAATATTTTCTCAGTGCAGGTAAATTAGATAACAAAAAATCCTTGGGTTTTTTATTCACTTGTCTTACTCCAGGAGTTAAAGCATTCAGCTGTAGCATTTGCAGTACATCATTCACTACTAATGGAAGCCTCACTAGACATATGGCAACTCATATGAGCATGAAACCATACAAGTGCCCATTTTGTGATGAAACTTTCAGGACCACAGTTCACTGCAAAAAGCACATGAAAAAGCATCAAACTGTATCTTCAACAGCAGCAACGGGTGGAGAAGCAGCAGGTGATCATTGTTTTCCAGATAGACCTAAGCAACTGATTTGGGTCAATATTCATTGAGGAATAGTGATTTTGTTTTTTAATCTTTATAATTAGAAGATTCCCCCTCTCTGCAGTAGTTGTGTTGTGCAATCTGAAGTTGGGAAGTGGACATAGGCCACATGGAGTGGCTTTCAGAACTAACATATTGCCTGCCCCAACCCTGAAACATTTGTGCTTTTTAAAATGCTGGATAATATTTTGATTTTTTTTAAATCAATGTTCAAGAAGCTCATTTGATGTTCTTAATAAAACTTTAAAAGTATTTTGTGATGTGTTTTTGCTTCTCTCTTTAAATATGTAGAAGAAGAAGATGAAACTGCTGAAAGAACTGCTTCTAGAAAATCAAGGCCTGGTGTTATCACTTTCACAGAGGAAGAAACAGCAGAACTTGCAAAAATTAGACCCCAAGAAAGTGCAACTGTCTCTGAAAAAGTTCTTGTTCAGTCTGCTGCAGAAAAGGACAGAATTAGTGAAATCAAAGACAAACAGGCAGAAATGGAGGCTGAGCCAAAATATGCTAACTGTTGTACTTACTGTCCCAAAAGCTTTAAAAAGCCTAGTGATTTGGTAAGGTAAGTTGGTTTGACTATTAAAATTAAAGGATCTGTCTTAAGTAAAATATTTTCAGCTTAGTTTTAGTCACATTGGTCACATAGTCTAAAACAGGGGTGTCAAGCATAAGGCCTGTGGGTCAGGTACAGCCTGTGAAAGATTATTATTATTTATTTATTATTATTAACAGTATTTATACACTGCTTTTCAACAAAAAGTTCACAAAGCGGTTTACAGAGAAATGCAAATAAGTAACATTGGGACAAATGGCTTCCTGTCCCAAAAGGGAGCATAGTCTAAAAAGTTGTAAACACCACGGCTGGGGTGAGAAGGGCCAGCTACTCTTCTCCTGCTAAATAAAAGAGGAGCACCCACTTAAAAAGTGCCTCTTACCCAGTTAGCAGAGCCCCCAGTTAGCATGTTATCCGCCACAGTTACCTAGTTATCCTCCCCAAATGATAGTTGGTCTCTCCCAGGACTACCATCAGCTGCTCTCAGCTGCTGGGCACCAAAGTGACACATTGGCAGAAGCAGCACTACTGAAAGGGCAGTGCTGGAACAGCCCAATTATCATGTGGGTTGCCCTTTCAGCAGCACCACTTCTGCTAAGGCATCACTTTGCAGAGCACCTCTCAGCTGCTAAGCTGCAAAGTGACAAAAAAGTGTTTATTTTTGGCCATCACCTGCATAATGACATCACTTTCTGCTTAATAACATCACTTCTGGGTCTCAGCAGGCACCATTAATGTTATTTATCCTGCTCTTTGAAATGGGTTTGACACTTCTGATCTAGAGAATTACACAAGCAAGTTAGTATTTTCAAAGCGACTTTTGACTTATCTTTTCAAATTGTAGCTGCTCATGTCACATTGAAAAACAATTTTGGAACTCAGAGTAACTTCAAAAGCAGTTTGCATTTGTCATGGGTGAAGGGTCCCTTCAAGGTAAAAATGCTGAAAATGCTATTGAGTATCTGTGGTTCTGTAATTCTAAATGCTTGCCTGAGAAACCTGGTTTGACTGGCCACCTAAAAGCTTGCAGTGCAGGTAACTCTCTGGTCTCCAAGAGGATCAGTGCTGCTTCTGAGAAGGCCTGTTTCTTCTGGATACCCGCCATATCTTTAGCAAGCCAACCTGCTGGATCCAGGTTTAATGGTTTTTGAGCTAAAGAAGACTCTTCTCTGATTATTATTGTCTTATATATTATAGCATTCTACCTTGTTTAAACTAATTAATAGTTGTATAACTCTGTGCACAGATAATCTAGCAGAAAGTTTATTCAAATAACATTGCATGTTATAAAGTTAAAAAAATGTGCTGGGAAAACCAGAAATGTTTCCAGATATGTTGTTTTGACTTGCACAGTAAACCACACTTAATTTTTTTTTAAAATTGTTGAGGCCTGCTTGTTTTAAAACTTATTTGTCATGTTTGTTTCATCCCATCACAATTGCATCATATAGTAATCGAATGACAAATATTTTTGTGTAGGCATGTGCGTATCCATACAGGAGAAAAACCATATAAATGTGGTGAATGTGGAAAGAGTTTTACTGTGAAGTCTACTCTGGATTGTCATGTAAAAACACACACAGGTAAGTTGAATAGTGCGTACCTTCTACTCTGTTAGTTATTGCAAAGTAAAATGATGTACATCATACTACATAAATATTTTGTGCTGATAAATTGGCCAGAATAGTTCAGGTTTTAATTTATTATTATAGCAGCTAACTTTTCAGTATTAAAGTAGCACTTTATTATTCACATTTATTAAAGTAGCACTCAAGAGTGTTTCCTCCTTGATTGTATTATTAAAGGAGATGTGTGTCTTTATAGATGGGTTTAAGAAGTACAGCCAAGTATGTACTCATCTATTCTGTTTCTGTGGTGAACTTTGGTTGGATCTCACACTAGATTTTTAAAAAAGATATGTGACTATCATTTTTGCTTATGAAAATGAAAGAAATATTCTGCTATATAAGCAGCAACCTCATAGACCCTGGCTTGGTTGCTCATCTTCCTTTGGAAATTAAACTGAGCTATTTAGGTGATTTTAATGTAAATTGGAGCAGTGATCCTTCATTCAATTATACATGAGATCTTCTGGTACATTTGCTTACCTTCCACAAGGATAAAGGAGTGGGGAGAAGCACAGGAAGCTCATATTGAATCCTGTCTGCATTCCTAGTCTATCCTAGATAAGAATTCTGGAATCAGATCTTTTTCAGACTCCAAATGAGGTGAAATGCCAAGTGTAGTTTGTATGATTTCACCACTTACGTATTAGAAATTCTTCAGGATTTGTGGTTATAAAAACAACCTTTATTTTTCACCTTGTATCTCACTGGGTTTTTTCTTTTTATTATTTTCTAGGTCAGAAGCTCTTTAGCTGCCATGTATGCAGCAATTCATTTTCTACAAAAGGGAGTCTAAAAGTGCATATGCGCCTGCATACAGGAGCAAAGCCTTTTAAATGTCCTCATTGTGACTTAAGGTTTCGAACATCTGGACGAAGGAAGACCCATATACAGTGTCACTTTAAACCAGAATCCAAGAAAGCCAGGAAGCCTGTGCCTCGTACATCATCTGAGGGACTGCAGCCTGTGAATCTTCTTAATTCATCCTCAACTGATCCCAATGTTTTCATCATGAATAATTCTGTTCTCACTGGCCAATTTGACCAAAATCTGCTTCATCAAGGTCTGGTGGGTCAGGCTATACTTCCTGCTTCTATGTCAGGTAAAAATAGTTACATTTTATTTGCGATTCAGATTGCAGATGTTGGTTTTTCATCACAACCTGGGAAGAATCACTATTCTTTGGTCTGTTCACCAAGGAAGGGATAAGATGCAGTGAATTTAGAATGGCAAATTGTGGTCATAGAAGTCCATCAGAAGAAATTTCTTAGCTATGAAAGTAGTGTGTTAGAACTAAGCAGGTGAGAAATTTCCTTTCTTGGCAGTTTTTCAAAAAAGTTTGAAAGAGAGGCATCTTTTACAGATATTCATACTGTCTTGCCACAGGGGTTCTTGATTTATTGGATCTTTGGTCCAATAAATCTTTGGTTCAGGGCTGGTCTGAGAGCAGTTTGACCAAATTAGGCTCTGAGCCTGAAGGGGCCCTGCACTGGGGCAGAGAACAGAGCAGCTATAACTGACACCTCACTCTGTAGCTGATGCTCCAGCATGGAATCCTCCATGCAGAGGCATTGCAAGGCGAGTGTGTCTAGCGGAACATTGCCACTGGACAGCCCTCCCCCCACCTGCCCCTGGGGTCCAGTTGGCTTGGAATTGCCCCTCCCCTGAAGCAGTTGACTTTGATGGTGTTGCCAGGTACCTTGCCACTGCCTCTCATCCTGTTGAATAGGGCCCCTTGCAAAAATGTTTTGCATTGGGTCCTGCAGCTTCTAAGGCTGATCCTGTTTGGTTCTGTGATATACACTGCTCAAAACAATAAAGGGAACACTTAAACAACACATCCGAGATCTGAATGAACAAAATATGCCTATTAAATACTTTGTTCCTGACAGTTGAATGTGCTGACAACAAAATCACACAACAATCATCAATGGAAATCACATTTATCAACCCATGGAGGTCTGGGTTTGGTGTCATACTCAAAATTGAAGTGGAAAAACACACTACAGGCTGATCCAACTTCGATGTAATGTCCATAAAGCAAGTCAAAATGAGGCTCAGTAGTGTGTGTGGCCTCCACATGCCTGTATGACCTCCCTACAACGCCTGGGCATGCTCCTGATGAGGTGGCGGATAGTCTCCTGAGGGATCGCCTCCCAGACCTGGACTAAAGCATCCGCCAACTCCGGGACAGTCTGTGGTGCGACGTGGTGCTGGTGGATGGAGCGAGACATGATGTCCCAGATGTGCTCAATTGGATTCAGGTCTGGGGAACGGGCGGGCCAGTCCATAGCATCAATGCCTTCATCTTGCAGGAACTGCTGACGCACTCCAGCCACATGAGGTCTAGCATTGTCCTGCATTAGGAGGAACCCAGGGCCAACCGCGCCAGCATATGGTCTCACAAGGGGTCTGAGGATCTCATCTCGGTACCTAATGGCAGTCAGGCTACCTCTGGTGAGCACATGGAGGGCTGTGTGTCCCCCCAAAGAAATGCCACCCCACACCATTACTGACCCACTGCCAAACCGGTTATGCTGGAGGATGTTGCAGGCAGCAGAACGTTCTCCCTGCCATCTCCAGACTCTGTCACATCTGTCACATGTGCTCAGTGTGAACCTGCTTTCATCTGTGAAGAGCACGATGCCAGTGGCGAGGTTGCCAATCTTGGTGTTCTCTGGCAAATGCCAAACATCCTGCATGGTGTCGGGCTGTCAGCACAACCCCCACCTGTGGACATCGGGCCCTCATACCACCCTCATGGAGTCTGTTTCTGACCATTTGAGCAGACACATGCACATTTGTGGCCTGCTGGAGGTCATTTTGCAGGGCTCTGGCAGTGCTCCTCCTGTTCCTCCTGGCACGAAGGTGGAGGTAGCGGTCCTGATGCTGGCTTGTTGCCCTCCTACAGCCTCCTCCATGTCTCCTGGTGTACTGGCCTGTCTCCTGGTAGTGCCTCCATGCTCTGGACACTACACTGACAGACACAGCAAACCTTCTTGCCACAGCTCGCATTGATGTGCCATCCTGGATCAGCTGCACTACCTGAGCCACTTGTGTGGGTTGCAGACTCCGCCTCATGCTGCCACTAGAGTGACAGCACCGCCAGCATTCAAAGGTCACCCAAACATCAGCCAGAAAGCATAGGGACTGCAAAGTGGTCTGTGGTCACCACCTGCAGAACCACTCCTTTATTGTTACTTGCCTATGATTTCCACCTGCTGTCTACTCCATTTGTGCAACAGCATGTGAACTTGATTGTCAATCGGTGTGGCTTCCTAGGTGGACAGTTTGATTTCACAGAAGTGTGATTGACTTGGAGTGACATTGTGTTGTTTAAGTGTTCCCTTTATTGTTTTGAGCAGCGTATAATGCAAGGTATATTTATGCCTGGTAGTGTTTTCATTCAATTATAATACAGGTTGAGTTTGAATGGTATTTTGGCCCATTATGTGCACTTTGGGACAAGGAAGGGGAAATAAATTAAAGTGCTTAAAATGCACAAGAAAATTAGACTTATTTTTCTTCTGCTTTTCTATCAATAAAATATGCAAGAAAACTATCCAAAACACCCAGCATATTGCATAAATATGCAATATTTTATTTTATTTTATTTTATTGCAATAAATATGCAATAAATATGCTCACCTCCCTGCATTACAATCTCTGCGCATGAACTGGAGGCTGTCCATGACTTTGTGTACCTTGGCTCAACTATCTCCGACACTCTTTCTCTCGATACCGAGCTAAACAAATGCATCGGTAAAGCAGCTACCACGTTTTCCAGACTCACAAAGAGAGTCTGGTCCAACAAGAAGCTGACGGAACATACTAAGATCCAGGTCTATAGAGCTTGCGTCCTGAGTACACTTCTGTACTGCAGCGAGTCATGGACTCTTCACTCACAACAGGAGAGGAAACTGAATGCTTTCCACATGCGCTGCCTCCGACGTATTCTCGGCATCACCTGGCAGGACAAAGTTCCAAACAACACAGTCCTGGAACGTGCTGGAATCCCTAGCACGTATGCACTGCTGAAACAGAGACGCCTGTGTTGGCTCGGTCATGTCGTGAGAATGGATGATGGCCGGATCCCAAAGGATCTCCTCTATGGAGAACTCGTGCAAGGAAAGCGCCCTACAGGTAGACCACAGCTGCGATACAAGGACATCTGCAAGAGGGATCTGAAGGCCTTAGGAGTGGACCTCAACAAGTGGGAAACCCTGGCCTCTGAGCGGCCTGCTTGGAGGCAGGCTGTGCAACATGGCCTTTCCCAGTTTGAAGAGACACTTGGCCAACAGTCTGAGGCAAAGAGGCAAAGAAGGAAGGCCCATAGCCAGGGAGACAGGCCAGGGACAGACTGCATTTGCTCCCAGTGTGGAAGGGATTGTCACTCCTGAATCGGCCTTTTCAGCCACACTAGACGCTGTTCCAGAACCACCTTTCAGAGCGCGATACCATAGTCTTTCGAGACTGAAGGTTGCCAACTACTATTGCATAAATAAGCATAAAAAACAGAAAACACCAAAATTATTTAAGTCAATGAGGAACAGCTGATTATTACATATGCAGCACTAGTAATAAGCAGATATTTCTTCTGCTTATAGACCAAGGCTGTCCAAACTACAGCCTGCGAGCCGAATCCAGCACCCATGGTAACACCTCCCCTGCAAAACAGAGCTTACAATTTTGTGGGGGAGCCTCTTCATTCCTGATCTTCCCCGAACCTTGCGCTAGCCAGCCATTTCCGTCTGTTACCCCAGCAGCCTTTGCACTCAGATTTCTGGGCAAACACGAATAGCTGGCGCAAGGTTGGGGATGATAGGGAATAAAGATAAGAATAGTAAGCTCTGGTCATGCCTGGGAGGCTGTTTTTGGCACACAGTAGTCATGTTATAAATCATGGTTGCTCACTGGCAACCATGTCTTGTGAACATGTGTTTTTCACAAATATATCTGTTTAGACTTAAACGCTGTTTATGTTATGGGCCAGTGATTATATTAAACGATTATAAAATCTATTACAATATCCTTTACTAATAGGATGAAAGATTATTTTATGCAGAATGAAGAATTGTATATATTCAGTCACACAAGATATATCTTGTTAATACATGTGTTTGAAAAATTATCACTGTTTTCTTCCACAGCTGGAGGTGATTTAACTGTGTCCCTGACAGATGGTAGTTTGGCAACCCTTGAAGGAATACAGCTACAGCTTGCTGCTAACCTGATTGGACCAAATGTTCAAATTTCTGGAATAGATCCTACCAGTATTAACAACATTACATTACAGGTGTGTTTATAATCTTTCAGAAATAATCATGCAAGAACTTATGTACAGATGCTCTTACAGTGCAAACTAGTGCATTTCTACTCACAAGTAAGTCCCAGTGTGTTCAGTGGAATTTACTCCCAGGGAAGTATGGCTAGGATTGCAGCCCTAGCTTTCTTTGGCAGTTACTTTCCAATGCCCAGTCAAAGGAAGTGGTCTTCTAGATATTTCCTCTCCAGCACTTTCACATACTGTAATACATTTCCAGTAAATCTTATGGAACATGGTGGCTAGGAACACATGACTTCGTGTTTTGTAACTGATTAACAGGTAATCTTATCTAACTCCCCACATGCTGTGGTACCAATGTGGTATCTGCTATATCTCACAAGAGAGTTTCGGCAAGTCATGTACTCTTGGGGGTTCCCTTTCTCTGGTGTAAGCCCCCACTGCCACCATGGGTTGACACAGACCTATGCCAGCAATATCAAGTCCACGTTGACCAGTGAAGGCAGATCAGACTTGGGAAGGGGGTTAGGATTCGATGGGCGCTGCTGCTAACAAACCTATGCTTTTTCTGGGTCCAGTTCCTTGTCTTCCCTGTTCCACCCCATTCCCGCCTCCCTCCCTCACCCTGTGCAAGCTTTGTAACAATGTATTTTAAAAATAGCCTGCTTGTAAGGTTTTTTCTACAAAGCATCTGAATTATATGAACCATATATTCATGTGTTTATTTTTCAGATTGATCCCAGTCTTTTACAGCAGACACTACAACAGGGTAATGTGCTTACTCAGCAGCTAACTGGGGATCCCAGTCTGACTCCTCAGAATACCTCTCTCCAAACTGCAGACAGTTCAGTGCCAGCAAATGTGGTAATACAGCCATTGTCAAGTTTATCTTTACAACCCACTGTTACATCTTCAGCAAATATATCAATAGGACCTATGTCTGAGCAAGATTCTGTGTTGACAACTAGTGCTACTGGTAGGTACTACTAAGAAAATACACTTTTAAAGTTGGAATTATTTTTTAGCTAATAGTTTCCCAAAGTCTTCATTTTTTTTAAACAAAATTCATTACGTTGCTAATCCCTTCTTAAAGTCACTGTATAAATTTATTTTTAATAATAAATACTATTCTGTTTTTGCATACATTGATAAAAGCATGTTTTAAGTATAAAGACTGGGCTGCTTTGAATGCCTGTCAGGGAGATAAAGTGGGATATAAATAAATAAAGATAAATCCATTTATAAAATGTAAATGTAAACCAAACACATTCAGAGTTAAATAATATGCTTGTATCTTTTAATTGCTTGATTTATTGTTTAAATCATTTAAATATATTTGCAGAATTGTTCTGAAAAATATGAAATTAGTTCTTTGTAAGAAGTGATAACACATACTCATGCACAGGCATTTTTGACTAGGTTAACTACTTGGTGACAGATTTTTTAAAGCAGTGATTTTCAATCTTTTTCATTTCATGGCACACTGAGAAGATGCTAAAATTGTCAAAGCACACCATCAGTTTTTTGACAATTGACAAGGCACACTGTGCTTTCAGTGGGAGGCTCACATTTATCAATGGCCCTATGAATATATGACTCTCCCCCAAACTCCCACAGTACACCTGTGGACCATTTGCGGCATACCAGTGTGCACAGTGGTTGAAAATTGCTGCTTTAAATTCACAGAGATTCCTCATACTTTCCCAGCTGGGCAGTACCCTAAAGAAGAATGAAGCAAGAAAGTGAGGGAGAGTCTCACCATCCAAACCTTTTTTCTCCTGAGGTCCTCCAGTATTCCTGAAGAGATCAGGAAGGTATTTACTGCCTCATAGGACTGCTTGCTGAGAGGGTGAATAATCTGCATCTGAATGCACCCCTTTCCAGCATTGTGCAAAGGATACTCTTGGATTATCATCACTGGGTGTAGGTAGGACCTACCATGAATTGCGTAGTCCTGCCTCTTCCTTTTACTAATCATGTAGCAGTGTAACAATAGTATTTGACTTTTAAAAATTTATATTTTGGGGACTTTGGACCTAGTCCTATCCAGCTTTCCAGCATTGAGGCAGCCGCAGTGCAGTCCCGAGGTGAGGGAACAAACTTTGACTGTGGAGGAGGGAACAAATCTGTGACTCCTACCCAACCACAGGATGCAGTGCACACCCCATTGGCACAGCTGCATCAGCCCTGGAAAGTTGGAAAGGCTTCAGCCCTTCATTGGGGTTGCACTCCCTCTGAAGGAGCAGGTCCGCAGCTTGGGGGTCCACCTGGACTCGCAGCTGCTCCTGGATTCCCAGGTGGCGGCTGTGGCAAGGGGGGCCTTCGCTCAGCTTCGGCTGGTGCGCCAGCTGCGGCCGTACTTGGATCATGCAGACCTGGCCACGGTGATCCATGCCTTGGTGACATCGAGATTAGATTACTGTAACGCACTCTATGTGGGGCTGCCCTTGAAGACGGTTCGGAAACTGCAACTAGTGCAGAATGTGGCGGCCCGTGTGGTAGGCGGTTCGACCCTGTCAGTCCGCTTCTCCAGCGGCTGCACTGGCTGCCCATTCGTTTCCGGGCCCAATTCAAGGTGCTGTTATTGACCTTTAAAGCCCTATACTGCTCTGGACCAGGGTATCTTAGAGATCGCCTGCTCCCGTACAATCCGGCTCGCCCTCTCAGGTCATCAGAGAAGGCCTTTTTACAAGTGCCGCCGCCTAGGGAGGTACGTGGGGCGGCTGCAAGAAATAGGGCCTTCTCAGTAGTGGCACCAACGCTATGGAACTCCCTTCCCCTTGACTTAAGAATGGCTCCCTCTCTTGAGACCTTTCGGCAAGGCCTGAAGACCCTTCTGTTTAAACAGGCCTTCTGAGTTCTTGGCCTTTTAACATCTTTTAAACATCTTTTAATATTTTTTTACAGGCCTGATTCTTTTATGACTTGCTGCTGCTCTATGCTCTTTTTACCTATTTTTACTCTGACTGCTGTTTTTAGTATGTGTTAATATGTTTTTATTTGTTTTTTAAATTGTTTTTAATATGTTGTAAGCCGCCTTGAGTCCCTTCGGGGAGAAAGGCGGGGTAGAAATAAAGTTATTATTATTATTATTATTCATTGGGTAGAAAAGCGGCCTATATATTTTTATATAGATAAATATTAACAAGATTAAACTTGACTATTTAATTTTTTACCCGACTTGTGTTTACAGGTTCACAGGATCTCTCTCAGGTCATGACTTCACAAGGCATGGTATCAACCTCAAATGGTCAACATGAGATTACATTGACAATAAATAATTCAAGTCTGAGCCATGTTTTAGCTCATGCATCTAGTGCTACTTCTACAAATTCATCAGGAAGCCCTCAAGAAATTACCCTCACCATATCAGGCAAGTGGCAATTTTCTAATTATTTGTGGAAGTTAGTCAGTTCCATCCCAATGACTTTGTCTCAGGAACATATGATTTGAAGTTTGTTATAACTGGCAGATCCTTCTGGAATATGTAGCTGTTGCTGAAAGTAAAATCTTTAAGAATAAACTAAACTTTTTAGAAGTAGTAGGCTTCTCTCCTTCTGTTACTCCTGTAGTTGTTTTGTCACAGAGCTGATGATTATGCAGAAAATATCTTAGGGCATAATTCAAAGGTGCCCAAGTCCCTTGCGCTGGCCCAGGAGGGTTGCAAATGTGCCATAAGGCACGTTTGCGCTTCCTCAGGAGGAAGCTGGGCCGGCGCTCAAAGAAGCGCCGGCCTGCAGAGGCCAACGCAACCGTCCGCTTCAGCTTCCTCCTTGCAAGTTGCATCAGCAATGAAGAAAGGTAGGTGGGGGGAGGTATGGAGGAGGGGGGAGGGCAGGCGGTGGGCAGCCCTGGGGCGGACGGGCGGGGAGTGGGTGGTGGGGCTCGTGCCTTCATTGTGCTTTATTTGTTATTTTCACTGCAGTGTTTGTCATTGCTGAAGAGATGCGTCTCTATTAGCTTAGAAAATAGCCTGGTTTTTTGGCATAAAGATGACCGCAAAATCTGCACATGAAGCCCTGACTGTGTGCATGATTTTGTATACCTCCTATGCATATATTTGGATTCTGTTCATAAATAATCCAAATCTAAGCATTCAGAATCCAAGGGGAGTTGAAATACTTTAAAATACAGATGGCCTACCATGGATTTGGTACCCAATGATTTCTTTATTTGCAGGTCCATGGTTTGGGCCAACCTGGAGCCTCGAGAGAAAAGGGGAGCTCTGCACCTCTCATGTCCACACACATCTGCCCGCGGCCTTTGCGAACCTCAGAAAGCTGCTCAGAGCCATTTAAAGGCAAATTCTGGTTTTTGCCAAAAACTGGTAATCGCCTTTAAATGACTCTGTGCTTCATTCTGAATTCTTCAGAGGCTGCAGGCAGGCACATGTAGCCTCTCCAGGCTTCAGAAAGCTCTCCAAGTGTGACTGGAGCTCAGCTCCAGTTGGGTTTGGGGGGATCCAGAAACCATGGGTTTTGAATAGTGGTATTTTTCCTTATCCATGGGGGTTCCGGGAACAGAACCTCTGCACATATTGAGGGCCGCCTGTAAATATTTATTAGTTGGTATCTCATTCAAGTATAGTCATGACTGCTTAAAGACAGGATGTGAACCGGCATCCCTGTCATCAAGCAGGGCTTGATGCTATGCAAAGCTTCCAAAGGCAAGGGGGCTCAGATTGCCTGAATCATGTGAGAGATGTGACTTCCAGTTTCCGTTGGAAAACCAGAAATCGCATCTCGTGTGATTGGGGCATTCTGAGCCTTGCAGAGGCAGCGCACAGATGCACACTTCATCTAGAGGCTGAGGAAAAACCTCTGGAGGCAAGGGAGCAGAGCTCCCCTCAGCTTCAGAAGCTTGGGGGGGGGGTACAATATCCTGACCAGCAGTGGCCATGGTATATGCAACCTATCATTGGCCAGGTCTTTAAGGGGTGCACACCTGTACTGATAAGGCTCATGCCTATGTGGGTTCGGCAATGTTATAGCACTAGCTGTTCTCAGATCATTCTCTGGATCTGAATTTAATTTTTAACTTTTTCTGTATTGGCCGTTGGATGGCAGATTAGCATAGAAATTGATCTGGTTGTTTTTACTACCTGGACCCTTATAGATACTGTTTATATTATAGATCTGTTCCCGAAACTCTGTTTTGAATGTCCACTCAGAGTGTTCACCATCTGGGGATCTTACAATTGTACCTTAAATCAGCAAAAAATCTGATCTTTGCTCTGATAGGCTTTTCAGTACAGAACTTGCACTTTCCAGATATTTAATCATTCTTCTATCTTCATGCTGAAAAGGATCTTTAAAACCTTTATACGATTCAGAACGATCCAGTGTTCATTTTCCTTAACATAGCTCTCTATCATTTGCTGTTTTAATTAGGCTTTCAGTGTTATTATTTATGAAATTTGTTTAACATACATGAATTACTTTTAATGAAAGAAACCATATGTAACCATGCTGGTTCATCAGCAAAATTTCGAATGTCATAATAGTTTCTTTATTAGGACCAACCAAAATGAATTTTCTTCTGAAGAATTCTCCAGATTACTTGAGATAGGGTGGTATGAATTTTGTGATATGAACCACTTTGGTTGATAGGAATTTTTGTACTTTGGTAGGTTCATGATTTAATACTTCCATCTTACTGCATGTATTTTCCTGCCATGCTGTTTCATTCTTGTAAAGGAAGAATTTTTTAAAAAATAAATAAATGCAAATCTTAAGTGTGTCATAGATAACATTTTCTGTGTAGGCCAAGATCTTATTCAGCATAGTTCCTCTGGAGGTAGTGAACTGAATGGTAACCTAAGACTGGCAACACCAACTATCAGCAATCAATCGGCAGCGGCTACTTTAACAATAAGCAATGATCAACTTCTGTCTCAGACCCCAGCACTAAACAGTACTGCAGGTAGGCATTCCATAATTTATTCTAGTGTATCTGTTGATTTACTATAAATTGTTATTCCTATCACATTTTATCTGGCCCAACAATTTCATTCCTTTGCTCCCTACTTTCTGTTAGGTATCCTGTTAAAATATAGCATATTGCACTAAAGTATTGTTGTGGCATTAATGTTATCCCCACCTGTTGTTTAAAAACGCCACATATTATCGCAGACACTCGCCTATAAGTCAACCCCACAGATAAGTCAAGAGCAGGTTTTGAGCCAACAATCATGGAATTTTCTATGACCCTCGGATAAGTCGGGGGTTAAACTTAGGGGGGTGTCTGACTATAGTTTTGTCCGATATTACCTGAGACCAGATCCTGAAAAATAACCTACCACTAATTGTTACCTAAGAACTGTAGTTCTAATTTATTAAAAACATAGTAAAAGATCATAAGAGACATTTTTATTCTTTTTAAAATTCTGGTCTTCACCACCTTTTTCTAAACACTATCAGGGTAAGTGCACTGTAAACTAGATACCAGTAAAACAGTGGTTCCCAACCTGGTATTAACGTACCCCCAGGGACACTCAACAGGACCTTTAGGGGTAATTGAAAAAGAATGAAATAATGGCAGAAAAAGGCAGGCCCTTGCAGGGCAGGAAGGGTTGCAATGCCTTGCAAGTTAGGAATGTCCCTTGCAGGAATGCTTTGCAGGGCAGGAAGGGAGGTAGCTAGTAGGCTGTGAAAGCCCCACCAATAGTTTTTGGTCATCAATTCATCTATGAACCAGTGATTGAAAACCATCACAGTAAAAAAACTGAAACATAATATGAAAAGTGATCAATCACCCAGAATTTCTCAGCACACTTCTGGTGCAAAACAGTGCAAAGGCAGAGTCTTCTGTTCTTCAAACAGATGAAAAGAGAAAATATGTGATGAATACATGAAGTCTGGGCTTTCATATGGAGGAGATGAAGGCTTGTATTATTAATTACAAACATTTTGCTAATATGAAGGGTACAATTTATGGAAATGGGCTGCCAAGGGATATGCAAGTGAAAAAGGTTGGGAACCACTGCAGGAGATCCATGAATCAAATCCACCTTTAAGGTGGACATAAGGAGAACCATGAATCAAAGATACCTTTAAGGTGTCTGGTGTGTTAAGCCAGAAGCTCTACATACAACATACAACCCATAACACATAATTGAGAGTGTGCAATTCAATTCACAGCAGAGAGATGAGATATTTTCAACCCTTTTTACTCAGAAGTAGACCCACTGCTTTCCATGGGTGTTATTCTTAAGTAATGGTGCACTGAATTGTAGCCTGGGAAGGAGGGTCCTATCCTGGTGTTTCAAAAAACAGACCTGCTTTGCAAGCAGAAGGAAGGAGAATAAAAGGTTAATTTTGACTGGAATGTCCCTGGAAAGTAACTATAGCAACTAAGGAGGTGTGTGCCTGAGCTGAGCAACTGCTCAGCTGAGAAACAAACTGTTCAGAGTTGAAAGGCTCTGCTCTCTGATTGACCCGGAGATAAAGTGATAATTGGAGCTTGATTACTTGGCAAAAATTTCACTTACTGTACGTGGGTATCTACGGTAATTAATATGTGCATAGCGTATGGGGATGGACAGTCAAAAGTATGTAAATAAGTAGGCTGGTGTATAAAATACAAAGTCTATTGATCCTAAGCTTCAGTTCATGAAGTAGTGGAGAGAACATTTCTTCTAAAATTAGACAATATAGAAAAATGCATGGTACTGGCTATAGATATGAAAATGACAATATGTTAAACAATATTCGAATATCTAGTAAAATACATTTTTGTATGATACATCTTGACTTGTACCATGTCATACTTTTTACAGAACTTAATGCCTCCAGTGTGAACCTTCCATCCACATCACCCATGTCTCAACCAGCTCAAAATTTAGTAATGTCATCTTCAGGAGTAGGAGGAGATGGAAGTGTCACCCTGACCCTGGCTGATACTCAGAGTATGTTATCTGCTGGTCTTGACGCAGTAACACTTAACATCACATCACAGGTTGGTGTCATTTGCAAAAAGATAATTCGTTAACCCCTGTAGTAAAAGTAGAACAGTTTGAAGACAGTTTAAAGAGGGCATATTTTTGCAGTACAGGTATAACTAATTATCCACGGATTTTTCACCCTAAGTTTTATCTCAACGCAATGACAAGGGCCCTTTAAATTAAAGGAAAAATGTCCTTTAACAATAGCCTCATTTAACATTGTAACAGCAGCAGACAGTCTTAAATCTGTCTCTCCAGGCGCTTAAAACAGCTTCACTCCGAGGCAGGCAACTCCCTTCCTCCTGAACATGTGAAAGAATGCAAGTGATTATCACCTCCTCTTTGCATTATTTCCCCCACACTGCACTCCAGGTGAAGGGAGGGGTTGCTGCCTCTGAGTGAAGCCTTTGTAAGCGCCTGGAGAGAGACTGGTTGATCGATTGTCTGCTTCTGCCCAGCATTACAAAGGTAAATTGCTGAGCAAAGGGACATTGTTTTTTTTAATGGATTTCTTTTAATGCAATTTTTGGCATCCACATAGGTCATGGGAATGGAACCCTTGTGGAAACTGAGACTCACAGCCCAATCCTGAGCTGCCCGGGGCATGCGACTGCAGCAGTGCCATGAATGGCTCCCGCTGCATCCTGTGTGCCTCAGCCAGTTGCAGGTGGCGCCTCAGGAGGAGACTTTTGTCCCCTTCTCCCAGGTAAGGGAAGCAGCCCTGCAATGGGGCTACTCACTTTACCGCCGACCAAAAGGTCAGCGGTAAGTTAAAG
Source organism: Tiliqua scincoides (assembly GCF_035046505.1). Taxonomy (NCBI): domain Eukaryota; kingdom Metazoa; phylum Chordata; class Lepidosauria; order Squamata; family Scincidae; genus Tiliqua; species Tiliqua scincoides. The sequence continues at coordinate 69,236,566 of NC_089824.1, forward strand.
GTGTTCGTGTAGGGCACAGAGCCCCACATGAATGCCTTGGATCCGGTGGAGCGGAGCTCCACGGGATCCGTGCTTCACAGGATCCGCCTCCCTCCCGCTGGCATGCCTCCTGCCCACCTTTTCTCCGCCTCCCTGCCATGCCTCCTCCCTGCCCTCTCTCTGCCCTCCACCTGCCTCCTCCCTCCCCGGAACGTCTCCTTCCCGCCCCCTCCCCTGCTTACTGTGCCGCAGCTTGGCGGTCCATGAGACCGCCGAGCAGCAGAGGATGGGTGCCCGCCTGGCGCTAGCCCAGCGCAGCCAGCCAGCGCTGGGCTAGCACAGGTGCTGGCCCAGCGGTAAGTCTCACAGATGTGACTTACTGCACATTTGCGACAGTGCACTCCATAAGAACATAAGAACAGCCCCACTGGATCAGGCCATAGGCCCATCTAGTCCAGCTTCCTGTATCTCACAGCGGCCCACCAAATGCCCCAGGGAGCACACCAGATAACAAGAGACCTCATCCTGGTGCCCTATACCCTACATCTGGCATTCTGACTTAACCCATTTCTAAAATCAGGAGGTTGCGCATACACATCATGGCTTGTACCCCATAACGGATTTTTCCTCCAGAAACTTGTCCAATCCCCTTTTAAAGGCGTCTAGGCTAGACGCCAGCACCACATCCTGTGGCAAGGAGTTCCACAGACTGACCACACGCTGAGTAAAGAAATATTTTCTTTTGTCTGTCCTAACCCGCCCAACACTCAATTTTAGTGGATGTCCCCTAGTTCTGGTATTATGTGAGAGTGTAAAGAGCATTTCCCTATCCACTCTGTCCATTCCCTGCATAATTTTGTATGTCTCAATCATGTCCCCCCTCAATCGTCTCTTTTCTAGGCTGAAGAGGCCCAAACGCCGTAGCCTTTCCTCATAAGGAAGGTGCCCCAGCCCCGTAATCAGCTTAGTCGCTCTCTTTTGCACCTTTTCCATTTCCACTATGTCTTTTTTGAGATGCGGCGACCAGAACTGGACACAATACTCCAGGTGTGGCCTTACCATCGATTTGTACAACGGCATTATAATACTAGCCGTTTTGTTCTCAATACCCTTCCTAATGATCCCAAGCATAGAATTGGCCTTCTTCACTGCCGCCGCACATTGGGTCGACACTTTCATTGACCTGTCCACCACCACCCCAAGATCTCTCTCCTGATCTGTCACAGACAGCTCAGAACCCATCAGCCTATATCTAAAGTTTTGATTTTTTGCCCCAATGTGCATGACTTTACACTTACTGACATTGAAGCGCATCTGCCATTTTGCTGCCCATTCTGCCAGTCTGGAGAGATCCTTCTGGAGCTCCTCACAATCACTTCTGGTCTTCACCACTCGGAAAAGTTTGGTGTCGTCTGCAAACTTAGCCACCTCACTGCTCAACCCTGTCTCCAGGTCATTTATGAAGAGGTTGAAAAGCACCGGTCCCAGGACAGATCCTTGGGGCACACCGCTTTTCACCTCTCTCCATTGTGAAAATTGCCCATTGACACCCACTCTCTGCTTCCTGGCCTCCAACCAGTTCTCAATCCACGAGAGGATCTGTCCTCTAATTCCCTGACTGTGGAGTTTTTTCAGTAGCCTTTGCTGAGGGACCGTGTCAAACGCCTTCTGAAAGTCCAGATATATAATGTCCACGGGTTCTCCCGCATCCACATGCCTGTTGACCTTTTCAAAGAATTCTATAAGGTTCGTGAGGCAAGACTTACCCTTACAGAAGCCATGCTGACTCTCCCTCAGCAAGGCCTGTTCGTCTATGTGTTTTGAGATCCTATCTTTGATGAGGCATTCCACCATCTTACCCGGTATGGATGTTAGGCTGACCGGCCTATAGTTTCCCGGGTCCCCCCTCTTTCCCTTTTTAAAAATAGGCGTGACATTTGCTATCCTCCAATCTTCTGGCACCATGGACGTTTTGAGGGACAAGTTGCATACCTTAGTCAAGAGATCTGCAACTTCATTCTTCAATTCCTTAATAACCCTTGGGTGGATGCCATCAGGGCCCGGTGACTTATTGATCTTTAATTTATCAATGAGGTCTGAAACATCTTCTCTTTTAACCTCTATCTGACTTAACTCCTCGGTTAGGAGGGGCCGTTCGGGCAGCGGTATCTGCCCGAGGTCTTCTGCTGTGAAGACAGATGCAAAGAACTCATTTAATTTCTCTGCCATCTCTAAGTCTCCTTTTATCTCCCCTTTCCCTCCCTCACCATCCAGAGGGCCAACCGCTTCTCTGGCGGGTTTCCTGCTTCTAACATATTTGAAGAAGCTTTTATTATTCCCCTTAATGTTGCTGGCCATGCGTTCCTCATAGTCTCTCTTGGCCTCCCATATCACCGTCTTACATTTCTTTTGCCACAGTTTATGTTCCTTTTTATTCTCCTCATTAGGGCAAGACTTCCATTTACGGAAGGAAGCTTCCTTGCCCTTCACAGCCTCTCTAACTTGGCTGGTTAGCCATGCGGGCACCCTCCTGGATTTAGTGGAAGCCTTCTTTCTTTGCAGTATACACCTCTGCTGGGCCTCTATTACTGTTGTTTTAAGCAGCCTCCATGCACTCTGGAGAGATTGGACTCTTTTTACCCTCCCTTTCAACCTCCTTCTAACCAGCCTCCTCATTTGGGGGAAGTCTGCCCGTCGGAAGTCAAGGGTTTTTGTTAGAGATTTGCCTGGTATTCTTCCCCCAACGTGCATGTCAAAACGGATCGCAGCATGATCACTGTTCCCCAATGGCTCAGTAACGTTTACATCTCTAACCAGGTCCTGCGTACCGCACAATATTAAATCCAGAGTCACCTGTCCTCTGGTGGGCTCCGTGACTAGCTGATCTAAGCCACAGTCATTTAGCACGTCAAGAAATCCAGTTTCCTTATCGTGACCAGAATACAAATTGACCCAGTCAATATGAGGATAATTGAAGTCCCCCATGATTACAACCCTGTCCCTCCTTGTCACCTCCCTGATCTGTTTCCTCATTTCAAGGTCCCCATCTGATTTCTGGTCTGGAGGACGATAGCATGCCCCCAGTATTACATCGCTGCACAAGCCTGGTAATTTAACCCACAGAGATTCTACGGTGGAGTCGGACCCACCTTCAATCTCTACTTTGCTGGATTCTATCCCTTCCTTAACATAAAGGGCCACCCCACCTCCAACACGCCCCTGCCTGTCCCTCCTGTAGAGTTTATAGCCCGGGATTGCAGTATCCCACTGATTCTCCGCATTCCACCAGGTTTCCGTTATGCCCACTATGTCAATATTTTCCCTTGTCACCAGACATTCCAGTTCTCCCACCTTTGCTCGTAGACTTCGGGCGTTCGCATAAAAGCATTTATACACGGAATGCCCCAGGATGGGCTGCTTATTCGCTCCTTTGTCCCCGCATCCTCTCATTGTGCCAAACCGTCTATCACATCCCATCACGCTACCTTTCCCAATTTCTTCTCCTACTCTGCCTTTGTCTTGTTGTTCTCTAACCTCCCCATCCTCATCCTTATGGGATGAGGAGTCCCGAACCGATGCCCCTCAGCGCCTGTCGGCCTTCCCCCAGGGATCAGTTTAAAAGCTGCTCTGCCACCTTTTTAATGTTATGCGCCAGCAGTCTGGTTCCATTCTGGTTCAAATGGAGCCCGTCCCTCTTCTACAGGCCCCGCTTGTCCCAAAACGTTCCCCAGTGCCTAACGAATCTAAACCCCTCCTCCCTACACCACCGTCTCATCCACGCATTGAGACCAGGCAGAAAGCCGGAGTGCTGAGCTCAGGATTGGGTTCTCAATCTGTAGACAATAGCTAAGATTATGTCCCTTACTGTCTCTAAAACAATTTTCTTTTCAAATGTACCATAAAACATTGCAAAGGCTTTGGCTTCTATCCACAAATCATTTACCTGTGACTTTCAAAGACTTTCAGTCATATATGTGACTTTCCCTCTGATGTTGTGGCATTTTGCTTTTGTCAGCATTTGACCTTTCTGTGGTTTTTGAGAAATCCTCATTTTTGGAGACAATAAGGAACATGGTGTTAGGTGTTGTCCTCTATAAAAAGATTTCATGCCTGAAGCAGTCATCAATCCGTTTCTTCTGGTTTTATAACATTAGTACACTTGTGATGTATATTTGAATTAATTACTTTAATTAAAAACATTTCCTTGCTATAAGAGCAGAAACAAACAGCTCAGAAAAGGTGTTGATTAGTCCAGCACCTGTGGAAGTTTCAGGTAGTCTTCAGGGTAGAAGCTATCCTAAATGAGTTAGAATATAAATGGGTGGTCTTCCAGCTTTGCATTATAACATACAATGCACAGACATATATGTCACATAACACATGTTGTCAATGACAGGGAGAAACATTCCTGCGCCCCATCCATTTAGCTGACTGGTGCATCACCGTGGGGCATACTGGTCAGCCTGCTGCCCTGCCAACCCGGAAGAAATTGTGGTGATGTGATGATGTCACTGCAATTATTTCTGGTGCGGTTGGAGTGAAGCTGGCACTTCCAAAGAAGAGCCCAGCTTCGCTCCGACCAACCATGCTGAGAAGGCTGCAGGGACAGGCAGGAAAATTTACCCTCCCACAGTCATTTTTGGCATGGTTGCTCAGAGCAAGCCCGGCTGCTTCTCCAAACAGCCTTACTCCAAGCAGCTTGGCTGAAAGCAAGGTGGGATAGGACTGCAGCGATTGGATCGCCACAGCAGGGGTGGCATTGCTGTCTGGGGTCCTGCGGACCCCCCCCCCCCGCTACGCAACTGTTGCATCAACAGGGTCTGGGCTACCATCTCCAGAAACCTATCTTAAAATTAATTGTACTCCTTTAAAGTGCTCCTTCTACTACTGTAGTGCTTCTTTAAGATGTTACAAGATGGGCAGCCCAATCCTGAGCTTCCTAGCGCATGGGACTGCCACATCACCAAAAATAGCTGCTGCGGTGTCCTGCGTGAAACCAGGCAGCCTGTGGTGGATCTTCAGGGGAAGGGAAGTAGCCCCATAATGGGGCTATTCGATTCTATGGCAGCTCTAGAGCTGCCACAGAATCGGAGGGACCTGTGTCAGACTGTGCGGTCCCACACAGGGCTCAGGATCCACCAGTCCCGTCCTCCTCCCGCCCATCTCCCTCCCTGCCATGCCTCTGCCCTGCCTTTCCCCTCCTCCCTCCATCCCAGAACACTTTCACCCCACCTTCCTCCACATCCTCCCATCACTGCCGGGCAGTCCTGGTGACCACCTGATTGCGGAACATGGGACCAACACCGTAGCTGGCACAGGGCTCACAAACGTGCCTTACGGTATGCTTGCGACAGTGCGCTAGCGTGCACAGGTCTGGATCAGGCCCTAACACAGGTACTTCTCTGGATAGGTATAATAAAGTGTTGCATGATAGGTCCATATCATGTACTTAGTATGCTGCTTATGATTTCAGGAGTTTTTGTGGATAGTTCTATGCATGTCTACTCAGGAGTGAGTCCAGTTTATTTCATTGAGATTTACTCCCAAGTATATCTGTTTAGGATTGAAGCCTTAAAATATGGCACCTTGTGTTCAAGTGTTCACAGTCTCTAGGTTACTTACACAAGAAGATACTGATTGAACTATTCAACTTAAGAATTTTGGGGTGTTTGGATAAGTATTTATCATAAATATATTTACTGAAAAACCCTTTTGGAAATCCTGAGGGATTCATGTATGTGTTCAGGTTCATAGTCTTCAGTTGTTCCCTGGTGGAGGCGGGGGCATTCCTCACCAATGGGATTGTCCCTCGCTGCTGCTGGAGGCAGGGCCAACGGAAAGGCGGGCGGAGCTCCACAAGCACAGGGATCCAGTCCCCAGACTGTCCCTGCCTCGATGAAATTCAGTCATCTCTTTTGGAGCTCCTCCTCAGCGATTTCAAAGGGAAGGGAAAATGGTTCTCTTCAGCCTGTCTCAGCTCCCCTCCTCAGCAAGGTCGTCCGTTGAGTTCCAGAGAGAAAGGAGCGTTTTTGCCTGACAGATGCGGCTGAGGCCCGGCTCTCTTCACCACAGAAACATTAACTGCCGCTTTTTTCACCATTTCTCCTGCTGTGAGGGAACTGGCAGCACCTGGTCTGCACCTCTCTGAGGCGGCGGCAGGTTTAGGGGTCAGCGGCAGACCCCTGGATCGACCCAGCACTATTGCAGTGTTTGGGGGCGATCAGGCAGGACTCTCCATGAGCGCCCAAAGCCTGCCCAACACTCACAAGCATCAGGTCTGCTTTTACCTCAGCGGGCACCATTTTTTTTACCTCAGCAGTTGGGGCTGACAGTGCCTGGTCTGAGGTACTGAGACCTCTCTGAGGTGGCAGCAGGTTGAGCAACAGAGGCAGACCCCTCCATCGAGGCACTATTGCAGTGTCAAGAGCAATCAGGCAGGACTCTCCATCAGCGTGCCCAGAGCCTGCCCAATGCTCACAAGCACCAGCTTTGTTTTTTACCTCAGTTGTTTGGGCTTACAATGCCTGGTCTGCACCTCTCTGAGGTGGCGGCAGGTTTGAGGAACAGAGGGATACACCTTGATCACCAAGCACTATTGCAGTGTCAGGGGCAAACAGGCAGGACTCTCCATCAGCGTGCCCAGAGCCTGCCCAACACTCACAAATATCGGCTCTGTTTTTTACCTCAGCAGGCACCATTTTGTATCTCAGCTGTTTGTGCTGACAGTGCCTGGTCTGCACCTCTCTGAGGTGATGGCAGGTTTGAGAAACAGAGGCACACCGGTCAATCTAGGCACTATTGCAGTGTCAGGGGCAAACGGACAGGACTCTCCATCAGTGTGCACAGAGCCTGCCCAACGCTCATAAGCACCAGCTCTGTTTTTTACCTCTACGGGTGCCATTTTATAACTCAGCAGGCAACATTTTTCTCACATGCAGTGAGTAACCTAGTAAGGGGTTTGTTTTCCTGCTCTTTTTGACCAACCTCTGTTTTTCCCTCATAAACAGTCCAGTGAAAATATATATATATATATATATATATATATATATATATATATATATATATATATATAGCTAGCCTAGAAGGGGTCAAGCAGTGGTACTGGGTAGCCTCGCAGGGTCTGCTTCCTCTCCCTAAACAACCGAAAGACCAAGGTTGGAAAAGGGAAAGCAGCCTCAGGCGTTGAGGAACCCTGTCCCTTCCAGCTCTCCCTCACAATGTTCAGGCCAATTTGACTCCTCAGATTCAGAGTTGCCCATTCCTTAGTAAAGGACCGAAAAAACCCAAACAATAATGGTGAGGATGTGGAGAGTGTGGAAGCTCACATCTGTGGAAAAAATCTCTTTCCAGAGGGAGTTTTTTCCAGCATATTTGATAAGGTTATTAAGCCACTGAGCCTTAAAGCCTCAGAATGAGAGCCAGTGCTGCAACTCTAACTTCTTTCTCCAGAATGTCTCTTTCCTCAGGGTCCACTGAGGCCAGCAGAGATGCCTTTTTCCAGAACCCATCCTAAAATGATGGAGATGGAGTGGTCCTCCTCACTTCATGGCTAGTGAGACACCAAACTCATGAGCAAGTTTTACTCTCTTCCTAAGGGAATCTTAGATAAACTCAAGGTACCATCAGTGAATGGATGCACCTGTTGCAGCACTGTCTTCTCAGGCCGTGATCCCTTGTGTCCCATGCAACAAATGCATTGAGGCGTAGCTGAAGAGAGCTTTCTAGACTATTTTGTTTGCTCTCAGAGCTTCAGCAGCCAGTTTGTTTTTCTCCAGAGCCATCAATTTCTGGGAGGAAGAACAACACCTTATCCAAACCAATCAAGACACTTTGGAAAAGGTATCCTTGCCAGCTGCTTTCTCAGCTGACTATTCTAGAGCCACCTCCAGTGTGGTGGCCGTTAGAAATTTGTGGCTGTGCAGTCTCAAAGTAGATTACTGGGGACTCTATTCTCCAGATCTATTTGGCAAGCATTAGAACTTGTTCTCATTGAAACAAGGGCAAAAACAGAGCACTTCCCACAGCTTCCAAGACAGGGAAGACTAAAGCCAACCAGAGCTTTCACCCCTTTCATCTTGAAAGAAGGAACAGACAGCTGTCCAAATTCAACCCCAAGTGGCACAAATCTGGGAACTTCCACAGAAAGTTCCAGCATTCCCATTCTTCCAAGGCAGGGAATGAAGCTAGAGACAGGTTGGCACAGGGGTTTCTCACCCAAGGTGCAGGCTAGTCTTCAGGATTATATGCGAACCTGGTACAACACAATATTGGACGCATGGTTCCTGGAGACATGTCTCCAAAGACTATTCCTTGGAATTTGTAAGGAAACCAAGGGATGGGTTCTGGCAGATCTCAAAATCAAGGGATGCAAATAAACATGCAGCTATCCTAGCAACCATTTACCATCTACCTCATATTAGGGCGATAGAGGCAGTTCCCTCTGCTGAGAGAGGTACCAGGGTTTACTTGGTGATCTTTCCAGTACTGAAGCGGAATGGAGAGAGGCATGGAGTCCTAGATCTAAGGTGGTTGAACTGTTTTTGTAAAATTACGGTAGATATCTGAGGTCTCCTACAAATCCTCGCACTTTCAGTACCATGACTTTCCCTTTGGGTTAATGACCTCTCCAGGGGGGTTCACTAAAGTGTTAGTGGTACTATTGGCGCATCTCAGGCAGAGATGTTTCTTTTCCCTCGCCTGGATGACTTTTAAATAAAGGTGTCGTCCAGGGAGCAAGCAGAGCTCAACACGCACCAGATGGTGCTCTGCCTGCAAACTCGCAGTTTTGTGATAATCCAGTCAAACAGTTCACTGGTTCCCATCCAGATACTGGAACACCTGGGAGTATTTTTCAATACCCACATTTTCCATGCCTTTTTGCCAACAGAGAGATGACAGAGGATCACAGACACAATCCTCCAGATTCTCAGTCAAGTAGACAGGTATCATGACGCTAGTCCACCTGCTATGAATGTTGGTTCAGCTGGTCAACTAGACCCAATTCCACACCAGAACTCTTCAGGAGTGTCTCTGGTCCCACTCAAGAAGATGGAGAGGAGATGCCACTTCCACACTCTTTATTCCACCAACCCTGAAGAGGGATTTGCAGTGGTGGGTGTACAATGGACAGCTGTCCAAGGGGTGAGCCTTTAGAGCTAGCAACAAGTGATCCTGACCACAGGTGCCAGCATATTTGGTTGGAGGGCCCAACTAAATGGGAGAGTGATTCATGGTCATTATTTCTCCCAGGAGATGTCTCAAAGCATCAGTCTCCTGGAGCTGAGATCTATCTGTCTTGCTCTGTTTTCATCTCAAACCTCATTTCTGCCATTGTCATGTTCTAGTAAGAACAGACAGCATACACACACACACAAAACAAAACACAGTTCTCTCTCACAACTTAACACCTAGCAGGAGAGAAGAACATAGAGGCAGACTGCCTACGCAGATGAAGCCTCTTGGAAACAGAGTGCAGGTTGCATCCAGAAACTGAGGACCAGATTCGGATACCCATAGTAGGTAGTTTGCTACTTGTAATAGTTTGCTACTGTGGAAAACTCGCAACAACAAATTCTACTCCAGGGTAATAGACAAGGGAGTGGAAGTGGTGGATGCACTATTGAAGCCCTTGACCTCAGGGGCTCCTAAGTTCTGGTGGCACAAAAGTGGCCAGGTTGGTACCCAAACTTAATACAATTAAGACAGGAACCTTGGGAGATTCCAGCCTGGCCAGATCTACTCTTACAAGGCGCTTTACAATAACCACAACCACACAGATTCCAGTTGACAGTGTGGAGGTTGAAAAGTTGGAATTGCACCAATTGGGCTTCTCCGATAGGGTTATAAAGCCCAGACTATCCTCTGAATGCCTGAAACGTATATGGGACCACCTGGAAAACCTTTAGGGACTGGTGCAGGGATAAGGTTTTCTCTCCTACTTCACCTGATGTGTTTGTTATCTTGGAGTTTCCCCAGGATGGCTTAGTCAAGGAGCTTAGAACTAGTTTGCTACATTGTCAAGTAGCGGCTATCAAAGGGGCAGGGGGTGGGTCTATCTGCCTATCTTCAGACCCCCCCCCTCGGAACATTTTCTCAGAGGGGTAGTGTTACTGAACATTCCTCCATAGGCTTGCAAATTGGGATCTGAACAGGGTCCTAACATCTTTAATGAGTCCTACCTTCGAGCCTGTGGCCGTAGTCCCATGAAGTCCTGTCATATAAAACTGCCTTTCTAGTAGCTATAACATCGGAAAGAAGGGTATCTGAATGGGGGGGGGGGCCTTATACATCCTGACTTTTGTGTATTCCACACACCATGGTACTTAGGATTGACTCATTTTTCTTACTTAACTCAATTTTTCATTCACAGCAAGAACTAGTTTTTACCATCATTTTGTCCTAACCCTAAACATACAAGGGAAAAGGCTTGGCACACACTACATGTCAGAAGAGTCCTAAACTTCCATATAGAAAGCACTCGCCCATTCAGGAAGACGGACACTCTATCTGTAACTTACCACAGGCGGGAAGGTGTTTCTGGTAACTCTAGCTAAGTGGCTTAGAGTTCGCATCCTGATGGTGTACAAGGCAGCTGGTTTACAACCTCCAGATGGTTTGAAAGCTTATTTCCATTAGATGGCAGCTGCTTAGGCAGCATAGCATTGCTCTAGGATATATGCAGGGCTACCACGTGATCATCACCTCACACTTTCTTTAAGTACTACAAGGTAAATCTATCAGCCTCGGCAGAGGCTTCCTTCAGGAAGAAAGTTCTCCATAGGGTACTGAAGGTGTGAGAGTGAGTGATGTAACTGCCACCCCTGAGGGATACTGCTCTGGTAGATCCCGTTGGTGAGGAATGCCCCCGCCTCCATCAGGGGAAAGAGGAATTTGCCTTACCTGGTTAAGTCTTGTTCCTGGTGGAAACGGGGCATTCTGCCCACCACACTTCAGGGGATCACTCCCTCTACTGCATAAACATAGATGCAAGGTGGTATTTAGGGTTTCCTATGACCTCTTTCCCTTGTTCAAACCCTTCTGTTTCTGGGGTATTAAACCTATTTACGTGCAAAGCAGTTTTCCTAACAGAGTGCAATTGTGATGCAAGTTTGCAACCAGTCGTAGTGTGTATGAGGATCCTGTCACAGCTTGGCAAGTAGTGTTTGGGGACTGGATCCCTGTGCTTGTGAAGCTCTGCCCACCTTTGTGTTGGCCCTGCCTCCAGCAGCAGCGAGGGACAATCCCATTGGTGAGGAATGCCCCCTGCCTCCACCAGGAACATGACTTACCCAGGTAAGGCAAATTCCTGTTTTTGTGACTGTTGTATTTTCCTTTACCTGTAATTCATTCTTAAATAAATCTTTTGACAGGGGCAGCAGTTTCCTGCTTTACTCACAGATTCTAGTCTGTCTGGACAAAACACTGCAAGCTCCCAAGTAATACTAGTGAGTCATACGCCACATTCAGCAGCTGCAAACCATGATGAACTAGCATATCAGGTAAATGTTTCATATATACTTACCTTGAATGATGATACAAAATATGCCATGCTGTGTCTTGTAATTTCATTTATGTCTTGTCCTAATTTAGTTTATTAACGGTTGCATCAACTGTGGTTTAGGATTTAAGTAAGCTCTTCCTTTTGAAGAAGTTGAGGCAACATTATGTTAAAAATAATTTTGGAACTTCCATTGAGCTATTGTTTAGTTATCTGATCATGAATTTGAGTTGTCTTTTTAAAAAAGTCATCCAATTTAAATGTGGTGAGAGAGAGAGGTGGAAAGTGGAGTGCCCCAAGGATCTGTCCTGGGACCTGTACTTTTCAACCTGTTCATAAATGACCTGGAGACAGGGCTAAGCAGCAAGGTGGCCAAGTTTGCAGATGACACCAAACTTTTCTGAGTGGTGAAGACCAGAAGAGATTGTGAAGAGCTCCAGAAGGATCTCTCCAAACTGGGAGACTGGGCAGCAAAATGGCAGGTGCGTTTACATTGGGGCAAAGAATCAAAAGTTTACACATAGGCTAATGGGTTCTGAGCTGTCTGAGACAGATCAGGAGACTGATCTTGGGGTGCTAGTGGACAGCTCAATGAAAGTCTCAACCCAGTGTGCAGCAGCAGTGAAGAGGGCTAATTCCATGCTTGGGATCATTAGGAAAGGCTTTGAGAATAAGACAGCTAATATTTGTAATGCCGTTGTATAAATCTATGGTAAGGCCACACCTGGAGTATTGTGTCCAGTTCTGGTTGCCACATCTCAAAAAGGATATAGTGGAGATGGAAAAGGTACAAAAGAGAGCAACCAAAATGATTACTGAGCTGGGGCACCTTCCATATGAGGAAGGGTTACAGTGTTTGGGCCTCTTCAGTCTAGAAAAGAGGCACCTGAGGGGGGACATGATTGAGACATACAAAATCATGAACAGAGTGGATAGAGATGCTCTTTTCCCTCTCACATAACACCAGAACCAGGGGACATCCACGAAAGTTGAGTGTTGGGAGAGTTAGGACAGACAGAAGAAAATATTTCTTTACCTAGCGTGTATTTAGTTTGTGGAACTCCTTGCCACAGGATGTAGTGATGGCATCTTGCCTGGTTGCCATTAAGAGGGGATCGGACAAATTTCTGGAGGAAAAGTTCATTACGAGTTACTAGTCATGGTAGGTATGTGCAAGGTAGAGATAGGCTGCCTCTGATTGCCAGATGCAGGGGAGGGCAGCAGGAAGCAGGTTGTGTCTGTTGTCTTGTATGCTCCCTCGGGCATTTGGTGGGCCACTGAGATGCAGGAAGCTGGACTAGATGGACCCTTGGCCTGATCCAGTGGGGCTCTTCTTAGGATGCTTAACAAGCAAGATGAATTTTCCTATGCAAATTATCATGTATCCAGTATCTCTAAACTGGTTTGCCTTGCCTGTGTATGCAGTGCTGGCATGTCAAGAATCCATAACCTGGATGGGAGCTGTGCTGGCATGCTAACATTGCACATATTATAGTCTTGGTTTAGATGAGACACCAACTGAGATCACCACCGCATGGCTAAGTTCTTGCTTGCCTGTATCTCATTAAAATTGAGCTTAAGGTAGTAACATTTCCAGTGACAGTGAATCCTACATTCGAACTATGCACTATGTGAAATAGCACTTCCTATCAACCCTGAACATATTAACACGTTAATAATCAGTTGCTTTGAATGGCTTTGAGTTAAAACATTATCAGAAAATTTTAAAAAACTCTGTTCTCTCAGCATCATCCATAATTTCATAAACCTCTGTCTTATCTTCCTCTGTCCTTAATTACCTTTTTGAAACTAAAAAACCACACACTTGTTTCACTCTTGTATCTTCAAGTCCTCTGTCAAGAATGTTGCTTTTAAGAGCTTTCTTGTTAATGTTATTTTTAATGTTTCAGCTAGAACCTCTGATTGACATAGCTTTCCAGATATGCTGCCTGAAATAGTGGTTCAGGTGTGGATATGTTTCCAGTATCCTCTGCAGGGAAGGCTAATGCAAAGACTTAGAGCCTGATCCTGTCCGGGTCTAGTGTTCGTGCTGCAACCCAGCACTGGCGCTGGATGTCTCAAATGTGCCATAAGGCATGTTTGCGGCATCTGTGGAGGAAGCTGCACTGGTGGGGAGGCCTTTGCCGCCCTCTCAGTACCACTGAAGAGGTGCAGCCAGAAGGTGAGCACCGGGCGGCACAGGAATGTGGGAAGGGTTGCAGGAGGGCAAAACGGGTGTGGATCTGGCTTGGGGGGGGGAGCAAAGGCCTCCTCTGCTGGATCCTATCCCCCATGTCAGGATCAGAAGCAATTTAGCTGGTGCAGACTGAAGAAACCCCATTTCGGGGCTGGGGGATTTACTTGGAGCAAGGGGACGATTATTCCTTCCCCTGAGGAGACCTCTGGCGGCTTCCCAGGCCCCACAGGATACAGTGTTGATTCTTTCGGCTGTAACCTGCAGCACCAGGAAACATAGGATTGGGCTGCCCATTTAGTTTATAAGAAGTTTTTCTGTCTTCCTTTTGTGCATTTTGGCATCTAACAACATCAGTTTATTATATTAAGGCAGTGGTTCTCACACATTTAGCACCGGGACCCACTTTTTAGAATGAGAATCTGTCAGGACGCACTGGAAGTGATGTCATGACTGGAAGTGACATCAAACAGGAAACTTGTTAACAATCCTAGGCTGCAATCCTACCTACATTTACCCAAGAGTGAACTTCATTGACTTTCTTTGTTAAAAGAATATACGTAGTAGCCTGTTCAAAGTACAGATATGTAATATTTCCCCAAATGGAATCACATACCATGGTAGCATCAAGTCTAATATATTAAAAATAAAATATTGAAATGAATGGAGACCCACCTGAAATTGGCTCATGACCCACCTAGTGGGTCCCAACCCACAGTTTGAGAAACACTGTATTAAGGTATTAGTTTCTGTGTTTATCAGTCTCTATAGGTTCTTCCCCAGTTATAAACTCCTGTTTTTAAGCAGCACATATGTGAGGATCTTTCTTTAGCCTCTTCTGTTGTTCTGTTCTTTCTTGCTTGTTCTTATTCTTATCTTTTCCCCATTTTCATTTGTCATTCTTAACTTGTTTCACTTTGCTTATGGCCAATCCCATTTGACCAGTTTCCTCATCCTCCTGTAAACTTCAACTGTGGACAGTTCTCATTTGTCAGTTAAGCTTATTCCTTCCTATCATTTTCACCAAAAATTTGTTTCCAACTGTTCTTCATTTAGAACCTTATATGCTGCTGGCATAGTACAGTACTACTTTTTTCTGCTTCCAGGTTGTCAAGTTAATAATCATTATGAAACAATGAAAAGTCTTACCTAATTATTTTTTGGGTTAATATTTCTCTCAATCAAGATTTGCTTCAGTCAAACTACTGATTACATGTAGCATTTTATCTTTACTATTCCAAGAATAATGCCAAAACAAAATACATTTTAACAAAATAGTTGTTCATATGGGTTAAATATGCTAATTACTTTGGAAATACTACTCTAGTGAAAAATTTACTGATAGGCTTTAAGCCTGGAGCTTTCAACCACAGTGCTTGTATTGCCTTTGGTCTTTGCTCATAGACTGGGAGTGCTTGGAAAGATGGATTGATGGAGACATAAATCTTAAGAAAATTGTCAGGTAATAACTTTTCTGTACTTGATGGTTTGCTTACATCTGGAAAACATCTTTTCAACCTTCATCTTTCTGGTTTTGTTTTATTATTTGTCATTTGGCAAAGTGTGACAGGCTGATTCTAGGACAGTGGCAGGAAGATATTATGCTCTCCCATGTTAATTGGAAAGGCAAGTCCAATCTGTAAATTATTCTGGGAGGCAGCATGGTACTGGTGCCTGGCCAGTGGAGGTGGTGGGCAAGGCACCACCATTGTGCCATCTCCCACCAGTCTGGCTCCTGCGATAGTAGCTTCACCCAGCCTCATGAAAAGGGAAGAGCCCTGCTTGCTGGTCTGTTTAGGAGGGGCATCCTAAGAGCAAAATAACCTCCTGCCACTTAACAAAGCGGAAATTCACAGGTAAGACTTATTTAGTAAGTATGTTCGAAAAGATATTGGGCAGAAAGGTGACTTATAAATAATTTTTTTTAAAACCTTGGGAAAAATAGGTGCCACAATAGATTGCATCACAGCTATGTCCTTTATTTTACTGAAGAGCTGAACTAAAAGTTGAATGACATATCTTAACATGGATTCTGTGATAATGTGTTCTTCAAAGTACCATCTGAAAAAGAACTAGTTAGAATAGTTTTCTTGTGACTTTATTGCCCTCAATTAGCTTTATGTACTTTTAATCTAACTGCACATTTTATCTAACTGTGGCAGGTGAGTGAGGTTACTCCAAGCCTATCTAAAAGCATTCAAGCTGAAAAAGAGCCCCGTATGCACCAGTGTTATGAATGTAGTCAGACCTTTTCTTCAGCTGCCATGCTGATGCAGCACAGTAAAGAAGTTCATGGCAAGGAAAGAATCCATGTTTGCCACGTATGCAGTAAAGCTTTCAAACGGGCAACACACCTTAAGGTACGTGATAAACTTAAGAAACTGTTACAGTGAAAATGAAATGTATTTGTTTTATTGGTTATCTTTATTAATTTTTGTGGTGAAGGTACCTCTTCAGTGTAGGCATTATTTGCCAAAAACAAAAATATTCCATGCCTGTTGTGTCCTAAATAAGTTTTAAAAGAATTAGTATAAAAAGGCTCTTCAGCAATTGAAGCAGGGATCCTTGACTGGATTTTACTTCCTACTGTTTCCAATGATAAACAGGATACATGACTAAGGGCGCAGTCCTAACTACTATGAGTTAGGCCGGCCCAAGGGACTTGGGAGGGTCGCAAACGTGCCATAAAGCATGTTTGCGCCTCCGCTTCGGAAGCCGGGCCGGTGCTCTGAGAAGCACTGGCCTGCGGAGACTGATATAAGCCTCCGCACTGGTTTCCCCTCAAATACTTGTGTTGGCCCCACTGGGCCAACGCAAACAAAAAAGCAAGGTGGGGAGGAGGAGGGAGGGAGACATTCCTGGGCGGGGGGAGGGCAGGCAATGGGCAGCCCCGGGGTGGGCGGGGAATGGGAGGCAGGGCTGGGATCTGGCAGTTATGCCGGATCCCAACCCCCATTCCTGGGGAGAACGGAGTGGCTTCAAGCCACTCCGCTCTCCTTGGACTTGTGCCACCTTCAGAGGTGGCACAAGTCCGAGACCCATTGGAGCCAGCAGCCCTTACCCAGGGGTAAGGGGAAAAGTTTCCCTTGCCTCTGGCTAAGCTGCTTATGGCCACTATCCTGTGCTGGTTACAGCGCAAACCTCCTGGCTTGCCTCTTCCAGCACAGGATAGGATTGCGCCCTAACAGTCCAGTCCTATCTTAAACACACACACCCCGCCAATATAATTGTGCCACTTGAGCATGCATGGCATCCTGCGGGGGGGGACGGGGGACGACAGTCCTTGAGGTCTTCTCCAGGTAAGGGAACATTTGTTCTATCCAGGAGGTGGTAGATCTCAATGACAGCAGCATGTACAGGGGGCAGGAGGTCTGGTCTAGAGGGTTGAGCCTCCATTTGCCTGAAGATAACATCCGAAGGTCGCCAGTTCGAGGCCACCGGCACCGTGCGACCTTGAAGCAGCTGACAAGCTGAGCCGAGCTATTCCATCTGCTCTGAGTGTGGGAGGATGGAGGCCAGAGTGTGAAGCCAGATCAAGAAAGAAACACCTGAATGTTGTGGTTTCTTGAAAGATAGAAACCTTCTTTCAAATTGTAAAAATCCCTACGGGGATTTAATTTGCCTGCCTATGTAAACCGCCTTGAATAAAGTCTAAGGAGAAATCTGAGGACCAAGAAAGGCGGTATAGAAATACCTGTATTATTATTATTATTATTATTATTATTATTATTATTATTATTATTATTATTATTATTATTATTATTATTATGTACAGGGATTCTATTTCCTTTTCCCAGCCTGGACCCTCCCCCAAGACTTCTGAAACGTACACCAGCTAAATAGCTGGCATAGGTGGCCAGGTCGTCCCCCCCAGAAATTTTTTTACTTGCTTCTCCACAGCAGTCTGGTTGCCCCCCCCATCAGACTCTGTGTCTGCACTGTTTGTGTCACTGCACTGCATAAACTGGTGGGTAATGGGATTTAAGATTAAGATTTATGATTGTGAAACCAAAAAATTTTTTGTTAATATTGTCCGAGGCTTGGGGAGCCCTGCAGAGGCTTCCATGGGACACCCCATGTCTCCAGGAGGCTGCTGCAGCCCCTACCCACCCCCAAAAGCAGTGTGATCCTGAGGATTGCATTGCTGCATTCCCCCATCCCCTACCAAGACTTACCTTGGGAGTCTTACTCCTGAGGAGTTTGAGAAACCCTGAGATATGGGATTGATCCAAGTACCTCATTAGCATCACTGAATTTTTTTTAATGTACTTGTAAAATATAATTAATGTTTGAACAGGTAAAAATATTTCTTGTGCATTTTGGTTAGGAGCATATGCAGACACATCAGGCTGGACCATCTCTAAGTTCTCAGAAGCCCAGAGTATTTAAATGTGATACCTGTGAAAAAGCCTTTGCTAAGCCAAGTCAACTGGAAAGACATAGCCGCATTCACACAGGTAACAATAGCAATTTGAATCAGTTGAATTAGCCATTTAGTTATTTGGTTTTTCTCTGTAAACAGCTTTGTGAACTTTTTTTGTTGAAAAGCAGTATGTAAGTACTGTTCCCTTGGCTTCTTCTTGCTAGCCAGGTGTATTGCTATCTGGTTGTGGGAGAATTTTATTGGCATCTCAAGTTCAAACAAGTGAGATGTCTTTCTCTTGTGCAACTCCAACCCATCCATTGACTAAAATGATTATTTGCACAGAAATCAATGAAAAAGCACAGGATATTGACAGGGGAATTGGGATCATTGGTAAATGGCAATTTCCATATATATTGTTGGAGTTGGCATTATAGGCTTCCAGTGTTTGGTTTTTGAAGGAAATATCCCCCCACTGCCCCCAATACCTTTACGCACTTTATTTTGAACTTGTTGTTTTTGAATTTCTTACATGGAAAATCTCAGGAAATGAAAGAACCGAAGTATTCTTAGAAGCAGTTTTCCCTCCTAAATGACTGCCTCCTATCCTGAGCTGGGTATATAACCTAACTTTCTGGAAAGAGGCAGAGGAGATAATACAAGAAGAGTAACTTATAGGTAGAGATCTAATTCATTGATTTATTTCCTGGATACTCACAGCAAGTTCAGGGCCCGTTAGTGTGTTTGTGAATTTTTTATTTTATTTTTTGCTCTGCATCCCTTTGCACTTCATATTTCATTGTTTATTGTTTATTGTAGGAGAACGACCATTTCAGTGTACACTGTGTGAGAAAGCTTTTAACCAGAAGAGTGCACTGCAAGTTCATATGAAAAAACACACAGGAGAAAGACCATACAAATGTGATTATTGTACAATGGGCTTTACCCAGAAAAGCAACATGAAACTTCATATGAAACGAGCTCATAGCTATACTGGTATGTAATATTTACTCAGTGAACATTTATATAGAATCTTGTGGGGCTTAATTGAATCCAGCAATGTTACAGCAACATACCTGCAAGGCTCCTTGGATTGCATTGGAAATATTTGTCCTTTTTTGTTTTCAGTCCCAGCTCTCAACCTCTAGGAATTTGAAAGTATGGGGGTGGGGCCTGTATCCACAGATTCACTTATCCGTGGATTGGGTCTACAGGGCCCCCACGTGCACCCCCTCTGTTGGCAAGATAGCTCTGCTCCCCTTGCCTCTGAAGGGTCCTCTGAGCCCAGCAGAGGCTGTGCATGTCCATCCACGGCCTCTGCCAAGCTCAGACTGAGCCTTATACAGGTTGAGTCTCATTATTTGCGAGGGTTCCATTCCAAGAACTCACATGGATGGCAAAAAATGCACTATAGCAAATCAATTTAAAAAACAAGGTTTCTTTGCTCTGGTGATTTAAAAACAGCCTTGCTGACCTTTGTAATGCACACAGAGACAATCAGTCTCGCTCCAGGAGCTAAGGCTTCACTAGCAGGCAGCAGTACCTCCCTTCACCAGGAGCCACAGCAAGGGGGAAAGAATGGAGAAGGTGATAATCGCTGCCATTTAGCTTTCTTTCATGTGCTGGGGGGGAGGGAGGAGTAAAGCCTGCAGAGAGAATGATTGATGGATTGTCAGCCGGCTGCCCTCTCTGGCATTATTAAAGGACTGTTTTCCTTTAATTTAAAGGGCCTTTCTCATCAGCTTAGAGATAGAAAAATCTGTGAATACTTAGGTTAAACCTGTAATCACTTGTATAACTGTCCCTCTGCAACAGTAAAAAGCAGTTTTTTAAACTGTGATTTTAAAGGGGTGCTTTTTTTCCTTCTCTAGGGATCAGCACATACTTTCTCATTTGCAGGGGCCATTCATGTTGAGTCAAATCTGTGTATAAAAAAATCCATGTGTAACAAGGCTGAACCTGTAGTTAAAAATTTTACAGCCTTTATAAGGCATTAAAAACATCACTTCTGGTTTCACAGAAAAACTGGAAGTCACATTTTTTTAAACTGTAAGTCTCAGTCTGAGCCCGGTAGAGGATGCGAATGGATGTGTGCAGCCTCTTCTGAGCTCAGAGGACCCTCTGGTGATGAGGAAGCAGAGCTCCCCTTGCCTCTGGAGGGGCGGGGGAATTTCCTGGTATCTGCAGTTTCAGTTAACCGAAACCAAAAACTGGTCTCTGGAACAGAACCCCCACGAATACTGAGACACATCTGTACACTAGAGGCCTAATCCTAGCCAACTTTCCAGGGCTGATGCAGCCATGGGACGAGCGCTACCTCCTGTGATGGAGAAGCAGTCATGGATCCCTCTTCAAAGTAAGGGAACATTTGTTCCTTTATCTTGGGCTGCATTGTAGTTGCATCAGCCCTGGAAATTTGGATAGGATTGGGCCCTAAGAGTGCAATTCTAACTTGCACTGGAAACAGATAGGCCAACGTGCCTGATCTGTATCCAGTGCAAGTTTCAGCCAGCCAGATGCTCAGCCGGGGCAAGGGGAAACTTTCCCCCTTACCCCAGGGAGAACCACGGCAGTCCCAATGAAGGGCTGCTTGGATCGGCACCACCTCTGGAGGCTGCCCTGGACAGGTGAACATTTTGGCTACAAAACACTGCTGTGTTTTTTCTAAATGAATTGATCATTTTTCTAAATCAATTGAATACAGCTATTTCTGCATCATCACCTTCAGAAATTACACAAATGTAAGGATCAAGGAAGATATCATTAATATAATCGAAAGTGGTGAAAAAGCACCGAAAGGGGGAAAAAGCACTACTTTTCTGGCTGCAGGTTCACAGTCAAACCTGTGTTCAGAAGAAAATGTCTATACCATCTATACACATGGTAGCCTCTTGCCATGATCTAGTAATATCTTACAGCACTAATGCACACATGGAGCTCCATTGGACTTAAGAATTATTCTGTTAATTTTAAATTTTGAATGAACAAAGTAAATTAAATGTACATATTCTTTAACATGACTAAATCTGCTTCTTCTGTTTGAAATTAGAGAAGACTCCAAAGCAAGAGCAGCTTGAATCACCTTCAGGGCTTTGCATCAAAATTACTGTGTTGAATGGGAGTATTTATTCATAGCAGATTTTCACATTGTATAGTGTGACTGGATTTAGTTTTGTTTTCCAGCAAAAAAAATTGACTGCATTTCTTATTGTGCAGTTTAGTACATAAAACAAGCCCTGCTGGATCAGGCCCAGGGCCAGTGTAGTCCAGTTTCCTGTGTTTCACAGCCGCCCACCAGATGCCTCAGGAAGCACACACAAAACCACAAGATACTTGCATCTTGCTGACACCTCCCTGCATCTAGCATTCTATTTGCACTCACATACCTCCCAGCAAAGACACCAGATTGCAATTGGGTTGAACTTGTTCTGCTTTATTAAACACAGTGACCAATTTTTAATGCATGAAACCTACTGAATATAGTAAAACACCTTTTATATTTCAGTCCTCTGTATTTACAGTAGATCTCACGCTTATTTCTCTTCAACCTTATGCTAGGCACGGTACAAGAATCCACCAGTCATCAAGGACAGGAAAGTGAAGATATTAATCGTACTCTGAACTTGGAAGAAGTTGTCCAAGAATCGTCAAATGAATGGCAGAGTATAACCAATATTTTTTGATAACACCTAAGAAGAAAGCTTGAAATGCTTTCAGGACTATACTTTTTCTAAAAATAGTCATCTGTGGGTTTTTATGATTAAAACTTCACATATTGAAAACAATAAGATAATATAACTTTTTAAATATTTGCAAAAATATCTAAAGAATTACTGTCTTTTGTAAGCTTGTAGACGATTGGTGAAACATCAGAAAATCTTTGCTATATTGACTACAATCAGCAATCTCAGGTACATTAACTTGTTCATCTTTTTAATCTACCATAAGTGTATTCACTTAAAAAACAAACAACAAACTGGACTTTTGATATCAGTGAAGAGTCATTAGCAGGCAGGCCATGTTGGACATGCTGTCAGATATGAGGATGTATTGAAAAATTCATTGTGGCTGGAAAGAAAATTATCACAAATTAGATGCATGTGGTAAGGAATTCATGTTACAATGGATGTTAAATGTCTGATATTGTTTTAGTAAACTCATTGACACTACACTATGATGTTGCTGATGTGTCAGAAAGTGATGGACCATATTCATTTTATTTTATGTTAATTACAATAACTTATTATTGATTTCTCAAATTGTACATGTTCAGCTTCAGCAATAATTATGCAAAGAAAACCAAACTCACAAAAGCAGTATCTCCATGAAAGGAACAATAAACATATTTTCTGTGTACATCTATAGCAAGGAAACCTTAGCTGGATAATTATGAAAAACAAGCCATATATTAGATGGTAGGACATAGAAGACCATACATTGTCTCTACTAGCCCAAGTGAGCTTCAGCACAGGTTATGTCTGCTAACACAGACTGGTCTATCCAGATACACAGACCAACCCCAAATGAATAAAACAGTCTTTTCTTGTCATTTGTCCTGATAGCTTTTTCAATTTTTAAAACTACCTAGGCCTTTTAGTACTGCTAAAAGTACTGCTGAAAGGCCCTATTGACAAAGTGTAATCATATCAAATGAAACACTGGAATAAAGAATATGTTCTGTTTTAGACATTCCAAAGACAGAAAGACCTTGCTTAATTTTATTTTGATTTTTTGAATTTATTTATGTTATGTGTGTGTGTGTGTATGTATGTATATGTACAGATATTTAAGCCTCTATGTGGCGGATGAGTATATTTTGTAAATAACAATTACAATTTCAGGAAGTGTTGATAAAGTTTTCAGCTTTTGATGAGCACTTCAGAATCAGTATTGATTCATTTTATTGTAATGCAGGTGTGAATTTTACCTTTCTGAAAAATAATTGCTTTTTATTTGCCCTCAGTTCCCAAAGAAAGTTAATCTGTACATATAATTTACATTTTGTGTATTATAAGACTGTAACTTTCTATTTCCTGAAGAGGGAAAAAATCACTGCTTTTGATAATACATCTCATAATTCTTTTGTTAACTCTGGACACATGTATATAAGTAATATAGTTGGTGACTTGAAAATAACACTTTTGTTATGTGGAAATATTTAAGTCAGATATATGTTAAATAATATTAATTTTTTTCAAACTTGGTTTGTGTCTGATATGTTTTTCTTTTTTCAGAAGTTTTAAATTAACATTCACTTGATCAATAGTGATCCATTCGGAACGTTTAACCCCATATTTTCGACTGGTCTTCCCCCAATCCCATGAAAATCCTATGCATAGGGTTGGGAAACCCATGGCAATGATGTGCAATGCAGCATGGGAGGTTGGGCAGTGGGGAGAAATACCCAGAAACTGGAAGCGGAAGTCTAACTTTACTTGTGGGTTCTGAGTACTGTCAGCTGAGTGTATCTATTTGAGCATATTTATTGCTTCCACTGTACATAATTTAATATGATGCCTTATTAGACTCTGCTGCTGTTGGCTTTTTGGTGCATGAATGATTGTAAGCACCTTAACTCATCTCTTAAACCAATGTATGTTTGTACATTCTAGATTTTTCTTCTTGTTGAAAAGGAAATTAACTGAATTATGTGAGTTGGGTGGGGTGGAATTTGCCTTTGGTATGATGCTGTAATAGGTTACTTTAATGTTTTGTGTTGAAAATGTTTCACATCATCAATCCTGAAAGGTAAGCCATTTTCATTCTTATCTCCATATGGTTTTTTTGTTTTTGTTTTTGGTTTTTTTGGTGTATTCACAGTTTCTCCTATGGTTCAAGAAGTGTATTAGAGATGCAATGTAGCCCACTGTTGTTCTCTGGATGAGGGAAACTAAAGATGAGACAAAATGAATTACAACAGTTCTGGGATGTAGGCCTTTGTTTTCATAGGTTATAAATCAAGGGAAGCCATCAAACATCTCAAAACATATAACTGAGAACAGCTTACAGGGAAAGGGAGTCACATACAACAAGGTGCCCTATCTACCAGCCTGCTCAGTCTGGCTTTTTTAATTTTTATATTTTGAAAAACGGGCTCCATTTAGGAACCATCAATCTAGCAAAGAGCATGCACTAAGTCACTTTGAATCTCATAAGTTTAGGAATGCACAGTGGATTTTCACAGAATCAGTATGTTTGCATTTTTTGCATACTCTTGCTTAAAGAGTATGCTTAAAGGAAAACATTGAAGGTATGTTTGGGTTAGCAGAAACTTCAATCGTGGGATTCTACATTTTAATGTCATTCTTTTGGAAATTTCTAAAACTCACAGCCCAATCCTATCCAACTTTCCAGCACCAGTGCAACTGCAATGCAGCCCTGGGGTAAAGGAACAAATGTTTCCATACCTCAAGGAGGCCTCTGTGACTGCATCCCCAACACAGGTGGCAGTACATTCCCCATAGGCACAGCAGCACTGGCACTGGAAAATTGGATTCGGCCCCCAGTCATTCACTGGATCCCTACAATATGATTACTTTTTGTGAAAAGTGCCATGTGCATAGATGGCACTAAATAAATAAATATTATTTTATGTTTCATGAAGTACATTCTCCACAACAAATTTCATAAAGAAATTTATGAAATTGTCCTGATTTTATTATGAATAAAATGTTCAGATTTCATATTGATAGAATGAAAAGACCACTCTTAGCTGTAAAGCTACTCCTGCAGCTGTGTAATGTGAAGAGGGGAAAAAAAACTTAAGTCCCTATCCACTGAATGTACGAGTGGATACTTGTTTTCTTATTCATAGTTTTAAGGTTAAGAATGTATTTCTTTGAACTGCTTTTTCTTCCCAGTTATGTGCATGGGGGGCATGTTTTGATTTATGAAAATCTGGAGTCCCATCTTTACAACAGATTTCTGTCTTTTTTTAGTGAGTTATAAAATTTTGTGTGAGAAAACCTTATTGCAGCTCTGGCACCCTTGTCTGGTGCCAAGAAGATGAGATACTGGTCTACCTGTATACTGGCCCATCTCTTCAAGGACAGAGATGTTGAACCCTGATTTTATAAAAGTGGCTCCAGCAGGGCTCTTTGAAATCATAAAAGAAATGGAGTTTTTTGCAGGTCAGCCTGACTCAGAAAGATTTACTCTTTCCATCATTCAAATGCTGATTGTCTGAAATTGTATAAAAATCCCCCTAGGAAATTTCACAAATTGTCCACCCATTGCGATGCTGTTCATTTGCCCACTTTCCTCACCAACTTTCTACATGTGCTCCAGGGAAATGCTCGGTGTAAGTACAGTAATTGTAAGAGCTAGTTAGATTCATTATTTCCTTGCTGTGTGCTATGATTCTTAACTGAATATGTTGTATTGCTGCTATCCAATCTTCCCTTTTTCTTTTCTTAATAAATTCCTATAATCTACCTCAATTTGGAAGTGCTTCTTGAATGAAGGTGAAAGTTGCTCAATTAATCTTGGACCATCTTGTATTATGCTACTGTTGTAATGTAAACAATATTGGTGTATCAAAGACTTTGGTGTATCAAAGTCCAATATTTTCTTGCTTTTGTACAAGTCCACCACAGGTGATGAACGTTTTTTTCTTGTCTTTTACACTTCGAACATCTGTTTGGTATATTTTCATACATTTTTGCCAATCTACCTGGAGTCAAATACAATCTATACTTCATCTTATAAAAGTTCTCTTTAAAGTTTACATTCAAAGTAAATTTGAATCTTTTAATCCACAAGCTCTCCCATTGCTTCATGGATATCTCATGACCAACATTTCTTGTCCACTGTATCATGTACTCCTTAACCCAGTGGTTCTCACACATTTAGCACCAGGACCCACTTTTTAAAATGAGTATCTGTTAGGACCCACTGGAAGTGTAGTCATGACCAGAAGTGACATCATCAAGCAGGAAAATTTTTAACAATCCTAGGCTGCAATCCTACCCATACTTACCCAGGAGTAAGTCCCATTTAATATCGGTTGGCAACCTTCAGTCTCGAAAGACTATGGTATAAGCCTACAGCACCCGGTATTCCCAGGCGGTCTCCCATCCAAGTACTAACCAGGCCTGACCCTGCTTAGCTTCCAAGATCAGACGAGATCAGGCATGTGCAGGGTAACATTGTTAAAAGAATATTCATAGAGCTTGTTAAAAGTATAGGTCGGTAACATTTCCCCAGATGCAGTCACATGCCTTGATAGCATCAAGTCTAATATATTAAAAATAAAATATTGAAATGGATGGGGACCCATCTGAAATTGGCTTGTGACCCACCTAGTGGGTCCTGACCCACAGTTTGAGAAACAGCCTTAACCTGTTCCTCTTCTGTCTCAGATTTTAACAACTTATACATTTTAGTAATGACTTAGAGCCCAATCCTGCGCTTGGTGGGATGGCTTTGTGCCACTGAGCACTGTCGCAAACATGCTGTAAGGCATGTTTGCGAGCCTTACCACCGGGCTCCCGCCCATGCTAACCCAGTGCCGGCTGGTGCTGGGTGTCGTACACTTGGTCTCCCAGGGTTTTGGGTGCTCAGAGTTGTTGGTTCTGAACCCTAGAGCCCTCAAAGTTCCCTGTTTGGTAGTACTGCCACCACCCTGTAAGAGCCAGTGCCTCAGTCCAGGGAAACGGAGACCCTCTAGGCTTAACTATATCCCTTGTAGGCACTGAGCACTTTCTTTACTTAAAGTCTCAGTCCTCAAGTTACTAGTCTACAATGAGGATTTTTGGTAGCTTGCTGAACGGCTAGGCAGGATTCTGAACCTTTGTCCCCAACAGACAATGAACCAACATGGTAAAAAGATTTTTACTTTATTAAGTACATAGGGCTACAAAACTTACAAAAGGCAGCAAATGCTAGAGGCATAAAAACTTCTAGGAAACATATCAGCATAAAATAATAAACAAAAACTTCTAGGAAACATATCAGCATAAAATAATAAAGCTAACTGGCTATATTATTTTCTGACTCTCACCTGGGTCAGCTTCCTTTTTAGATCCTCAGGTCAGTTACCTAAGGCCACATGGTCCTGGCGGGGCAGGATGTGCACCCACCTCCTCTCTCACCTCCTCTCTCATGTCACTGGGCTAGTGCAGGGCAGTTGTGCAACCTCTGCGGCTTGGCGGTCTCATGGACTGCCAAGCCATGGCATAGTAAGCGGGGGTGGGGAGGAGGCATTCCGGGGAGGGGAAGGCCGGCAGAGGGCGGGGGAAGGCGTGATGCAGAGGTATGACGTGGGGAGGGGTGCAGGCAGGAGGTGTGCCGGGGGGAGGGAGGCGGGTCCACGGAGCTCTGTTCCACAGGATGCAAGGTACTCGTGGAGGGCTCCGCACCTGGGGTGCTTACCTTACCTGGGAGAAGGGGACAAAAGTCCGCTTCTCCCGAGGTGCCTCCTGCAGTAGCCCGGGGCGCGCAGGATCCGGCGGCAGCCATTCTCTGTGCCGCCAAGCCTGGGCGCCCCGGGCAGCTCAGGATTGGGCTGTTATTCTACCAAACATAACTGACTCTCCAACAGTGACATACAATCTTCAAAACCATACATTTTCTTATCCACTCTGAATCTCTCCAAAAGCTGTGCATACTGAAACCATTGACAACTAAGGGACGTTGACAATTTTCTAGTGCCGTTGCTGCCAATGGCATATGCACTGCTTCCTGTGGTGGGGAGGCAATCACAGAGGCCTCCTCAAGGTCTGGGGACATCCTCAAGGTCTTGTTCCATTACCTCGAGACTGCATTGCAGCTGCACCGGTGCTGGAAAGTTGGATAGGATTGGGCCTTAAATCCCTCCCCTAAAAGCTCCTCTCTTGTCTTCATTCTATATTCAGTTTGTGTAAAAATTATTAAATTTCTATACGATATCCAAGTCTTGGATTACACTACTGTTGTAATGTAAACAGTAGTGCAGCTTTATAGTACTAAAGCACCAAGGAGATAAGGGACGCAGAGAAGCTGCAATCCCCTTACTTTCTTGTCTGTGGTAAGGAGCCGCTATGGTACTGATTTTTTCTTCTATTTGGGATGCTGGTTGGAGGAAGAAGAGTGGTGGCTGGTTACTAGAAGATTAGCTGCTGAGTAAGTACTGCTTTTGGATTCTCTGCCATGCTGCATGACCCAGAGAAAGGGAAGGTAGCGTGGATGAACAGAAGCCTGCGAGGCTCAGATGCACATGGGTTTTATGTGTGCTTTAGTCCCCAACTCCATTACTTTTAAAAAAGCTATTGAAGTTGCTTTTCCACATACTTTTGATCCCCCCCATCCAGTTAATGGCTGGATGTATGCATGTTTTTCAGCATGTTTGCTGTCCTTCCCCATCTTTGTATGACTTCTTTGTGTTCTCTCGTGAGATAAGTATCTGTTGCTGAAAAGTCTAGTGGTTCTTCACAAGCTAAGGATCATGTTTGAAATGACTAGTGACTGGTTAGCAAGCTTTATATTCTGCTGTGCAGGTTCTTGATAGATTCATGATTTGCTTTCTCAATCAAACAAACTTTTACAATCTCTGTGAGTTTCTGCTGCCAAGTATTTTTTTTTTAGCAGTGTTTATGTGCTACAATATTTCTTTTGTAAAGTGTGCTATAAATTGAAAAGCAGTAAAAAGCAAATTACCTAGTGACCCTTCTGCTTCCTCCTTTGTTGGTGGATGATGATACAATGATACAATAACAATAAAGAACAACAAATGTAAAAGGAAAAGAAGAAAAGGATGATTATATATATAGATAGATATAGATATATTCAAATAAACATACAAATAAGCATGGCCATCCATAAAATAGATATTAATGAAGAGCTCTCACTCTTCACTTCCAGAGTCTCAGATCAAAATAACATCTCTTCTCACTCTTCTTACTCTCAAAACTGTGTGTTTTCATGCTGCAGCTACAGGAAAAATGGCATCTTTTGTTCTTTCCCACTAAGCATCCAAGCAGGGTGAGGATGAGTGACCTCACATTATCTCTTCATCCCTTCTACTCTGGCAGCTACATGACATTTTAAAAAGCTCTTATGCTTTCTCTGCCTCCTAGAGAAATCTCAAATCAAGGAAGCATCTTGGACCATTAACAATTGTTGATTCTTTGCCAGTTTGCACCAGCTAGTCACTGCCTGAGGGTCTGACTCATTTGTGATGTCAGAGTCCATGTTCACAACAATAATAAAGCAACTACCTGGATTCTCTTCAAATCTCATTGGAAGAGATTTGATTTATTCTTGTGTATAATACTGCCTCTTTAAAAGTGAAACATAGAAGGCGTCAGGTTGAGAACGCTGCGTTAGTAGAGGAAAGAGGTCATTTTTCAGCAGATGTCTATGTGTGTTGCTGGGTTTGCAAGATCTCCTAGGAGGTGTGAACTCAGCCAACCAATCCAGAAGGACACTATGGTCAATAGTGTCAAAAGCTGCTGAAAGGTTCAGCAAGACAAACAGGGATGCACTCCCCCGGCCCAGTCCCCATCTCACGTCATCTGCCAAGGTGAACAAAACCATCTCTGCCCCCAAACCTGCCCTCAGAGCTGGATTCAGAGAGATCCAGACAATGTTTCATTCAGCGCCCCCTGGATCTCAAACCCCCACCCACCACCCACTCAATCACTTTGCCCAAGAAAGGGAAGTATGATACTGGACAGTAATTCCCCAAACTGCTGGCTTCTGTGGAAGGATTTTCTGAGCAGGGACAAACCACCACCATCTTCAAGGCTCCAAGCAGTGCCACCTTCCGTCAAGGATGTATTCACTACTCTTCCCACACACACAGCCAGATCTCTCTGGTCTGATTTTATTAGCCATGCTGGGCAGGGGTTGAGTGGGCAAGTGGCTGGCAGTACAATCCAAAAGTAATGTAGTCCAAGTAATATAGGCTGAAATTTTTTTTTGCTTAGTGTCTTCATGAAGAGGCGGACTGCTATGATGTAAGCTTACTTGTCCAGGCATGAATCTTCTCAGGTTGAGGGGGTGGAAGCATGGAGACTGCATCATTGAGGGGACATGTGACACCCTCTTCTGGCCAACACGTGTGCATTTTGAATTTGTAAATATCTGTGATTGTAATTACTTGTTATGTAGGAACATGGCATTTGTGAAAAGTAGCACTGGAATGCAACACTTGTTTTGTGTGCATTTGTAATAATCTGTTTGAATACAGTAAATGCACAGTTGAAAATTTATTTCTTAATGTTTATTAACAGGCAACAAGGCGTGTCTAAAAAGACATCTCTTTCATCTCTACTTGAGTTACTGATTAAGCCGGCCCTTCACTGTTCCTTGAGCTCCAGAGGACATCCTTGATCTTTTTGTCAGAAATTGCATAGATCCAGCAGCAGTGCCCACCCTGTCTGACAATCCACCAGCTCCCTTCCATTTTTCTAGCCTGTGTGACCTACAGGCTTAGAAAGAACTCTACCTTCTGGCCCAAGGAACAGAATGTGGAGAAGGAATTTTCCTATTAAATTTGGACTGACCAATCTTACTATGCCTGGGGTTGGCACATATGCTCTTGTGTAGATTTGCTAAACTGAAGCCAGGCAGTGTCTCACCAGTTACTGGGGAGGACATTACCAATCTGGGAACTGATTATTTACTGAATAAGATGTTTTTGTTAATTTATTATGTAAATATTTGTACTGGACCATCTTGCGGCACAGGTTTTCCTTGGAAGCATCTGCTTTTAAAACTCCTGGACATATGGAATGTGCACTTGTCCTCCACTTTCCTCCGTCTGACCATGTTCCCCTTGTGCCTTGCTTTGAAAACTGCCTTGCTCTTGTTGCAATCCCCAGAACTTAAAGTGTGGGGTAATAACATCGGTGCACCCTTGTCCTGCTATTTAGATGCCATGACTTTATTGTTTACCTCCCTGATTGAAGTGCAAAAGGGAGTCCAAATTTTTGTTTCCATGTTGGGGGAATCCAACATGTCTTGGATGTTTTTAAAAAGTTTTTTTAAAATCTTAGTTTTAGTTTAAAAAAAACAAAACTGAACCATGAGGAAGAAACACCATCCTTCTGAAAGGAAGCACTGAACCATATGATATACCTACTCTTTGGATGTACAAGCACTCAGAGGGAAACACTCCTTTTGGCAGGCAAGTGCTGCTGGGATGCCTGCAGACATGGAAAGGCTGCTGAAGGATGATTGGCAGGGCGGGGGAGGGGTGGCGGCTTGCATACCTTTTACCACAAAGAAACTTCTGGATTTCAGTGAACATATGGTTGCAAATCCCATGTGGGGTGAGTCTCATGGATGTCACTCATGGATATATTTTGCCACAGGGCAACTGCATGCTTGGTCTGAGCCTAAGAGAGCTCATGTGCTGCATGAAACGTGCAACAGTCACTAAAACTGAAATGCCTGAATTGCATGCAATCTAAGTGGTCAGATAAGAACATAAGAACAGCCCCACTGGATCAGGCCATAGGCCCATCTAGTCCAGCTTCCTGTATCTCACAGCGGCCCACCAAATGCCCCAGGGAGCACACCAGATAACAAGAGACCTTATCCTGGTGCCCTCCCTTGCATCTGACCTTCTGACATAGCCCATTTCTAAAATCAGGAGGTTGCGCATACACCTCATGGCTTGAACCCTGTAATGGATTTTTTCCTCTAGAAACTTGTCCAATCCCCTTTTAAAGGTGTCCAGGCCAGATGCCGTCACCACATCCTGTGGCAAGGAGTTCCACAGACCAACCACACGCTGAGTAAAGAAATATTTTCTCGTCTGTTCTAACTCTCCCGACACTCAATTTTAGTGTATGTCCCCTGGTTCTTGTGTTGTGTGAGAGTGTAAAGAGCATCTTCCTATCCACTCTGTCCATCCCCTGCATAATTTTGTATGTCTCAATCATGTCCCCCCTCAGGCGTCTCTTTTCTAGGCTGAAGAGGCTGAAGATAATTGTCCTAAATGGTAGCCATTCCAAGAAATAATAGAACTTTAAAGTTTTGTCTCTATGGCTGAGACAGGTACGTTTGCGGGGAGTGAATTTGTGTCTGGACAGGAATTGAGATGACTGAGAGTTCACAGTGCAATACAAATAATCTGTGAATAGACAGACTAGATTAACCCAATCGGGAAGCAATGCAAAACGATGCATAATCCTATGCATACTCGGAAATAAACTCCATAAAGTTTAATGGGACTTAGGGCCCAATCCTATCCAACTTTCCAGCACTGGTGCAACCACAATGTAGCCTTGGGTGAAGGGAACAAATGTTTCCATACCTTGAGGAGGTTTCTGTGACTGTCCTACCACCACAGGATGCAGCACACACCCCATTGGCGTGGATGCACCAGCATTTGAAAATTGGATAGGATTGAACTCTTACTCCTGTGTATAGGCTTGTATAGCATGTGTATAGGATTACAGCATTAAAAAAGTTTGTTTTATTATGTCTAGTTCTTGCCTAGGTGGCGAACCTTTGTATTGGCTATACCACCTAGAGATGATGACTTTCATGATTGAATACTCCTTCATTCGAAAATTCCCCTCCTTTGCCTATTGAAAATTAACATGCTAGGGAGAAGACTTGGCTAGAACCCTTGTATCTGACATCATGAGGGGTGCTTATTTTGTATGGAGTATTATAAACTCGTATGCTGCTTCCTACTCTGAAGAATAAAAAAGATGTGAGTGGTCTGAACTGTCACAGTTGCTCCAGTATTTCATTTGCTGACTTTGACTTGTCTGAATGCACCGAATCATACTTACAACCAATACTAAATATATTTACTTGCCAGTGCACTCCTTGCATTTTAATGGAACTCAGAATAAATGCATTGAGGCTGGTAGTGTTCTTCTTCAGGAAGGTGCGAAAGTTTCTATAGCAAGAATAAATAAAAAAATACTTAGGTCGACACCCTCCATGCTTTTATAAATATGTAGAGATTTCTTCTAAAAGGTAGGTCACCTAATTCAAGTGTAGGGTGTGTATTGTTGTCACACTTCAGTTATCCAGTTAGTCATTTTGCATAACCCAACTGAAAACACACTTTTTATTAGCCTTTAAAAAACTAAATCTTCCAGATTTCATTAAAAGTTGAGTATTTTATTTCAATAATGATTTTTTTAGGAGTTGTATTCGTACACTTTTAAGAACAATACACTTAAATGAAACTCACTATTACGTTGTGGAATACACAACTGGATGAGGCTACACATAGAAAAATACACATAGCCATAGAACATCACTTGACAGAAGATGTAACAGGTGTTTGTGTGTGTGCTTAACAATTTTGGTGTTCTGCTTTGTTTAGTTTCTGTGTTTTTCTACCCTCTCATCTTTCATTGCTGCATATTAAGAATGTTGCTCAAAACCTATGGTAGATTAATGTCGTCTATAATTAACAACAACATCCACTATACGTCAGTTGGCATTAACGTTGATATCTCCTGGTATTCATTAGCTTAGCTCAAGGTAGATGCCAACATAGCTTTAAATATAGTGTCTACAACATATAAGCTCAAATAAAACATTGTGTGAGTAAAGGAAGGTCATTTAGAGACTGAATAAGTTAAAGGTTAAAAAACAGTGCAATTCAGAAGAGCATTTTTCTTCATGTGGATGGGTAGTCCCATTGCCACATGTGTGTATACTGTAGTACATGTGTGAATAGTTAATAACTATTGCTAATTCATTCATTTTAATGTATATCTAGCATACAATCATTAAATGTAAAACGTAGTTTGCTCTGGCGCACTGCTTATGTAATAGCTCTGCTGCCCTAATATGAAGACAGCTAGAAATGCTAACAGTGTGCAGTACTATCGGAAACTTCCTGACCAAAGGGCTTTCTATCATGCAGAAATTAGACTTCAAATTTTAGCTGCAAGAGACCTTTGTTTGCAGCAAGTGCCTGTGTGGAGATACAGGAACATCTGTTGTTACATGTTCAAGTCTAGGTGTTCTGCCCTTGGGATGATCCCTCATTTGCTGTTGTAAAACAAGTCTAATTCAAGTTTGAAATCCTCTTTTCTCTCTCCCAGCCATTCTTAATTCCTAATGTATTGGGTGTGACGAGAAATTGGTCATCCACCAAGAAGAATATGTGTCATTCTTATGACCATTGCTCAGTCTCATTGAAATATCAGCTGCCTTCTTCCACATCTCACATACCTTGAACCTCCCAATTTAATATCCCTTTCCATGAC
Source organism: Tiliqua scincoides (assembly GCF_035046505.1). Lineage (NCBI taxonomy): Eukaryota > Metazoa > Chordata > Lepidosauria > Squamata > Scincidae > Tiliqua > Tiliqua scincoides. The sequence continues at coordinate 69,270,768 of NC_089824.1, forward strand.
TGCCTAATCCAGTTAGGAAAATTAAAAATATTTGGTGAGATAAAAGGGCACTGAAAAAAACCAAAAATAATACAAACAATAACTCAAAATCAAACCAAATAATAATAATAAAAAATTTGGATCAACAGTCCTCACAACTTCTGCACACATTTTTATTATTGTTTTTTTTTATTTTGTTTGATTACAGCAGAGGTGTCAATGTTCATTAATGGTAGCACTCAAAAATGTAGACAATGGTGTTTTATATTGTTATGAAAGGTTTAGTGAAAAAGAAATCTGAAAGGGACTTAATGTTGTACGTGCTTAAAAAACCCTATGGTTTTTTGGGTAACACCTTGAAGAAGAATGAATAATATGGGGTATTCTGTTACTTTCCCTTAAGATATGCTGGCGGCAAGTGAAAGCAATATTGCAAGTTTGGGCATTTTTTTTTTCCTGCTTTAGTTTGACATTGGTCAGCACTTGCCAATAAAGTTTTATATATTCCTACTGCATGCACAACTCAAGTGACATTAACAAACAGATTGTGTTTCTATCTAGGGAATTCTGCTATTGGTTATTAGATCTTTAAGGCAGCTATGTTACGAAGCAGAGAACGTAGTCCTTCAGTGACATCTTAGAGCTTCAGCGCCTAGCAATGGGAGAGCCAGACCGGGATCCGGGCCGGGAACCAGATCCTCCCTTTGGAAAAGAAAATAAATGTTAAAATGAACATACTGCACATGTGTATGGTATTCAGGTGCTATACCTAATACTATTGGACCTTTAATGTATATCTTCCATATAACCTTTGGTAGACATCAGCCTGATTATATAGGTTCTCAGATTATCATAGCCAGAGGCAACATCACCCATAGTTAAAATCTCTGGGTATACCGGCCATAAAATTGGAAAACAACTAGTGTTGTTCGATGAATTAAAAAATGTTTTGTCCTACCATCACTGTAGACATCACCAGGCATGGTGGAGAATGGTGGAGTTTTGCCTTTGGTTGCCTGATGATGCCAACAGCAATTGTAAGACAAAACGCTTTTTAATTCATCATTTTTTTAATTCATCAAACAATACTACTTGTTTTCAGATTTTATGGCTGGTATACCCAGAGATTGTAACTATGAGTGTGATCAGCCTGATTATTTCCATTGACTACTGGTCAGTACATCATGCATGGCAGCTACCCAGTCTCCACTCCTTCAAATGAATTCTTTCATGAAACCCAGACAAAATATTTTGAAATGAGCAAAGGATGCACAGTAGCAGTGCTGACTGGATTGTGTTCTAGGATTCTATAATACTTTGAACTCTGAATCTATTGCATTTTAAAATTCTGCTTTCCTTTGCAAATATTGGGTTTTTTAAAGTTATCCAATTTTCAAGTAGGCTGGATTTTTTCTAATGAAATGCCACATAAAAAAGACTTGCTAGTATCTTCTATAAGATCCTCTTGTTTAGTAGACAAGTATCTTAAGTCTCCTGTTCAGTGTTACTGGAGAGGCCAGAGAAATTAATAGCCCAATCATATCCAAAGCCTGTCCTTGCAGAATGTGTGTTCTGCAGGCAGACGCTATTACAAAAGTTCTGTAAAACACTTTGCAGTGGTGCAGGAAACTGGTTTGCCAGTGGGAAGGCTGAAGCTGGTGGGTGCTGCATGGGCACCCACCGGAGCAGGTAAGTCTGCTGCAGGAGGGTGGAATGGGGGGCATGGAAGGGGATGAATGGGGTGGGGGAGGGGACGGCTGCAGGGGGTAGGTGGATTGAGCCTGGGAGAGGTGGATTCGATTGCAGTAGATGGTATTTTGACACTTTCCAATTTTTATTTTATGGTGATTTTGTGTACTTTTTGTTTCTGAATGTAATGATAGCAGCAACAATTGCATTTCCTCTTTTTACTTGTTGATTTTCACATTATTGTAGACCTTCAAAATCCATTACCTGTCATAGAAATGCTCCTTTAGTTACCCCTGTTTTACAGATTCTGCTTTTAAAGAAAACGTTGGATAATGTAGCCTGGTACCACTTCATAGATTTTTAACATTAAAGTACAGATAATCAAGCTCCATTTTTACAGGGTAATGTGGGAAATATCCTACTGATAGGAACACTGAGTGAGGTCATTAACATAGGTAACATCCATAAGGTGAGAAAGTACCTCTGAAAGAAAATGATGGTCTCAGGGCTGAGGAAGGCATTTTCCATGCAAATGCATGTTAGATCTCAGGATGTTCTGCTTTGCCTACTCATCCCTAATCAGCCTCCTTATCATTCTCAAGACTAATGGCTCACAAATTAGCATTAACTTCATTTAAATTTGGATCTGGACAGAAACACTTCAGTCCCATGAAATGAAAATGAAACTTAAAGCCCTGATGCTGGAAACATGTGAGAACATATACAAGATCCCTTTTAAAATAGTATCCCTTTTAAAATAGTATGCAGGTATTATTTTGAATGAGGGGGAGGGAACACTTCTACATAGGTACAGGTGGGCATCATTCAGCAACATTTCAACCAGCAACATCCTGCATATGTGATGGCTGCTGGTGGTCCCTGTTCATCCTCCCCAGTCTCCAAAGCTGAGGGGAGCCGCGTTCCCCTCGCTTCCAGAGACTTCTCTGAGCCTCGAAGAGACCAGGCTCAGACTGGCCGTTTCTCAGCCAAAAACATGCAGCTTCTGGTTTCCCGGGAAACCAAAAGCCACATGTTTCAGCCCAAAATAGGCATTCTGAACCTCACAGAGGCAGCGGATGGATGCATGCTGCCTCTGCGAGGCTCAGAAAAACCTCAGAAGGTGAGGGGAGCATGGCTCCTCTTGCCTTTGGAGGCTTTGCATAACATCAAGCCTCGCTTGGTGTTGGGGGTGCCAGTCCACATCCCTATTGCTAAGTGACGCATGACTTTACTTGAAAGTAGGCCCTGTTTAGTGAAACGTACTTCCACAGATGGATGTGTAAAAATGTGTTAGAATTTGAAATACTGAATTACTTAAGGAAATTAAGAAAGTGTTCATTTCCCCCCAAAATAGTAGAACCTTGGCTATTCCAGTGATTTCATGACTGCCAGATGCATTGTTTAATCCAGAAAGGTCATTAAATTGTTACTGTAAACTGCTGGCTGGTGTTGAGTCAAAGCATATAAAATTATTTGTCTTTTTAGCTTAAGCAAGCAATAAAATGTCATTTTTCTCATTGAGGTAGTTTGCCAAAGTTACTGTAGCTTGAACGAGCAATTCGGCTGTACAGGTTTAGAAGACAGATCAGATTTCCACTCTTATCAATGCAGCCATATATGAGTGTGTTCACAGTTTTCCTCCTGCAACTTGGAAATCTCACATGGTTATACCTCATTTGCTCAAGATATATTTATTTCTGATTTGAATATGATTTGTTGGAAGAACACCTTCAAATCAAAGATTGAGAGATTTACAGCACAATCCTATGCACGTCAACTCAGAAGTAAGCCCCATTGAGTTTAATGGGACTTAGGGCCCAATATTAAGGTGACCCAGGGCCAGCGCTGAGCCCTAGCATATAGCCTGCTTGATACAGCAGCTGCTGCTTTGGCACCACTGCTCCAGTGGGCGCCAGGAAGCTCAGGATTGGGTGCTTCGGAGGTGTGTATAGGATTGCTGCTTTAGAGTCTGTCATCTTTGGATCAGAACAAATGGGTGCTGAATGGAAGCTTCCATTTATATGTGACTTTGTACAGCATGGCCATGCATCCAGATCATTAAGCAGACTGTCTTTTTTTGCAGAATGGTCAACTTTGCACCTGCATTCTGTGAATAAAACACAAGGTGCTGGCTAAGATGGAAACTGTGTTTAGTAGTATCACACCCATAGGTTTGCTTTCATCTAAGTGAGCTTGAAGCGAGCTGATCTAGTTAAGTCAAATTGTTTCAGTTTTAACTATGTTAAATGTCATTGAAATCAATAGGATTAAATTGGCTTAAATTCTAGGTCTTTCATGTTAACTGAATGCTGAATAAGACTATTTTCATTTCATTTGCAATACAATACAGGTGGAGCCTGTTTATCTGTGGATTTTATATCCATGGATTCCTCCTTGGCTCCACCTGAGCCCTCTGAAGGCAACCAGAGCTGTGCTCTGGTTGCCTCCGGAGGGCTTTCTGAAGTCTCTGCAGGCTTCAGAATGCCTCATAGAGGCAAAAAACCTTGCAACTTCTGTCACATCCGGAGGGAAACCAGAAGTGACATTTTTAATGCCTTATAAGGCATTAGGAGGCCTGGGGAAGATACACTGGAGATGACTATTATATGAGAGATTATTGTTTTAGGGAAAGGAATGCCTGGCTATCCAGCATCATCAAATGTTATCATCAAATGCCCACATACCCTACAGTTCTTTGGTTGCATAAACAGCACTACTGCTCTTTGAGATTGTTGCTTAAGAGCACAACCCAATGCATGTCTACTCAGAGATCAATGGGACTTACTCCCAGTTAAGCATGTATAGTAGACATAAGCCTATTTCTTCTAAATCTGTAGTAGCTAGCAGGGATGGGAACTTGGCACCGCGATGAAACTTTAGACCCAAGTCTCCACCCCCTGTGACTCAGCTTGTGCACAAGGCTTAATGGGTGCCTTTTGCTGACTCGCCTCCAAAATTCCTGAGTCATTTTGTCTCAAGTCAGTTTCTTTTGGGTCAGGCACTCCAGGTTCAGGGCACACACCAAAAGGGTCTGGGAGGCGTTTGGTCTTGGCAAGGTAGGAGAGGGTGGGACAGACAGTGGGAGGGGACAGAAGCAGCAAATGGGTGAAGGGTCACACAGCAGCAGCTGGGAGACTTGTGTTAAGAGTATGACCCAACCCTTCATAGCTCTACTCAGAAGTAGTCCCATTGCCTGTCATTCAGTGAGGCAGCTTCTTCCTCCCAGGTAACAATGACCAGAGCCATGAGGAACTGACTGGAGCCACAAGGAACTATTTTTGGACTTTTCTGCCTCCTTTTTCTCCCTCCAACCAAGCCTAAGGCAATACCCCCTTGGGCTCCTCCTCCTGCTCTCCCTTGTATAGAAGAAAAAATTAAAAGACCACCCATTCTTCATCCAATAATCCTTCAGAAATGGACAAGAGAGCCCACTTCCTCCTCCCTCCTCTGGCTCCTGCTCGATGCGAAACATTAACCCTTGCATACATGGGGACTCATTTCCGAGTCAGTGGCTCAAACTCAAGTTAGTGCCTGAGTCAGTGATATGCCTGACTTGAGTGTACACAAGTCAGTAAAAAACACATACTTTTTGCAACTTGGACTTGAGTCATGACTTGAGTTCCCATCCATAGTAGCTAGTTAATCAAATGAATGCAATTATTGGAGATCATAGTTCCTCCTTGCCCTCCAACCTGGTCAACTATTTCTTGATTATGGTAGCTTCTTTTGTGTACATTACCAGTCTAAAGAGTTTAGACAGTGTGCCTTGGCCATCATGGTGGTATTTGTGTCCCTTATGAGCATATTTATGCTCGTAGAATTTGCCACTTCCATATCCAGGCTTGTGGGTTTCACCACCCTGTAAAAGAGAAATTACAAATACCTCTAGTTTTTGCCATTGAAATACATTACCGTAATTTAGAAATACTGGATGAGAATGCTATTGAACTGGCCAAGTACATGAAAGAATACATGAAAGGGTGGAGCTTTCTCTCGCCAAATAACTAATAGTGAAAGAACTCTCAGATCCATTTGGTAGTAAAATACATAGTTAAGGGAGAAGAAAGAATCAAGACAAGATAACTGAGAGTCTATTCAGTTTAAATGAAAGCCAACCACTTTGTGAACTTTTCGCTGAAAAGCGGTATATAAATACTGTTAACAATAACAATAAGAACAACATGTACAAAATACCTTATGGCACATTTTGGCTGCCATTGTTTGGGAAATGCCTGAGGTAATGATGAACTCTGATGACTAACCCACACAATACCTGATGTAAACTGTTTCGTAAATTTAAGCTATCAAGTGACAACAGTTATGTAAGTGATGCGATTGGAAGAAATACTAACCAAAAAAATGTGGTCTTAGAAAAGAAATATATGAATTTTTAAAACACTGACCACTTTGAGAAAGTTCTACTGAATGTTACTCACATTAATGGCAAGCTTTTTGGTATGTTGTGGAGCAATGTACTTACATTTCAGTGTTATCCATTTCTTTGAAAAGTATTGTAAAAACAAAAAAATGAGACATTTATTGAAAGGAATTGCATAACTATCTGAAGAAAACTGGGAATTTAAGCAAGATTTTTCAAATATTTCCCTCAGCAACTGTGAGGTGGTACTTTTCATAGTGTCATCGATTGAGATGGAAGGGGCCCTTCAAGGCATCTGGTCAAGACTCCTGCTTAAAGAAGGAAAAACCCCTCTAGAGCTCTATTAAAAAAGTTTCTTACCCATGGTGAATATACAAAGTCCATTACAAATTTGTGAAAATGACCTAAAGAAACACCCCAGTCCAAGTTGATTTGGTGTTTTTTTAAAAAATGCATGTCTAGTTAATTCACTCCCAACTGATAAAAAAAGTGCATTCAGTGTCCAGGATGGAGGCTGCCAGGCTGCCTAATATGAGGTGGAAATTACTAGGAAGGGAGCTGAGGCCATCTGAGCATTTCCCTGAAGCCATGAAGCAGCCAGTGATAGCCTTTCATGGACTAGGAAAATGTCTACTGGATGATGGATGCTGTACTAATAATGCCTTTGTGAAGAATTTGACTTGGCTGTAAATTTGAAGTCTGTAATGGGCTTTCCTTCCATTTATTGAAAGCTTCATGATGCTGTACTATATTCTCCTAAATAAGTATTCACTTCAGCTGTACAAATTTGGTGAATTTTGACTGAGGCAGAACTGGTGAAAATCTGACCTAACTGTAAATTCTTAGCAAAAATGACCTATGTTCTGCTGTCATTTGATAATTGTGGATTCTGATAGAGGCAGCTATGAATTTCAGTCATTGAACAGTCACACTCATGGAAGTCATGGAAGAAAAGCCACTCAAAAATACTTTTTATATTGCACTGACAGAAACAAAAATTGAATGAGAGAGCAGTGAGAGTGCAGTTCCTATCCTTTTAAGTTGTACCCTGACCTCCTTGCTGAACAATTTTTAAAAGCTATTATTTTTTCCCCAGCCAAATGCTGCTTTGACATAGATTCTGTCAGAGCTGAATTGGGTGAATGGAATGCTTTAAACTGAGGTGTTTTTAATTTTTTAAACCTTTCACAGTATTACCTTTCTTCTGCACATTTCCCCTCCGTTTTGGGTCAGGTAGTCAGGAGCTCTCTCACTCCTCGGATTTTAACATTATTTGGCATTGTAAAATGAGGATAAAAATATATCAGTGGTGATCTGTTGGGGGGCGAAGTCTCTTCTTCCCATTTCTAGTTTTCTCTGGCACCTTTCCACTCTGGCTGAATGGTGTGGTCAATATGCATAATTGTAAGACTGCAAAGCCTTTTGTTGTGAATTGAGGTGCCAAGAGAAGCAAAACTGAGGTTGAGATGTGAGGAGTGGGCAGTAGCAGGGGGGAGGCACCTACTCTGCTTAAAGGTTTTTTAACTGGAGGAAAATTGTTCTTCGGCATGAAAGAAAAACAGGTCTTATGCTCAGGGGGATTTTGAAAGTTGGGCCCCATCATGCAGTGTTCATAGTTCATTCAATCTAATGGTGCTCTGACAGAAGCCCTGCATATAATTTAACAGTAAAGATGAAAAGTTATCTCGTCTTCCACCTCTGCATGTCTTTTAAAAACATATATCTGCAGAAGAATGTACAGGCGGGGCGGATTTTGGGTCGAATCTGTTTGCGGATCTAGCTCAACACAGGTCCCCCAGACCTGCGTTAAGCCAGACTTGGCCCAACCTGAACCCTCTGCAGGCAACTGCAGCTGCACTTCGGTACCCTCCAGAAGGTTTTCTGAAGCCTGCAGAGGCCGCATGTGTGCGCCCTCCAGGGGCTTCCCTGGGCCTCAGAATGAGTTGTATGGCATAAAAACCTCACTTCCGGTTTCCTCAGGAAAATGGAAGCAGTGTTTTTTTGACTGAAAAGGGAATTCTGATGCCTACAGAGACCACAGGCAGATGTGTGCAGCCTCAGGGCTTCAGAAACCCTCTGGAGGGGATCAGAGCACAGCTCCAGTCACCACTGGAGGATTTAAAAGGGTGAAAACTGTGGATTTCATTATCCACAGTTTTCAGTACCCATGGGGGGGGGGAGGTGTCCAAGAACGTATCCCCTGCAAATAATGAGGCCTCACCTGTACAGGGTCTAAAGAAATGGCAATGTTGCTGTCACAACATCAGGATGGGATGCAGAATAGATATACCATTAACTAATAGTGCAACCACTTTCTTAATCCCAAATGAAAGTGGAATTTTGTACAGTTCATAATTTCTTATTGTCCATTATTTTTCTCTCATCCACACCCGCTCACACATACGCACAGATCAGTCAAACCTTTAGGTGGCCTTATAGGAAAGAGATTTGCCATGCAGTGCATTTGCTCTGTTTGTGCTTTGGCAAAAGAGAGTTTAATCACACGGTAAGTTTAATAGGCTTTTGGAGGAAAGCAAGCAACAAAACTGGGCATAAACAAGCTGCTTATGAGCCAGGAATGGATCAGAAGGAATAAAGCGGAAAACATGAGTGTCAAGATTCTGCAGCAGCTAGAAAGGCAAAACAGATAAAACAGTTGCTGTTTGGGCCTTGGTAAAACAAAATGGCTGCAAGTAGAAGCTGGTTCATCACCTACCCAGCTAAATCTGCTGAAAGATAATCCTCTCCCCTGCACATATAAGAAACAGAAACATTGACATGGTGACCACCATGGACATAAAAGGCACTGATGCTGTATAAAAAATAATAATCAGTGAAAGAGGAATTCTCTATTAACTAGGATCAATGTTTCAATAATAAGGCACTTTCAGTTTTGGATTTTGAAGCTGTGACTTACATGACCTTGTAAAGTTATTTAGTACTGTATGGATGTTCATTTTAAGACCCATCTCCTAAAATACATGCAAGTATCACTGAAGAGTGGTTGGACTCACCATTGATTTCTTGCATTACTAACAGTGCAATCCTATGTATGTTTACTCAGGAATAAGTTCCACTGTATTCAATTGGAAACTTACTCCTAAGAAAGAGCGCATTCTCCTTTCCAATTGCCTAGGAGAATTTCAGTCTCTCAGAAGTAATAAACACCCTTCTGATCTTTTATAATTGGAATTTTCATGAAGCAGGACTTGGCCCTTAAGATGTGGGTCTGTAAGAATGATCTTGTGGTCGTTCTTGGAAAATGCTAACTTCTAATGCATAATGCTGTAGGTGTTTGTGCACCAAAATGTGACAATATTGGTTTAGATGGACTACTTACTTGGTTTCATTTAATGCAGTTCCTTAGTCTGAGGTAGGATAAGGGAAATTGATGAGGTGGTTTGGAGCTGTGATTTTTTTAAATTCAGCAATATCCCTTAAAATAAGGCATCACTGGCGACTGTAAATACCACACACCTTATTAAGTTGTAGTGCTCATCAAGCATTGAAAGTAACCTGGAGATTTTGCCTAGTTTCTGAATTTTGTGTGTAGCATTACTAAAAGAGGTCTTCATGGCTGTGTAAGTGCTGGAAATTTGGATAGGACTGGGGTCTAGAGTAGAGAAGCAGAACACTGTGCCATGCCCCCCCCTCCCCAAAAGGACCCAGGAAGATGGAAATAGTGACTTGTTTCATTTTAGACACAAAAGAGCTGAAGTGTACAACACCATGCATGGAAACATGGGCAAAAACACACTGATCAAAGTCATCCTGATGGCTGGCATTAGAGCAGTGGTGGCCTCTTAAGGATTACTTTGAAGAAAATGGGGAAATGCTCTGGTCACAGGAGGTGTGTTTTAGAAGCCCTACACTTTCTAGTCAGAAAGCACCAGCGTGGAAATTAGAAACCACTCAATAGCAAGGGAGGACCTTCCAACTGCATGCCTTGTCCCAATTGCTTTAAGGTAGCATCATATATATCAGAATCTACATTGCACAGAAGCTTTCTGGAAAAATTCTTGAAGTACCTCTCTATAACAGTGTTAATCAAACTGTGGGTCAGGACCCACCAGGTGGGTCGTGAACCATTTTCAAATGGGTCCCCATTAATTTATATACAGGTTGAGACTAATTAATTGCGTGGGTTCCGTTCCAAGCACTCACCTGGATTTAAAAAAAAATACACTATAGCAAATCAATTTAAAAAACAAAGTTTATTTGCTCAAGTGTTTGAAAAACAGCCTTGATGACCTTTTGACTCGAAGATAAGAGTCATTAAGAAGACAATCCATCAGCACTTCACTCAGTCCCTCCCTTCACCAATGCAAAATGATCATGTTTTTTCATGTGCTGGGGAAGGGAGGTGTCTGAAGGAGAGAGAAGGATTGATGGATTGTCAGCCAGCTGCCCTCTCTCTCTCTCTCTCATTAAGGAGGCTGTTGTTAAAGGACTGTTAAGTTTTTGAAACTGATTTTAAAGGGATGCATTTTTCCCCTTCTTCAGGGATCAGCACATTCCTTCTCATTTGCAGGGGCCATTCGTGTTGAGTCAAATCCATGTATAAATAGGCTGGACCTGTATTTTATTTTTAGTATACTTGATGCTACCTTCGTCTGTGGCTGTATTTGGACTGCACTTTTAACAGGCTACTCTGTATATGTTTTTAGCAATGATAGTAAATGGAACTTACTCCTGGGTAAGTATGGGTAGGATAAGCCTAGGATTGTTAAAAATTTTCCTGCTTGATGATGTCACTTCCAGCCATGACATCTCTTCCTGTGGGTCCTGACAGATTCTCATTCTAAAAAGTGGGTCCCAGTGCTAAACATCTGAGAACCACTGCTCTATAAGAATGCAAATCACACTCCATTTTCCCACAAGCTACATCTCAAGCACAGAAGAACTGTGATTTCTTTGCCTAAAAATTTTGTATTGCCAGTGGTAGGTGAGCTAATGAAAGAGACAACATAATCTTTGGTGAATTAATGCCAACTTTTCACATGGAGCCACTTACCTTTGCTTGCATGGGAGGAGTTGTCCTGGGTGACACCTGAAAAGCAACACAGCATTGTAAATAAAAAACAATGAATTGAATACTAGTTATTGAGATTTCTTTCCGCTGCACTCTGGATCTTGGACCAGTTAGACCTTGTCTGTGTGACATTAATGGCACAATCCTATGTATCCTATGTATGTTTACTCAGAAGTGAGTCCTGCTCTGTTCAATGGGATTGACTCCAAGGTAAGTATGTATAAGACTGCAACTGTAGAATGTGTCTTGGCAACTGACTAGTAAAGGGCATTTTAATGAGGTTGCATTCCCTGCCTGGATGTGAAAAACTATACATCCTTCCTCTAAGGAGTATATATTAACATCCTTTCTCTAAGGAGTTTAGAGTCAATAGCATAGCCAGAGCAGTTTAAACTTGGGTTTAACAGGCTGAGATCAACCATGGACTCTGATGGATGTGAGACCAACAGGAGATGGTCAGTATCGTGAGGTGGTCAGAGTGATACAGTGCAGGCCAGTCACTATCTGTCAGCCTAACTTACTCAATAAAATTGTTGCGAGACAAAGGGAGGGGTCATGTGTATTATTCTAAATGATAGTGTAGCTTAGAATGGTGCAAAATCATAACTAGTGCAGGCTCCTGAATGTGAGTGCGAGCAACCCCCCCTTGCCCTCAGAGACATTCAGGCTTGGAGCAACAGCTGCGCATGGCTGCCTGAATGGCTCCAAGGGTGAGTGGGGGGGGGGGGGTAACATGGAATTACCTGTTATTAAGAGCACATTTTCAAATAAACCCTCAACATGCATAGGTGCTGAGGATGGAATATTTGGGTTCATCCAAGGAATTCACTAAGCTGTATACAATTGCATTGAATTAAGAATGTTTTATTAGAACTAAAGTTTTTTTTAAAATCTTTTCATAACAGAATTGATGGTCCTCCACTTCATGTTATCCAAGGGGTTTGCATGATGAGACAGCCATGTAGAAAACTCAGTTCACCCTGGAGTTACCTGAAGCAGTGAGAGATTGGGTTCAAACCGCTCTACCCCATATTGTTGCAGCAACCCTGCTCCCAGTTGAATTAATGAATGAAGATAGGAAAAATTACTTTTGGCAAAGGTACGTTTTTCATATTTCTGTGCTATTCCAGAAATTTCATAAAGAATGAGTGGGGGGAAGGCACCTATCCATGACTGGGCCCTGACATTCTGAATAGTTTGTTGTTAGTATAGACCCCTTCCTGCTAGTTTAAAAACTGAATAAACTCTCTTCTGCCTCTGAAAACAGCAGCACAGAGTTATGGCACTCCAGAACTGGTTGTTTCTTTGTATTTGTTGTTACAGCCTCATAGAGGTGTAATTTAAGCTATAGTTCCCTTTTGTGGACCTAATGCAGGCAGCCAAAACAACATGAAACACAGAAAATGAAAACAAAGGTAACAGCAGAAAATGATTTCCTTTAAAGATGGGAGACGCCAAACAAAGTTGCAAATAGAGTGTGTGAAGCCTTATGGTTGACTCTGGACAATGCATATATATTTTACTCAAAACAAGGACAGCAATTTGCTGCAGGGCCTTCGGTATGCACATGAAGTTGTTCTCTGCACAAGAATTGCTCATTTCATTTCAATGGAGCAGAGGGCATTATTCATCTCTTTGAGTAGGTAGAGTTTCCCTCTCTGCTGAAGCAAACAGTGACAGCCTCAGTCTCAAAGATATTTATTAGACCATATGAGCTATAGATGGGCATATTTCATTTTCATCTCCTTCCTTCTCCCCAGAGTTGGTTTGTACCCTTGCTAACTGCAAAAATGAACCTTTATAATGTGTAATTCTCTTTGAAGGGGTAGAGTCCCTATCCACCTCTGCAAAGTGTCTTTTCTACTGGCTGTTTGCTGGTGTTTCTTTAGTATCTTTTAGATTCTCAGCGCTTCGGGGACAGGGAACTATTTATTTATGTATTTCATTCTAAAAGGCATACAAGATGCTTGATTACCTTGTCCACCCTCTTTGACAAGAGAATTTACTTTGGGGCACTGGCTGTTAATGTTAAACAAAAAAGAAGGGGGAAGAATTTCCTTTAAACTTCAAATGATAAACATAGCACAAATACTTACAATGTTCCTGAAGAAGTGGACTACGGGGTTGTCATCCACATACCGTCCGTGCTGAGACCTCGGATGAGGCAGGGAACTTACATGGCTAGCTCTGGCAGAGTGATGATAGTCCTGAAACACAGCATAGGTTAGATTGATAAATTAGTATCCAGCCTCAAAAGGATGAATGAATTCTGCTAGGAAAGAAAATATCTACTGAATCCATGATAAGATGAGACAGAGGTGATAGAAACAAACCTTGGGTACTTAAGAACATAGAAATGGCCCTAGTGGAACAGGCCAGGGTCCATTTAGCAACCATGGCTAAGAGTTAGACCCAACCTCCATTAATTGTCTCATAGAGATAAGCACATACAATCCTCTGCGCTTGTTACAAACGTATTCCACTGAAGTGAAATCTTTTCATGATTACCTCTGAGGCCAGGTTGAGCAGTCACCAGCAGATTCCTTTTGAGTAACGTATTTATCCCATCATCATGCTCCCTCTTTGACCTCCCTGTCCTCATCTTCAACAAGAACCTCTTTAAACAATATGCCCAGAAATAATCAATCATTAATTCTCATGAACATGAAGCTACCTTATACTGAATGAAGTCATTGGGCCATCTAGTGGAGTACCACCTACTTAATGGCCCTTGAAAAATCTCAGGCAGAGGCCTTGCTCAACCTTTTTACCGGAATTTACGTTAGGTGGAGGTGCCAATTTGGGAATTTCTGTATGCAAATAATGTGTCATGATAATGTGCTATGATTCCTTTCTTTCATAAGTGTTTGTCTATTATTAGGTAAACCGGACACATTTTTGATGTCGCAATAGTTGTGTGTGATTGGATGAGTAGAAAGCTGTTTAGCATTCTGGCTTCTTATAAATTTGAGACAGGATGCACACAGCCACAGAAGGTAATCTGTAACTGGTTATGTGGCAAGTTGAGTTTTATAGTGACCTCCCTACTTCATATTTATTGGGTTGCAGAGAAATTTTAAAATTTGCCACATGATTATAATACTATGGCCAAATGTTATTATGACAGATCCGTATATGGCTGTGTATATCCTGCCTTGAGTTTACAAGCTGCCAATGTGTGGTAAACGATCACCTGTATCCATCAAGGGTCTTAGTAGTAGTGTTGATAGAAACAAAGAGAAAAGTGATATGCATATGCTTAATTGAAAAAAATAATACTCAAAATGTGGGCTGCAAGCTTTCAAGTTCCACAGAACTCTTCTTTAGGCATTAGTATTTAAGGCAGAAAATAAATGGGAACAAAATGATATTACACGTAAAAGCTAGTGTTGTTAGCCAAGTAAAGTCGAGTGTTCTTTATATGAAGTTTAAACAGCAATTGTGTCATCTGGATTACTGATTTTACTGGATGGGTCAGCCAGTTGCCCCAAAACAAGTTAGCAAGATGCTAAATAAAGAAGCCTATCAGCTAAGAAGCAAACTAAATTGCCAGGCAGTTTTCTGTATTCACTGAGCCCCTGCCACATAGGTCCTTGAAAAACAGAGAGTAGTGAATGCAAAAGATATAGGACATTGCATCTGCAGGTCTAGAGAAAAATTGAAATGCATACTGATTGCAATCCTATATTCACTTGAACAATCTATACACAATTGAATGTAGTGGAATTTCCTTCTATGTAAAGCATGTATAGGTTTGCGCTGTTAAGTACAGATTCATTTCAAATAATTTCTTATTTATTTTGTATTGATGATTGCAGGGAATGGTCTTATATAACCTTGAAATAATGTCCTAGCTGTGAAATGGATGAAAAGCACATAGAATTTCCTTCTATGTAAAGCATGTATAGGTTTGCGCTGTTAAGTACAGATTCATTTCAAATAATTTCTTATTTATTTTGTGTTGATGATTGCAGGGAATGGTCTTATATAACCTTGAAATAATGTCCTAGCTGTGAAATGGATGAAAAGCACAGTACGGGGCAGTTGAATATCCTTAACATTCTCTGAATTCTATCCCTTGTCTCCCCTCTTAATACCTGCAAATTAGCTACTTTTCCATTCCTCCTGATGGAGAATTCTGTGTAACTTGAAAGCTCCCATCTTCCTATACCAATGGAAGTCCTGAGAGTGCTCCCATGTCTTTGAAATGGAGCCTTGAAGTACTAGGTAAAATAAGGTGCAATAAGCTCTATAAGAAATTATATGCACTTTGGAATATCAATGTTATATAAACTTCAAATATATACACTTACCTTCTGTTCTGTATGGTAGCAAAGTAGTCTCAATCAAATCCTGAGTACAGGATCACATTTTTAAGTAGAAGACATTGTGCATTTCAGTTAGCTATTTGGGGCGATGATACATATTTCATAGGAATCCATTAAATCACTGCTCAGAAAATAGTTGGAACTGCTATAGAACAACTTGATTTTTTAATTTCTCTGTTTAGACTGATATTTTGCCCCATCTTTAGTCTTTGAGTAGTCTTAAAGATCTAAATCAATGAACTGACCCTACCCTTTCTGATTTAACCCTTAGTCCCAGAAATAGACCAAAAAAGCAGATCTTACTAGAAGGGCATGCTCCATTAATATTTGCATAATTTTCATCAATGTGCTAGATGCCAATGGTTACATCATATCTATATTACAATTTATATACTTCAGAGTGCTATCCTCAAATATTTGTGACTTGACTGATAGCCCAATCCTATGCATGCCTCCTCAGAATTGAATGCCTCCTATGCCTCCTATGAATGCCTCCTATGTCACATTATAGTCAATGGGGTTTACTCCAAGGTAAGTGTGGATAGGATTGGGCTGTCAGTCCTTCAAAAATGTACTATATGTACATAGAGTTATTTGATTTTTCTCTGTAAACCGCTTTGTGAACTTTTAGTTGAAAAGCGGTATATAAATACTGTTAATAATAATAATAATAATAATAATAATAATAATAATAATAATAATAATAATAATAGAGAGAAGATATATTGATGTCAGGCTTTTATTTTATTTTATTTTTTTTTGCTCGTTTGCTCTTGGTCCTGTAGTCCTTAGGTCTAGAACATGATTTTTTATTTCTCTAAAACTGATTCTGAAGAATCTACAGTCCATGTGAACCCAGTGTCACATTTTCAGATTGTGGTTTAAAGCTTCAGAGACAGTTCTTAAAATTAAGTAGAGCAGAACTTACATCTTGTAAGTTAAGAAGAAGTGCGAAAGAGCCATTAGAAGATCATTCAAAATAAATGAAAACCAGAAACTTTCCCATTGTCTATATTGTTTTAATTTTCTATGTTACACATTGTTAGGAGAAAAAAATACTTTTGAAATGCCATGTAACCCATTTTTTAAAAGCTTGTTCTGTTAGGTTTACTCTATATCCATCCTATATGCATGTATTTATCTACTAGAAAGAAAAAAAATTATTGAATGCCATGGGAATTCAGTCCACTTTTGCTCTTCACTCAAAATGGCACTTTTTCATTTTTCTATAGCTTGCTGCACTTCTTAAGTAACTGGTGCTAAGCATTTTGAACAGAGAAAACAAGTTGTATAAACAAACCTATCCTGTTTCAAAGTGGTGCATCCGACCCCCATGAAGTTTCAAGATAACACAGTTAAAAAACAAACCATGTCTGAGACTTTGAATGTGCTGTCTTTCTTTCCCATTTCAGTATGCTATGCCAAAAACAGCTTATACAGTAATAAGAAGATTTAAAACCATTCAACAATCCAAATCAATAGCAGCAGCAGAAGCAAACAGAAAATATCCTAGGAGAATGCAAGGAACAAAAATGTAGCCAACAGGCAAATTCAAAGCCTGCTAAAAAAAGCAAGTGTTCACAACTGATGGAACTCCAGGATGGATGGAGCTGGTCTGGTCTGTTCTGGTCTCATGGGACAGGTTGGTTCATAAACACATTGACCATTTTTCAGACCAGTGCCTTTTATTTTGCATGGGCCACTTATGCACATGGATGGCCACTGTACCTGGACATTCCAGATTAATTTCAGCCCATGTTCTGAGAACACAACCTGGTTCATCTTCCCTTCTCCCCATTGCTCATGCATGGGGGACTCTCCTCCACATAAGTAATGTGGGAAGATTAAGCAACTGTCTAAACAATGTTCTGTAAGGAGGTTTCTTTCAGAAGACTTTGTCCTCACCTAGCCCACAAAGGAATCAGAAGAGTTTTATCATGGCTTTTAGAGAACCTAATGCTGTCGTGAATGTGCTTCACAATCTGATTCAGACGTCACAGTCAACCAGGTAGTTAGCTTGATGTGTATTCAAGAACGTAAGAAGAGACTGGGTCAGACTGAATGGCCATGTAGTCCAGCTTTGTTTCACACAGTCTGTCCCATTATTAAGCAATCAGAGGTATGCTTGTGTGTATTGCACCTGTTTCTAATTACTTCTGGCCACCACAAAATCCCTTGGAAAACAACTTTTGCAGAAAGGCAGACATTAAACCCCTGCCTGCAACCCTGGAGAGTTGCTGCCAGCCCCTGTAGACAAAATTGACCTAGATAGAGGGGTCTCAGTGTAAGGCAGCTTTATATGTTTATGTTCATAACCAGGTCATTTTCCAACTCTCTTGTCACTAAGCAACAAGAGCTGCCAAGGCAACAAAGCTGGTGGATGAAAGCTAATAGATAAAAGGTGAGTGGTGCGGTGACTTCAAATCCAAAGCCATTCATTAGGCTGAAGGAGGATATACCAGACTGAGGAAGAAACACAACTGCTACCATAAGACCCTTATTTTATGCCAGCAATCAAGACTGGGAAATAACATCCAGGGGTTTGGAGCAGAGCATCACTAATATGCAGATGGGCCCCAGCTCCACCTCTCTGTGCCTCTGAATGCTGGGGAGGCTGCAGAGGTCCCAAAACATTGTCTGAGGGGGTGGTGGTTGGGACTGGATGAGGGCTAGCAAGCTGAAATTAAATCTGAACAAGACAGAATTCTTTGTCTAGAGATCTACAATGCAAGTAATGGGCTATCAATTATTTTCAGTGTGGTTCCCTTGTAACAAATGGGAAAGGTGGAATATAAATGTTTTAAAGCAATGTGCCATATGCACTTAAAATGTTGGTATATTTTGTTCTGGTCCACACATGCATGGTATTGGAAGAGCAGCATGGCCATCACTGCAATTTACAGCAGTCATGTACAAATTTACAGGTGTAGGGACTGGTGATAGACTAAAAGCTTTGTAAAACTCTTGACACACGATGTATGGAACATCAGCAATGGGGGAGCACTTTTCACAATCACTTTGTGGAAGCCTCTAACAATGAATTTGGCCAATCATATGTGAGCAAAGCAAAGGCTGATTTTTGTATTGATTTTTTTTGAAAGCCATTTGCTTCTTTGGTGATTTGGCATATAAGAAACCAAGACTCATGTAGCTCAACCTGGGGGAGTAGCATTTATATTGGCTGAGATGGCACCAGGATTTTAAAAAAAAAAAGCACAAAAGGGTA
Organism: Tiliqua scincoides; assembly: GCF_035046505.1. Lineage (NCBI taxonomy): Eukaryota > Metazoa > Chordata > Lepidosauria > Squamata > Scincidae > Tiliqua > Tiliqua scincoides. Next base: position 69,289,400 of record NC_089824.1, read on the forward strand.
AAAAACATGGGTGGGGGAGAGAAAAACTTTGTCCTATGACTTTGATTTCTGTAAGAAAATAGTGGCACATTATTTTCAGTAATGGCTGTATTTCACATTAATACTCTTATCCTAAATATTAACAGAAATGAACACACAGGGAACTGTTCTTTATGTTCTGCATACTGATGCATTATATTTATAGAAATATTGACTGATGATAATGATGAACAGCACTCTGACAGCGCAATCCTATGCATGTCTACTCAGAAGTAATTTCCATTATGCTCAATGGGGCTTACTCCCAGGGAAGTGTGTGTATACCTGCAGCCTAAATATATGAAAAATGCCTTTCCTCCAAGTTACCAAAGAGGACAAGCTACCTGTTGGGGGCGGAGGGGAGGGAAAACTCACCTGTCTGTGGTGCTGCCTATGCCACATACATGGGCCCTGAAAAGCAAGATGTGACTGTATAATAATATTCTTTTACACAGCATAAAGGAATGGTTCAGATTTCATGCCTGAAAATCACTACTTTCCGGAACTATTTTTTTTCCAGGAACATGGCTGTATTGTGCTCCTTGTTATTTTATAGTAACAACTCCAGAATCAACAAGGTATGACCTTTACTGGGTATGATCACAATTTAGTACAGAATTAAGTGCAGTAAACTCCATTTATTTCAATGGATTTAAGAATGTTTTAACTCTTTGTTGGATTGTGGCACATGTTTTGTTACCATAACATGAATTAGGCCTAAAATAGAGACGGGGGACGGGGGACAGAGTAGTAGAATTCTGTTGTATGGTTTCTGAGCAGAAGATTAAGAGTTTGTTCTTATGATTTCGTTTGATGCAATATTTTATTTTGCTATTTATTTTATTATGTTTGCATCTCACCTTTCTTCCAAGGAGCTCCAGAAATGTTCTTTCTTTTGCAGCCCAATCGTACCCCCTGCCAGCCCATATAATGCAGAGATGCTGATGGAGCACATGCTCCATGCTGTGGGGTGGGGGGAAGAGGGCAACCAGAAATCTCAAGTGATTTGTTTGCCCCTTTGTTTGCCTGTCAACAATGGCTTTCCTTGGACCTATGCCAGCAATTTTGCTGGCATTAGTCCAAGGAGCTTCAAGGGGCATATATGGCAAGGAAAGGGCGGATAGATCTTGGCATGTTCTTCCTCCCACCACTGGTTTGGCCTGCTCCCACCCTGATTCTTCTCTCACCATCCCCTGCCACCTTTCCTGCTCCTATGGGGTGTCGATGAGCTGCTGTCCAGCACATGGGCCTCTGGCCATTTGAGCTGGGGGATCCGAAGCACATGAGTGCAGTATGGCTTTTGTGCTGCTGGAACAGGGATTATGCTGATGGATTGCAAGGTCAGTCAGCATAACCCTAACATTGGATTGGGCTGCTCAGCTCTCAACAATCCTACGAGGTGGGGTATGCTGACTGTCCCCAGGCCATCTAGAAAACTTCTTAGCTGAGTGGGGACCTGAAGTTGTGTTTCTCCAGTTCAGTACCCTAACCATGATACTCAGTTTGCCTATTGTTAGTGCATTAAGGTCAAATATAATAATAATAGTAGTTCTTGCCACCTTTACCTCTGAAAGATCTACCATAATTGGACTTTTCCTGCATCTTACTTTTCATGTTCCTGTTATCTCCTGGCTCCACAATCACTAAAAATGTGAACAATCAATACTCTTGATGAAATGCTACATGCCCTGAAAGCAGAAGCTACAATCTACAGACAATATCCCTTATATTAAAAACAAAGAAGAACAGGCTGGTATAGTTTCATTGCTGTATTTTACTTCTAGTATTATTTGGCCTCTAATATTGAGCCCATAATTAAAAGATCTTGGTCAACAACCAATTATCCACAGTTTTAAGAAGTAAATGAAGTATGTGTCAGTATGTGGTGTCCCCCTGCTTCTGTGGGTGGGGGACTGTACCACTTCAAATGGAGTCAGTACTCCTCCATACCACATAAAAATATCTCTTCACAGAAAACTAGCATGTCAAGGAGACGAATTTTAGCCTAACCTCATTCCCAACATATTGGTTGTATATGTATGGACTAGAATTATCTGTACAACACAGCTTGAAGTTATATAGCCCTAACACAAGTTTCTCCATACCCCTTTGGCCTCTATGCTAGTAACTGAAAAGCCAAGCAAGGCTTCCCATGGGGGTCAAAGTTGCCAATTCCCATCCTAAAACAAATCCAACATCTGCATTACATTGGAATATTACTTATTTGGTCATAGGTCAGTGAGTGTCAGCGCAATATATTGTTTGTGTACAGAATGGTATTGGAGGATACTGTGCCCCTTTGAATCAGATGAGGTACCTAGACCCTTCTTGACATTTTACTCATTAACACATTTGAATTTTCCCCTTCAGTATAAATATTCCCATCTCATATTATAAAGATTAAAGCAATAAAATAAACACATCATAACAATAGCAATGCAAAATATAAAAACCATGGATGAGAGTTAGCAAAGAATGTTTTTCACAGATGAAAAGATGCCATAAATAAGAACCAAAAATGTCCTCCAATGCAGTGAACATGCAACTTGTGCTTTTTTTGTGTTGCTGAGGTGCCATCCAACCTGCAGGTGGCATTTTCTAGTTAAAATGTGGATCATTTTATAGAGGGAACCATCAGACAGATTCTCTTTTTTTCCCAGGCCATACTTATTAAAAATGTTCATCTGCAACTTATAAATGTAGTCAATGTGTAAATTATGTGGATATTACAAATCACATGTCTGCTTCATGCACTTCTTTTTGTGCATGACTGTTGCAATGTTTGAAGTAACCTTGAAGTTCAACATTTGAAACTCTAAAGAGACCTCAAGTCATTGTTGCATTTATTTATGAGCCTCCTCTTCTTGCCCATAGGAAACACTTATGGACTCTGGTCATAAAGTTTCTTGTCATATTCAGACAATTGAAATATTATTTATTTAGTGTGTTTACACTGCATCTTGGCTCTTGTGTTATCAAAAACTCCTGCCTTTAGACAAGTTAATTTGTCTTTGTGAAATGTATGATCTGTCTTATTTTTTTTTTTTTTTTACTTATTTTTCTTACTTACTTTGGGTATTCCCAGAACGCCTTACAGTTGATCCCAAGCCTTGATTCCTTAGTCATAGTATTGGTTGGCTGAATAGTTCACTCTTTGTGGATTGATTTTTCCTTGATGTGTGTCACCTGTGCTGCATGCTTTTTGGTCCCATTGTTTTGTAGAATTTGTTACTGATGTATTTATGCCATTAAAGGTTTACTACTACTACTACTACTACTACACTGCATCTTTCCCCCACACTGTGGGTCCCCAAGGCAGCAAGCATGCATGTTTGTGTACATAAATAAACAGCTTGCACACAGGAAGAGATCCAGCCTCTCACTTGCAAGCAGCTTTTGGACAGTACCATTTATAACCTGCAAAAACAATACATTACAAGAACAGTTGTCTAGTTCAGCCATTTTCAACTACTGTGCCGTGGCACACTGGTGTGCCACAGGAATTTGGGGGAAGGTCATTTATTAATAGGGCTAATGGGAGATGTGAGCCCCCACTGGCAACATGGTGTGCCTTGTTAATTTTCAAGAACCTGGTGGTTTGCCTTGACCACTTTAGTGCCTTGTCAGTGTGCCATGACATGAAAAAGGTTGAAAATCACTGGTCTAGTTAGCTGTATCTCTTCTATGTTCTCAAGTATGAGAAGTGATGCTTCTGTACAACTTGACGAAAACATGTCCCTGTGGCCATGATTCACTTATCAAGATGCTGACACCTGGCTTCAAAGAAAAGGGAAGGGTGGTTGAGTTTGGCATTTGATCTGGGATCAGCCCTAGTTATCTGACGTGTGCCAGAGGTGGTCAGGTAATATACACATCCCTTTCCTACCTGTAAGTCATCAGGGTATGTTGCCAGGTGACAAACATGAATGTTGTGAACCAGTGAAGATGTTTTTAAGGGCAGCTTTTAGTCTGGAAAATGCCCTTAAGAATGTTAATGTGGCACAGAAAGCAGGAAATTCCAGCATTCCAGTTAAAGCCACTGAGACATAGCCATAAAAAAATCAGAAGGAAATTAAAAATTGGACTGTAGGCATTTTTGCATCAGCTTGGAACCCACAAAGAATGCCTACCAAGTGAAGGAAACTGGGGTCAAAGATTCTCAAGGAAACCCAACAATAAAATGTCCATCTGATACACAATTGTTTTAGGAACTGAGTTCTGTAAGGAATTGTTTGCATTTGAGCTGGGTTGATATGGTGGAAAGTAATTGAATTACCATCATATCTCTTTGAGAGCCAGTGGCATTTATGTGGCTAAGATGTAATCCACCATTCCACATCATTACTACTTCTAAACATTAGCAAAGTGGTGTGAAACTGACAACAGCCCACAAATCTCTGAAGAAGGCCAGACAACCAGTGCATGAAGTGGTGAAAAGTGGCTCATTCAAAGCTCTCCTCTGCCATGGGCTCATTGAGTGGCCTTTGGTAACCTACTGTCTCAAAGGCTCAGTCTTGAGATGGGGACAATTCTGATCTAGCTTACCAAATTCCTGAGGAAGACACTTTTTGAAAGCCCGGTCCCCAGCAACTCCTAGACAGAGACACATTGTCAGTGAGTGCAGAGTTTGGTTTTGTGCTCATGGTTAGCAGTCATTGATGGAATTATCCTTTGCAAATCTGTCTAACCTCCTTTTAAAGTCATCTAACCACAGTCCGTGGAACCAAATTTATGGGAGAGGTGACACCGCAGTGGTAGAGCACATGTATTGCATTCAGAAGGTCACAAGTTCAGTCCTTGCTATCTCTGGGTATGGCTGGAAATGACCTTTGTCTGCAGGCCCAGAGCGCTGCTTCCTCTCTATACACTACCAGTGTAGACAGTATTGATCTAGATCAGGGGGCGCCCAAACCCAGGCCCACAGGCCACTTGTGGTCTGCTGTGGGTCCCCATCCGGCCCCCAGGGGGTTCCCCCATCTCCAATGGGCGGTCGGCCCTCACCCCAGCCCGCACTGGCCCATGCCTTGCTTTCCCTAGCTGCTGCTGAGCTCAGTGGCAGCAAAGGAAAGACAAGCCCAGTGCGTGCGCAGGGCCATTTATAGTGAGAAGGTAACGTGAGACGGTCTCGCGTTACTTCCCAATATAAAAGACCCTGCCTGCTTGCTGGCTGGTCTCTTCCTGCCTTGCCCAGGGGCTGGGCTGGGCTCCGCTCAGCTCGGCTCGGCTCGGCTCGGCTCCCCTCTCCTCCTGAAACCTGAGCCAGGGGAGTGCAGAAGAGAGAGGGGGGGAGCCCAGCCCGCAGCACATGCCTCAGGAGGGAGGGAGGGCTGGTTGGCTGGCTGGCTGGCCAGCCAGCCAGCCAGGAAGGCAGACAGGTAGCAGCAGCACATGCTGCCCTAGGTAGCAAGGAAGGGCGGTTAGGTGGGCAGGCAGGCAGGCAGCTGGGCGAGCAGGCAGGCAGCCAAGTGAGCAAGTGGGCGGCCAGGCAGGAGCACATACTGCCCAAGCAAACGAGGGAGGGAAGGAGGGAGGGCAAAGGGTCAGGGGAGCAAGCGGGTGTATGTGAAAGTGTGGAAGATCCCCCCTCCATTTGTGTGTATGAATGAGAACATAAACTGGCATGAAGATCTCCCCCCCCCCCCAATTAGGGTGAATGGAATCATAAATTGGATTGAATTCATTCATTCATGTTCCGTCTCTAATATATTCATTTATGTAAATTTATTCAAATTTGAAATGTAAATGAATTTTTTTCCCCAGCCTCCGACAGTGTCAGAGAGATATTGTGGCCCTCCTGCCAAAAACTTTGAGCACCCCTGATCTAGATCAACTGTTTCCAACCTTTTTCTTCTCATGGCACACTGACAAGGTGCTAAAATTGTTGAGGCACACCATTGGTTTTTTGACAGACAAGGCACAACATGCTGCTGGAAAGGGGGGGGGTTCACATCCCCCAATGGTCCTACTAACAAATGACCCTTTCCCAAACTCCCATGGCATTCCTGTGGACAATTCGCGGCACACCAATGTGATACGGCACTCTAGTTGAAAATAGTTGATCTAAATAAACTGAGGTTCTGACTTAGGAAAATGGGCTCATGGAGTCAATTATGTACTTTTGAGAAGGACATTCTTGTCAGAGTCAAAGTTGCACTCTTTATATCACTGCTAGTATCAATGTAAACATTTCAATGCAGCCTATAGAATATAACAGAATCATTGGGGGGGGGGCGGCACTGTATCTAGTTTCTGAGCATGTATTGAATATGATGGGAAGATTTAAAAAAAACAACACAAGATGCTTGTTTTTGAGCTTATTAGTAAAAAAATCCAAGTCAAACACTGTTGCTTACCTCATCGCTCTAAGTGGTGCTGCTTGCATAAGCAACTATATATTTCAATGGCTCGATGCATTTGTGCAGCAGGCACGATTCACTTGAGCATTGAAAAGGCTGCATTTTCAACAGCCACACTTCATTCTGCTGATCTTCCAGGTACATTACATAAAGGTTGGCTGTAGAGCCTTTTAGAAGAAAACTTCTGCCTAGTCAGCAAGAAGGTCACTGGACGGGAAACATTTAGTATCCTGTAGCTGAAGGATTAACAGCAGTTCTGCCATTAAGTGATCCTTTCTGGATGACATTTTTACCTCTTTTGTCAAATTAATGTATGTACAGACACAAACTCCATTATCATGTCCCCCAAATGGAAGTCAAGGCAATGTTTTTCTAAGAGTGTTAATGAAAATTTCATCTTCTTCTCACTTGGGGAAGTGAGAAGTAGAAATAAACTTACTATTGTACATTGAAAAGTAGGATATTTAGCGCATTGCAACAAGTTGCTCATATGTATGCAGAATCAGCCAGAAGCAGATATGTTTGGACATAGCAGCGTAAGGAACACTGACATGGTTGCAACTAAAATAAGAATCAGAGATCACATTATTTTTTGTCATCTTTTTGACCCAATGTAGCAACACTCATACATAGGTTAAATTAGAGGCCATTGGAAATAAGAGTGGTAAATTCCACCTCTCTCCTGAGTCTTCTGCTTAGTGCAGATATTTCATACTTCCCAGTACCAGTTCCATGATCTGCATTTTTCTCTCGTATTATATGTAGGAAGGGCATTATAGTTGCTTGGTGTACTTCAGTGTCCATTGAGTTTAATGCCATTGAAAAGGAATTGTGAAATTTACAAAATGATCACAGAAGTTGGTTTTTCCTTGCACCAGGACTAGGAAGAATCCACTAGACTCTTGGTAAAGGTCCTCAGGATGCGAGGACAATAGCACACCAATAGCACACTAATTCACATTGATTTATTATACAGTAATATCTCCTTTAAAGCTGCTTCTTATAATAATTTTTTATTCCTATACAGTTCTTTGTCCTAGGTGTAATTATTACAGCATTCTATAAAAGGAAAAGGTTATCCATGAAAGTATTCAAAAGTTCTGTGCAGAAAAGTATAGCTGCATAGCTGTCTGAGCTGTGCTTTCAGCCAGTGCCTGCTGCATATTCTGGCTAGAACATTCTGTGCCCATGAGAGTGTATGGGAGCCAGTGAACTGCCACTCTGGCTAGCATATGGCCAATCATCTGGCACCAGGAAATTTTTCAGGAGAGGAAACAGTGGGCCAGGCAATCAACTCTAGATGCCTTCTTCAACAAGAAGGATGAGTCCTTCTGCAGTTCCCAAGAATAAGTTACAATTTCCCATCACCACTGCCATATAGGAGGTATAACAGCTGCAATGGTCAGGCACCGACCCAATTCAATTCACTGGTGAGTATAGTACTGTGAACATATTCACATTAGAATAGTGTTATCATTACCTCCTATAATGCTGTTTCAGGCAGCCCTCTGTTTACCAGGAACACCCCCACAGAGTTAAAGGAGGTATTACAGTTGTTATATCTTTATGGCACAATCCTGCTAAAATTATATACTGTACTTCTAACTGGGAACAATCAACAGTGATAAAGTTAACCAGGCCCTTAACACTACCATTGACACAAATCAGACTTGGGCTGGATCGAGCGGATGAGTCCAACTAGAATAGGACCAACAGTCATGAAGGCGGTTTCTGCAAGCGACGTGGTACGCTAAGAGCATGGCAAGACACGAAGACGCCCTGGTCAACCACTGCGCCCAGCCCATCTCCAACCATCATGACTTTTGTTCTGCCATTGGAGTAAGATGGAATCTGGGAAGAGAGAGTGAGGCTGACTATGCGCACATCTCCCTCACTGTAATCCAATTCACGCACAAGTCTTGACATCCCCCCAACAAACCCGTTAGATGTCAAGGTCTTCTTCAAAAACGTTGGACGAACATCAGCATACTTACAGGACAATCCTATGCATGTCTACGTGGAGGAAATTACATTGTGTCACTGACGCTTACTCCCAGGAAAGTGTGTCTAAGAATTCAACTCTATACCTGAAAGTGAGCTATCCAGCACCTTTTCCCTTGAGGTAAGCTCCATTGTACACAATGTAACTTACTTCTGAGTAGATATGCATAGGCTTGTGCTGTAGTGTGGTGCACAATCTTGTGAGCCTGTTTCACTGTGCCCTGGCAAACTATCAAAATTTGAAAAGAAGCAAGAGAGAGTATTTTTGAACAAGTTAATTGTGCACACTAAGAACATAATTCATGGGATAGATAGGGACCACATGGGGAAATCCAGGCTCATTTATTTCAGTGCAACAGACTTGGTAATAAATAATAAAAACCGTAACTTAACACGATGACAGGACAAAGAATGGTTCGGACTGGCATGACTACAGTTGAATCTGGTATGGGGAAAGCCTTGTCATTTGCAATCTCATTATACTAGGTGTCTACAATCTTACCAAGCATGTAGGATTGTGTGGATGGATTATCAGTTATATGCCACTTTCTTCCACGGTGAAAATAATGGAGTTCTCAGCAGTCTCTATGCATATGATGAACAATGCTGGTGGCAGGTTACTAGAGATTAGAGCAAAGTAATGCATTGGGATCCCATGATTCCCCTTCCCTGAAAGTGTATTGGGTGCTACTGCTGCCACAGGTTTCAGAGGTTGGCTTGACCATGTGGGTCCCCAGCCTCCCACCACACCTCATTCTGAAATATTTTACTTCTCTCCCACCCTTTGATACTTTAATGGTACTTTGATAAGATTCTTCTTACCTAAATGTAAGTAAACCAATGACACTCAGTAGCAATATCCACATTTCTACTTTGCACTTATTAAAACTCAGCATAAATGTTTCCATCTCTAACCTGATCAGCCTGTCTTCATTAGGTGTATGTACATTTGAATATACATGCACCATTCTATACATTCCACCATTCTTTTTATATCCACCATTCTGTACAATTCAAATGTGCCTTTAACTGCAAAGTATTATATGCAAACCTGTTACATTTGGGTTAAGATGTTAGAAATAAGATTAATTAAACTTAAAAATCGGTCTCTCTTCCCCCCCAATGTTTGGTGTTAATCTCAAACATCTTCTCGTTTCTTTGAGATTTAAACCACACTGAGAACACTTGGTTTAAAAGTGGTGATAGTATAAATTAATAAATTAAATAAAAAATAATTAGTAGACAACATTGCAGTGAGAAGCTATTTAATAAATGCATATCAATGCTCAAGCATAGACAAAAGGTCAAATATTGAAACAAAATCATGTTATGTTACACACTCCAAAAAACTCGTACCATTCATGATATATTTTTTTACAGTGCTACAATTTATACATCAGTTTTACAAAAACATTGGATACAACAAGGTTTTGCTAGAGACAACTTGAAAGAAGAAAACGTCACAGCACACCATTTCCTTCAGAGCACTGTATACACACTGAAAGCTTAATGGGTTGAAAGCTATGTGGCTAATTTTCCCCCTATGTATAATAGACAAAACATTTCATATGTACTTTAACAGCTTATGTTTTCTTTGTGTGAGTGGCAAGTTCGGTTTCTGTAAAAACACCAAGCTTTTTTGATCCACTGCAATATCCACTGCTTCTGTCTGAGAAACACATTCACTTTCTCTCACCATTTTCTGTAATGATTAACTTTTTCAACTTGTCTTTTAAAAGCCCCAGCCACTTTTCTTTCTCTATGAATATAAAATATTCTCCGAGGATAGAAACAGAAAACATCCAGGTTGGATCACAGAGTCAGAACAATTCCAGTTGCCTTTCAAAAGAGGGTGGTTCCTGAGTAGCAATATGGAATGAAACTGGAGTATTACCAAAGTCTCAGATATTTCAGTAAAATCTGGCTCCATAGAGCCATTGTGAAGGCATGGCCATGTGGCCAGAACCACAGGAGTCATGTTCATGAGGATGCTAAAGGCACAATTGCCATCCAGTTCTCCCAGGAGATTGCTGCAATTAAACATTCTGCCCCACCTCTTCCTTACCAATGCCTGCAATTCCTAAATTTTAACTGAACTTCTCCTACTATTGGTGTAGCCCTAAAAATCATATTGTTACATCAACAGCTATCTAAAATGCAGGAGCTGAGTTGCAGAAGTAGCCCCCTCCTCACTACCTGAACTACCTTTATCCAGATTCTAAATCCCAAAGTTTTGGGGCTCTTAAAAGAAATTTCAATCTTTGTCCCTTCCTAGGTGAAAGAGAAGGAATGTTGGGTTCAAGCTAAGAGGGCAATCAGGTGAAATCTTTGGAGAAAGAAATGGGAAAAAGGTTTGGTGACAGAAGGCTGGATCCTAATATTTGGTGGAACAATGCTCCACCAAGAGAAGCTCCCTGTGTGAATGGGAGGAGAGCTGTACTCTCAGAATGACCCCTTCTGCTCATAGATGCCCCCTTTGCATCAGGTCTGCTCCAACCAAAGGTTAGGATCTCACCCAAAGTAATGCCTTATCTTGAGATTAGGATTAAGAGGAATAATTGAGAAGTGAAGAAAGAGAGTTTGATAGGGGCACAGCAATAGCTGGCGGTTAGCTGGCTTAATAATGACAGGTCCTTGTGCAAAGCTATACCAAGCTCAGGATGTTGAAAGGAATCTTTCATTCAGTCCACCATCATTAGAGGTGTGAGTCTTATTAAGTCTTACTGAGCACAATGGGCTCACTTCTGAGTAAGGTAAATAACACCATTTTCAAACACCTCTAACCATCACTACCAATCTGCCTTGCTATGGTTCTCTACAATAGACTTTATTAAATGTCAATGGAATCTGTAAGAAAATGGGGGGAGGATCACTGCTTTATAAGTGAAAGGTAACTACAACTTGATCCCAAGGTTTAAAATACTAGTTAACATAAGCCCTCTGGAGGGTTATACCAATAGCTGTACCAACGTAACCTTTCAAGCCACCATTCAATGCTAGATCTGCAAAATGTCACATTTCCATTGCATACCAGTGGAAATGTTTAGGACCATCAGGTAAGCCAGTAAGTAGGGCTTAAAATGGATTTAAAATGGTCATTTACAACTACTAAACATTTGGGTGGAAACACTGGAAATAGTACTCATGATGTAAACAAGCAATTATATGTTATAGCTTGTAAATTCAACTGCACATCCTCCCCCTCCCCCCCAAAAAGAAAAGCAAAGCAAAAACATTCTCAGTCCAATGATACCAGCAGGACAAGGCCAAGTAGGTAGTACCATGGCATATTGTCACCATAAACTCCTGAACAGGTCTTTTAACAAGAACACTACATGCTTTCTCATAATGTATTGGGTGTATTGTGTATTTTGTACTCCCACTTAAATGACTGGTAGAATACCAAGCCTGGCACTAGATCTAACAGACTTTTCTCTCTAACATCTATTGCTAGGTTTTGCAATTCTGAAAGTTGTAGTTTTGTGGTGTTAGGTTTATATGACTCTAAAAATGTACAGGTTTGTAGTAATTAAAAACAAAGAGATAATTTTTTTTAAAGTTTATATTCATTTTGAAGTTATAACTTCCACAAATATTTAACATGGTGTAGTCAGTCACAAAAGGCCTTTGGGAACAGATGACACGAACCATTTGCGCTTTGCCAGCTTTGATGGCCAACACTCAGTGCACCCATGTTGAAGAGCATCTCTTGGTGTTTGTGCAGCAGTGTTTTTGAAAGCTGAAAAAGGACAACTGTACTAATGTGGTGATATCAATGGGCTTTCACTGCTGCTTCTTTAAAGTTGCAATTATGTGGTATGCACCAAGGGAAGTACCATAAGGAAGAATCAGTGAATTCAGCCAAAATGTGGCCAAAATAAAAATATTCTCCCATGCATGTGTAACTTAATATCTGGACATATATATCTCAGATGATATATATGTTCTAAATCTTAAAATGGGAAGATAGGTGATAGGTTTTTTTTTTTCCTACAGAGGAAAGACAATCTCTCCATATATTCATACTGGTATATTTTATTAGTCTCCCACCCTTTTGCAATGCATCACAAATACCAGGGCAAGGGAGAACCTGCCTTCTGCAGGGAAGAGGAGGAGAAGGAAGGAGGCAGAAACAAAATAAGCATTCTTCTGCTTTCCTTCCTCCTCTTCTCTCTGAACAATGGAGAATGCTATTCACACATGTATTTTCCCTCCATGGATGTTCATAAGAAAAGAAGAATATGCCTCCACAAAGAATTTACAATGCTTTCTGACTGAATGTCAGTGTTGTTTCTGGACAAAAGGATATCTGTGTTTGCTACATTCCAACACATACTGGTGTGGGCAGATCAGATATATGATTGAGGGCCCAATCCTATCCAACTTTCCAGCGCTGATGCAGCTGTGCCAATGGGATATGCATGGCATCCTGAAGAGCAGAAGCAGTCATAGAGGCCTCCTCAAGGTAAGGGAATGTTTGTTGCCTTACCTCAGGGCTGCATTGGCGCTGGAAAGTTGGATAGGATTAGGCCTTTAGCACTGCAGTACTTGGAAAGGAAGATTGGAACATTGTCCTGACTTCCATCCCAGTTCCTATTACATCATGAGCTGCAACATTGGGAATCCTTACCAACTGATCTTAGGGAGTGTTTCCTATAGATCTGGAAGGAACTCTTGTGTGGTTCATTTCATTAGATCATATCTGCATGTTTTCAGATGTTTTCCTATGTCATTAGTACTGAAGTTCTATAGTCCTGTATGTTTGTAATTTTGGTCTGATGCAGGGGTGCTCAAACTTTCAACTTTAGGGATGCTGGACCTTTAACAAGTGTATAGAAGAGAGAATTTCAGCAGGTGTAGCTTGTCATCTGTGGGATGACAAGTTGCACCTGCTGCAATTCTCTCTTCTATACACTTGTTAAAGGTCCAGCATCCCTAAAGTTGAAAGTTTGAGCACCCCTGGTCTGATGCCTGTCAAACAAAGGCAGATTCTCAGCAGCTTGGTTAAGTATGATTCCTCTCCCCTGCAAATATATGCTTTGGGTGCACAAGAGTATCTGCAGAATTCAGTTTCCATTTTTTTTCCTAGTTATTTTTCCAGATGCTTTCAAAGTCCATCACTGCGGTTTTTTTAGCCATTACACAAATCCAGTAACTAGCAATTACTGTGTTTTTAAATACAGTGAGAAAAAGTATAACTCTATATTTCTAACTATTGTGACACAGTTGTGAACTAACAACAATCCTCTGTGATCCACACTACTCAAGACAAACAAAGGATACCAACAATTTGATGCTTTTCTACAACACACAGATCATGCACACCTAGCATTAACAATAATTTGTGGCACTTGTTGAATAAACTTCCAGCACTGAAAGTCTCCTGAAGTGGATTCCTAGGAAAGTTTTTTATTATTATTATCAGTATTATTATTTCTGAGAGTAATATGGATAGCACCGCCAGTTGTCACTGTCAACACAGCAGGAAGTCAGCACTTTGAAAGCTGTTGTCCTGTCATCACTAAACAGTATTCGGAATTATTCATAACCTTTTACCTTTGTTCTTTAGGCACTGGATTAGAGGTTATGGTGATATAAAGGTACCAGCAAGAGCAGTTGAAATCAATAGCTGTGCGCTAGGAATCAACACTACAAAACAATAATAAATGTCTATGCATGAATCTGTCCTAAAAGATGAACAGATTTCTCAATGACCGCTAAATACAGAGACACCCACAATCTGATCACCAAATGCTTGAAATGAATGCATCTCCACCACTATGTGAAAAGACTTAGGACCTGGCAGCCTATAAGAGGTGCAGGTTTGACTCCTATTACCACCTTTCTCTTGACCTGTGAGAAATAGTGTCTTTTTACAGGGATTCTATACCTGTTGGTTCTGTGACTCCACAGCAGGTCAATCTAAAGTTACACCAGAGTTGAGCTAGCAAAGCAACACAGACCAAACTATTATGACATGCACGGTTTCAGAATCTGAAAGCAATGGATTTTCAGCAGGTGATTTTTTTTTTTTTTAACTTTGAACAATTATTCTTGCAGGTACTTGGCTGTTTCTGCAAATGCTACCAAATGGACAACTGAATGACTTGTCCAGGACTGAAGAGTAAAGCAAATCAAAAACTGAGTAATGACTCAATGACTCCTAGTTTGGTGAGCAATTACCAGTCCACATTACTAACAGTCACAGTAACAAAAGGCATGTCACTGGTGTGGAAAGTCTCACTGCTTGATCACAAAGTATTAAAATGTAGGGCACAATCCTATGCATGTCTACTCATAAGTAAGTCCTACTGTGTTCAATGGGGCTTACTCTCAGGAGTGTGTGGTTAGGATTGCAGCCTTAGTTACATTGGAATGTCTTAACTTTTTTTTAAACAATTATGAAACAGAGGCCCTCCCCCCCAAAATGGAGTTTTATCTATGCCCTGCAAGCAGAAATCTGTACTTGGTCCTTGAGCACGTAAAAAGACACATTTCACCACCGGTAGTGCAAAGATATGTCAGAATGCTAAAGCATGGGTATTTCATAGGCATGAGCTATGCCTCAAAGTAGGGGGAAGAAATTGTTTCTTGCAGCCAAGTTGCTGAGACTTCTAAGGTATTTGCCAGATCAAAAAGGTACATATAAAAATATAAACTGTAACAGCCAGTAGCCACATTGGTTTAGAAAACACTTATACACAGAACATTAAAAGACAAGAAGTGAAGGATCTCAAATTCCTCCAGCTTGTCTATTTCCCACTTGGACAAGAGTGCACATTCTTGTTTTCCAGGTATTGGTCCGATATCTGCTACTGACACTCCAAAGCAATTCTGAAAAGTAGTTTCTTATAATAACCCTAAACATGCTTGTCAATTTAAAAATACTGTTTAACATAGACATACTCCAATCGTTGCACAGAATCACCTTTCCCCCGTCTTGATTCCCCCATGGGAAAAAAAATATTAGGATTGTTTAGCTGTCCTCAGATTTTGCAAAGATATTTTCAAGACACAATAACACAGCCTGGTGTTATCAAATGCAGACAAGGGTCAAAACCAGGCATTAAACCAACAGACATTAAATGAAAGCCAGTGTTTATAAAGTTACCACAGAGTTTCTGTAAACAAGTGTACTTGTAGGATTTCTCTCCAGTCAGATTTTGAGAAACATTGCAAGGAAAATATTACATCCCTCCCCCCCAAAAAAACAAAACAAAACAAAACACAAAGAAAGAGTAATCTTTTTATCACCATATATAACCGGGTTAGTTACAACTAGTTAACAACAAGCCTCCCCTATGGAGTGTCACCACAGCACAGGCTGACTTGAAATAATCCCAGCATCCAGTTGAGAAAAGACTGGGGGTAATTAAAATTTCTGGTCAATTTAAGGATGGAACACACTTGCTAATGCGGTTTTGTGTTTTTTTAAACTGTTACAACAGCCAAATCTCATACTAGAAACTGGCAGGAACCATTCCAAAGGCCAATTCAGCTCTTGCTCTAGGGAGGTTTTGTTCAGTTCTCTTGGTTTTTCTCCCACCCTTCCTCTTAGAATTCTTGCGCTCTTATGGCAGCTATTCTGTTCTGCTTTCCTCTGAGCTCACCTTGCCCCTCCTGTGGTAATGTTTGTCACCTCCAAAGAATCTGCCCAGTGAATCAAGTAGACCCGGCTCCCTGTATCTTCTTGGGGATCCATGTCTAGCATGGTCTATGGTACTTGCGGATGCAAGTTTGGATCCGTGCCGGAAAGAGGACCGTTTCTGTGAAGCCATCAAATCCGAGTTCTCAGCAGCTGCTGCAGTGTCTTCCTGAATGGTCTGCAGCTCATCTGATTCGGAGGGCCGATCTTTGAAGGTGTTGTCTTCTCTCCCTGGGGCATCTCGGGAAAAGAGGCGGACCAAATGGGGGCGACCAGTCAGATCAGCTGGGTTGGCCTCCTTCCAAGCATTCTTTGGGTCTGCTGTGCCCTTGGAGTCTGTCACCGCTGGGCTCTTAGTGGAGGTTCCATTGTTCTGATTCACATCTGCCTCTCCTGCGAACAACAAGGATGAGATATGAATGCAGGCCTGTTAAAAACAGTGTGCTTGAACAATGCTGCTTTCTTCCCCATGCCTGGAGTTAGCTGCTTCACACAAAGTCCATAGATTATGTGAGGTTGCAACAGAATTGCTTTCTACCAGCCCCATTGCATTTTATCAGAATTAATATAACTTGAAGGAGGTGCTGTCAGACTGGTTTTTGCTAAAGACTGCATTGGGAGTATCAGTAAAGTTATCTAGGAAATGACATTGAAGCAATTAGCCATGAACAAGTTTGTTTCATTTATCATTATAGGAGTCTATTTTAATGATTTGCTAACAATTCACCATTTACTATAGAATGAGGGCCCAATCCTATCCAATTTTCCAGTGCCAGTGCAGCTGTGCCAATGGGGTGTGCACTGCATCCTGTGGTGGGGAGGCATCTTCAAGGTATGGCAACATTTGTTCCCTTACCTTGGGGCTGGATTGCGGCTGCACCGGTGCTGGAAAGTCAGATAGGACTGGGTCCTAAATTATCATTTGATTACCACCATCATTAGACTAAACAGTCAAATGCACCTGATTCCTTTAAGTGACTATTAATTCTCAAGTTGTGACAATCCTGAAAAAATTTCAATTTGAATCCTCTTTCACTGACCTTTGAATGGACAGGATCCACCCTGGCTTGCCTCTATTATTCCTTAGTGATTAAAACAAACACCTTTTTGTGTGTGTGTGCTCTACGTTAAAAACAATGTTGAACTTGCCAAGGTGTCTAAAAGGCTTCCATATTTAAACAATTCACATTAGAACATGTAGTTTCCAGCACTTCTATCAGAGATTCCCAACATCACTGTATTCTTAAAGAATTTGACAGTGCTATCCTATGCAAGTCTACTTAGAAGCAAAACTCATTACATTCAATGGGACACACTCCTGGGTCGATGTGTACAGCAGTGTTTCTCAAACTGTGGGTTGGGATCCACTAGGTGGGTCATGAGCCAATTTCAGATGGGTCCCCATTAATTTCAATATTTTATTTTTAATATATTAGACTTGATGCTACCAAGGCATGTGACTGCATCTGGGGAAATGTTACCGACCTATACTTTTAACAAGTTACTATGAATATTCTTTTAATAATGATAGTCAATGGAACTTACTCCTGGGTAAGTGTGGGTAGGATTGCAGGCTAGGATTGTTAAAAGGTTTCCTGCTTGATGATGTCACTTCCGGCCATGACATCACTTCCGGTGAGTTCAGATAGATTCTCACTCTAAAAAGTGGGTCCCAGTGCTAAATGTGTGAGAATCACTGGTGTACAGGATTGCAGCCCTAATGAATGTTCAATGTTTGTTGTATGTTCCCTCTTCTTGCTTACCTTAAAACTTCTCAGTCTTCCATTTATGTTAACTCATTTGTACAGATCTCTCAGCAACATGATCTAGTCTCACCATGCTTCTTAAGGCCCAATCCAATTCCTGAAATACTCTGATGCAACACCATGTACACTGGTCCAACAACAGCCCCACCAGCTCAGAAGCCCCCTTGCCAATGGCCACGTCACATATGCCAGCACAGATGCAAGAAAAAGCTCTAGCATTGTAACTTTGACACAGCCCAGACACTGGTATAACCCTGGCAGAGAGAGGTCAAAATGGGAGTAGAGTGGGTTGTGGATGGGTTGTGAATGGGACAAGACAGATTCACTGGACGAGAGATCCCAAACCCCATTCAGAAGACAGATATGCTCCCAATGCCAGGAGAATGGTATACCACTAACAGACCTGATGTAGGTTAGAGGAATCCCAAAAGGTACAATGGGGAAGCAAAATAAAAGGAAAGGCACAACACTTTTCACCCTCCTGACCTACCACTCCACAAGAATGGAGCTTACGATACAGATGATATCTGGCAGCCAACCACAATGCATTGACCCCTAGAATATGAGCCTCTGTTGGGAACAACTCCAGTAAGATCACAGGGGACATGGCAAGAGGCCCTACTTCTCCAGCCTCTCCAAGGGGAACTTTGCTGTCAGGAACCATGGTGTAAAGACAATGGAGCACAAGGGGAGCACTTTGCACTAATACCCTTTTGACCCTCACAATATGTATGGCAAGATATGTTGCCTTTTCAGAATTCTGATTGTAGGTATTCTACTTCAGAAGATCTACACACACAGACACCCAACTGGAACATTTACCTCGCCAGCCCAGCAGGGGAAAGCAAGCACAATGGACATAGATAAGCAAAGGGGGAAGGAAATGCAATGCTGCAATGTATTCATGCTGCAACTCTGTCTCATGTGTCAACCCTCCGCTCCCGACCCCTCAGGATTATCACATGTGCCTCTGCTGTCAACTGGTTTTGAGTTACCTCTGGCAGGCCTCCTGAGAGGTGACAGAGGTGGCACCTCTGGATGCAGCGCAAACTCCTTCAGCATGGCTGTAACTGGCCCTCCTCACCCCAACACTTTTATTTTAGATATCTGGCCCTCTCTGTTCTCTAGGCTTAGGCCAGCAACAAACATTTTAAATTATGAAAAACACTTTTTAGCAAAACCTTCTACACCTTTTGCATCTAAATGAATCCTCTCAACCCCTGACGGGTCTACTGCAGGTGAGAGTTACAGAGGTGGAAACCTGCTGAAGAATGACCTTTGCAGCTTATTTTTCACCTTTTAACATTTCGGAATTTTTGTGTTTATTCTGAAACATTTTTTTCTACCTTACACCTCCCAAAGGAAAGCACCCGACTAACCAGAAGCAGAAAAACCTCAATAAAAAGCCAAAGGATACACAATAACAAAGTGAGAATACGCTCTATAAAATCAAGAACAAAGGAAGTCAAATAATAGAAAATGGCACCAGCTCAGCTGTAAGAACTAAGATTCAGTCTTGGTGAAAAAGAAAAGCTTTTAAAAGGAGATGAAAAGAAAACTGGGGAGGGGGCACTTTAATATCACATGGCAAGGAATTCCACATAGAAGGTATCACAACAGAAAAGCCGCCCCCTTACTTGTTCCCAACAAAAAAAACCTCTGATGGTGATAGGAGATATGAGAGGCCTCCTCAGATGACCTGACAGCCCTGATGTACATAACAGCGGTGTGGATTTCATGCAGGTCTGGGATCTATAGTAGCTGATCACGAGATCTGCCACTGTAAGCTTCAGATAAGTTTGAGCTGTCCATGCAGCATTCTGGTAGTAGCAACCAATCAACTGCCTCTAGAAGCTTGCAAATGGACTGTGGAGGTAATGGTAATGGTTTGTTTCGTTCTTGTGAGATCTGAGCATATGATTTTCTCTGAACCTGGATTTCGATATCATAGGACTATCAACAGTTATTTTTCCTGGAAGCACTGGCACTCCATGAATTCCATGAGAACTTCATGACAATTAATTCTATCAAGATAAAGGACATAGGTAAAAGAAAAAGAAAATCCACAAATCCATTCTTTGCAATGGAGGTCTGCATTTGCAGCGATCACGTCCACTTCATTAGATTTACACCTTCATTTCAGGTGATTCTACTTACTGTTTCTTGATTCCAGCCTACTCCTATGCATTGGGTTCATGTGTTCAGAAAGATACTAGTGTTGCAGTTCAGGAAATGATAGGATGATCTCACCTTTCTGAAATGGTGTTATGAATTTATGTGGCTCTAAAAGTGTCATACAGCTCATATCCAATGCACATGGATGTCCCCAGCGACTTCATCTTCCTGGCTGTCCTGTGCAATGCCATCTTGGATTGCCTAAGGTCTCACAAGATTTTTGTGAGAATTGCACAACACCTTGCATAATCCAAGATGGCCGTGCCTGGGAAAGCCAGGAAGAAAAGGCCACCACAAAAGAAGGACATCGTGACCACGGTTAAGTTTGGGAATGATTGGGCAGGAAATACAGGAAATCTTGATTTCTGTGTCCAACTGCTGAAACAGAGACGCCTGCGTTGGCTTGGTCATGTCGTGAGAATGGATGATGGCCGGGTCCCAAAGGATCTCCTCTATGGAGAACGCATGCAAGGAAAGCGCCCTACAGGTAGACCACAGCTGCGATACAAGGACATCTGCAAGAGGGATCTGAAGGCCTTAGGAGTGGACCTCAACAGGTGGGAAACCCTGGCCTCTGAGCAGCCCGCTTGGAGGCAGGCTGTGCAGCATGGCCTTTCCCAGTTTGAAGAGACACTTGTCCAACAGTCTGAGGCAAAGAGGCAAAGAAGGAAGGCCCACAGCCAGGGGTAGGCCAGGGACACACTACACTTGCTCCCAGTGTGGGATTGTCACTCCCGAATCGGCCTTTTTAGCCCGATTTAGTCTAGTGGAACACTAGACACTGTTCCAGAACCACCATCCAGAGCGCGATACCATAGTCTTCCAAGACTGAAGGATGCCAACCAACTCGTGTCCAACAACTGTGGCCATACAACTGCTAAGCAGGAAAGCTAGTTCAGATCCAGAGACTGAACTTGAGACTTAAGTGCCCTGCCTGCCGAAGGTGAGGTAACCCCTCTAAAGTAAGCTTGTCTGGAAAAATGCCAAAATATTTGGCAGGGATTCCCTGAGCTTCTGGAGATTACAAATATCTTTTGTTTTCTAAGAAAATGCAGAAAAACAAATTGACATATATTTGAATGATTGTGTGAATCCCCCATTTCCCCTTTGGGGAATCCACACTGTGTGAATTCCCCATTCCCATTTTCTACAATTATTGTTAACATTAATATGGGTATTTTTGTTGCTCTATTGATTATTTTATCCGAAATTTCCTATATTTAGTGTTCCCCTTTGGCAAGGGATATGATAGTTGGACTTATGGGGAAAGGAAAGTGAGATAAAGAGGGAGGGATTTGGAGGTGGACTGTGGGTGAAGAGAGAAACAGTGACTACTTGTTTCAACACTTTGGTGTTAACTGGACTTTATATACCCAAGTAAAAATGGGTTAATGAAAATGGGGGGCATCCAACGTGCTTTAATGGGATGGTGCTGTTTCCATACAAGATCCCTGACAAGAATGTATTTTTGTATTGTATGCATGGTAAAGTTTCTTAAATCATAGTTAAAAATACTGAATTTCTACTGCTTTTGTTGATGGTACTTGAACAGGGAACTTTTCACCCTTGTCTTCTGGACTGCAGTTATATTGTCCTTAATTGTTCATGTGGCAGGCAGAAATTCAACAGACACTGCTCTCCATTATCACAAAGGACTGTGTCTGATGACTTTCTGTCTTCTAGTCAACTGATAAAGGCAGGAAGCTTCATGAAGAAATCGCTAACAATTCTAATTTCAGAACAATCTTCAGAGATGAAAGCTCATTTTGCTTTACAGTGACAACTACCAGCTAAGGACTCCAAAGCCCAAAGGCCTATTGAGAACACATCTGTTCATTTCCTTGACTCCAGCAACTTTTCTGCTGACTGGTTTTGCTGACACTTGAGATTTAAAGTTGGAGAGGACATTTTAATACTTTATAATTTTGAGCAAATTTCTTTCTATTAAGACTCTGAAAAGGGAACTCAGTCAGATCTTAATGCCTCCATAAAGATTCTGTGAGCAACCAAAACAATATAAGGAATTTTATTCATTAACACTGGCTAGATTCTATGCCATAATACAGATGCATTGCACGGGAAAAGAAAAAGAACAATGGAGATATTGTGTTTAATTAAATGTGTTAACAAAACACCAAAGCATCTGCATGCTAATATTTTTACAACAGTTGTGCTTTGTGTCAGTGAATGCATTTATTTGTGGGCAACAAAGACAGGCATTTGTGCCACAAAAGTAGCTTCTCCCAATAGTGGCTAGAACATCTTATGCCTTTCTTTAGTGATGAAAGTATGCATTGAGACTTTTTATTCTCTTAAACTTTGAGTGATAGATTTCATGGGTTTTAAAGGTACAGAATTGTCTGCACTGGATTTACCAATCTACGTTTTTAGAATTCTCCTCCAAAGTGATTATGGACATCACACTCTGGATAGTTGAAAGTAATGGATTATACTCAGCCTGTTCAATGAGAAGTTGGGAATGCCACAGAAAATGATGGCATGGGGCTGCCTGAATTTGGGAAAGGCTAGGTTCTAACTGAAGCAAGAAGTGGCATTTACTTATACAGGATTCCACTTGGCGTGGCATTATGTTCAAAGGCACATGTTGAACAGCCCAATCTTAACTAAAACACTCAGGCCTGGAAGATCCAGGTTCAAATCCCCCCTCAGCCACAAAGCTTCCTGGGTGACCTTGGGCCAGTCACTTTCTCTCAGCCTCACCTACCTCACAGGGTTGTTGTGAGGACAAAAGGAGGGGAGCAGTCGTGTACACCACCCTGAGCTCTTTGGAGGAAGGGCGGTATAAAAAAAAATGTAATAAATAATAAATAAATAAAACACGCATAGCCCATCAATGCAGGTCTACCAACAGGGTCCACACTGTATCCTGCAGAGTGGGAAGTCCCAGAGACTTTCTCAAGGTATGGGAACATTTGTTCCCTCAGTGGTGTACCTGGGGGAGGGTCCAAGTGACCCCGGGTGGCAGGGCTGGGGAACGTGCCACCCTCTCAGCCATGCTGCCCCAGGGCCACCTGTGCCCACTGTCTCCCCATCCGGAGGCATTCTGAAGGCCGGGGATGTAACATATAGCCTCTCCAGTCCTCAGAAAATCTCCAGATGTGACTGATGGGGAGT
Organism: Tiliqua scincoides; assembly: GCF_035046505.1. Lineage (NCBI taxonomy): Eukaryota > Metazoa > Chordata > Lepidosauria > Squamata > Scincidae > Tiliqua > Tiliqua scincoides. The sequence continues at coordinate 69,312,496 of NC_089824.1, forward strand.
AGCATTTTTCTCAGAGGGGAGTGGCATTTTGAGGCCCTGGCCCTGGGTGGCAGAGGGACCAGGATTGCCACTGGTAAGCCTCCACTTCCCCAATAGATCTACTCAGACCTATGCTAGCTTTTTTCCTGATGCAACTCTGAGTGGACCCAAGTAGGTGGATTGAGGCTGGGCAGGGGGCTAGGGTATCAATAGAGCTGCCCTCACTGCTCCTTCCCATCCTTGAAATACCCCAATCCATGTACCTGTCCCTGCCCTTTTCTTCATCCTTCCTCTGCCCTCCTCCTCCTCCTGCCCTCCTTCCTCCTGCCCTCCTTCCTCCTTCTGTTGTGCATGACAGCACATTGAGGTTTGTGATGCTGGAATGGCTGCTGTGCCACTGGAACATGACTCCCAACTGAGCAGCGACCTGGGCCTTAATTGGGCTGGTGAAACATGAACACCAACACAACTTCCATTCAGGTCACAGGTCACTAGTGTACAGGTGCTGCAAATGTAGTGCTTACACACAAATTAAACTGTGTGTGCATTTGTTTGTTTGTGTCACATCTCTGGCCTTTATTTGGCTAATGCTAACTACGACCAAGCACACAATCCTTAATGCAGCCATTGAATTCAATGGGGCTTTATTCTGAGTAAACTACCATAAGTCTGGTCTACATGCCATTGTAATTTGGTCTTGGTAGGCCAGGTACAACCTCAAAATTATATGCTGCCTGTTGCTATACTATACTAAGGGCCCAATCCTATCCAACTTTCTAGCACCGGTGCAGCTGCAATGCAGCCTGGAGGTATGGGAGCAAATGTTCTCTTATCCTGAGGGGGCCTCCATGACTGTCTCCCCACTGCAAGATGTGGCACACGCCCCACTGACATGGCTGCATTAGCACTGGAAAGTTGAATAGGATTGGACCCTAAACTTGTCCATTTGATTTGATACTTTGGTTTTTTTTATTTTTTATTGATGAAAAAATGCTATTTTTGCCCACCTACTACTTGTAACAAAGAAAGCGAAGGATAAGAAAAGTCCCAACATGCAATTTAGAAAGTGTACAACTCATTTTTTTCCTGTTCTCTTCATTTTTGTATATAATATTCCTTTGATTCTTAAAGATGAGATTAAATATATTTGCCCCTTCGCAAAGGTTGTCCTTGCAAATATATTTCTTGCTTCCTTACATTACATACTCGTGTAAACTCATAAAGACACATAATGTTGAAATGTCCCAATACTGAGCATGAGCATTAAGAAAAACAAAACCCTACCATTTTAATTTAAGATTGTGGAATTAATTTTTCTAAATGTAATGAATAGTTTTTCTATGTTCCATCCAACAATGGGCATTGTCTCAAGTACTAGAATAATTTCAGAGCTGAAATTATATGTACTAACAACCAATTCACATATTTCAATATATTGAACCATGGCTTTTCTTACCAGTCCTGGGTTCTGATAATGGAGCTGGCACAGGTCCAAGTACATCCTAAGGCAGTGATTTTCAACCTTTTTTTGTCTCATGGCACACTGACAAAATACTAAAATTGTCAAGGCACACCATCAGTTTTTGGACAATTGACAAGGCACACCTTGCTGTTGGTGGGGGGCTCATATCCCCAATGGTCCTATTAATCAATGACCCTCCACCAAACTCCTGCGGCACACCTGGGGACCATTCGTGGCACACCAGTGTGCCACAGCACAGTGGCTGAAAATGGCTATCCTAAGGATTGGCACAGGCTTACATGGGGTAAGAGAAGAAATGTTCCCTTACCCTGAGTAGGTTGAAACTCCCCTGAGGAGTTTCAGTGGGTGATGTGCTGGGGCCGCTGCATCACTCACGGGGAGTTAGTTAAGGTTGGGCTGCTTGCTTCTTTCTAGTGCAGCCTGATTAATGGGCTCTTTGCATACACAGACAACATGTCCATGCACTGAGATCCACACATGAGATAGCTTCCCTATGCACTATGGTGTGTATATCTCTACTTGCATGTGGTACTGACCTCAACGTGTGCTGCACAGAGGAAGGCTGTGCACACACAAGTTTTTGCGTGCATGGATGTGTGTATATGTACATTGTAGTACACATCAGGAAATGTCCTTATCCTGAACAACAACATGTGCTTGTGCTGAGCACATGGCTTCCTATTTTGCCTTGCCTCCGTCTTTCAGGCAGTATGGAAGTTAAGCATGGCAGTGGCATTTTAGCAGTCACCTGTTTGAATTTCAGCTGAATGAAATTGAAGACCTGTGGCCAGAACAACTTTCAGTCTAGATGTACAGAGCCCAGGAATGGCTGAGGAAAAAATAGGATTGGCTAGGACAATGTTTTTTCCCCTCTCTGCACTTACACCATTCTGCTTGGAAGCCTGTTGTGGTCAGAAATAAGCTGGGGGAGGAACCACAACATGAGCCAGTCAAGTGGTCATAAGGAAGGATGGAGCACAGAGGAAAACACTGCACAAACCAATCAATTCCCTCTCTACACAGGCTCTTTTCTCCTTCAGGACCAAATTAAAAAGTTAAGAAAAACTCTCCAGATTAGAATATCGCGGCCAGTACTGCACAGGATTCTGTTTGTAACTGTGCTGGCTCAACGCCTCTGGAAGGCTTGAATTCAGTGAGATGTGACGGCTTTTCAAACTTTATGCTGCACCAGGGAACACATTTCCATTGAATGTAACGTGTGAATAACTGCATCCAGACACAAATTAACAATGATTTTTCTGGGTACACAGATACAGTCTAACACTTGAATGGTGCAACTAACACATGAGGATTTTGCTATACTGGTTAACCACTGTTAATAGGACCATCCTCTACAAATTTGTCTTTCAAAAAGCAACAGACGCTATGTTGTTAGCGGGAAAGAAGGCACAACTGAGTCCTGCATTCTACCCTGGTCCCACAGAACAAGCTCAAGCACCTTCCCACAACCCCATGTCCAATGTAAGAATGCTTCCATTCTGGAATTTGGCTCTGATCTACCGTGATGTTCCTTCAAAGTAATTAGAAGCTCAGGACTATTAACCCAAATGCCCTGTTTGCAGGCTTCTCAGAGACATCTTCTTATGTTATTATGAAAGGTGGCTACTGTTTCTTACTTACGGTGAGTCTGTAAAATCGTGACACAAGATAAAGCTCAGTTTGCTTTGTCTGCTTAAGAACCCCTGCATGCTTCAAAGGGTGCCTTCAGTTTGTGCCCTGTACCAACCAGATCTGTTGGTACTTCTGAACTCAGTGCTTTCCTGTAGCTGAAGACTGCAAGGAATATCCATAGCAGTAAGAATAAAGCTGTCTCTCAGGGAGTTAGCTCACTATGGCCAATCTACTCGCCACATATACTATAGGTTGAAAAATTTATGCCGAAAAATGGAGCCTGAGATCCTGGGTTGACTTATATCTGAGTCAATGCAGTAAATGAAGCAGGGGCTTATGGAAGCTCAGCAGCTGTCTGGTGAAGTTGGGGGGGGGAGGGGGTGGCCTGGAAATGGCCTGAGAAGCAGGAAGCAGGTGGAGAAAAAGGAGAATTTTTACCAGTAATTGCAGTATTCAGAGGCAGCCTCTTCTCCAGACAGGAAGAGAAGCGAAGGCGCTTCTGGGAACTGTAGTCTGTATGGGCTGCTGCTATGGAATGCAGCACATGCTCCCACAAAGCCTCCCCACAATTCTCCTTCCAGTTTGGAGAAGAAGGGAAATGCCTCTTTCTTTTGCTGCTGCCTCTGAACATTCCTGGCAAGTCATTTGCAAAGAATTTCACCCCCCAAGTTTAGGGGTCTGGTTTTTAAAACCCCAGGATGGGATCCTCATTTCCAACTGAAACAAGGTTGCAGGCTGCAATGCACCAGTACTTAAGAGTAACACCCATGGAAAGCACTGGGTCTGCTTCTGAGTAAAGAGGGTTGCAACTGTGCACAGCTCAGTCCTTGTTGCTCGTCTCCCTGCTGTGAATTGAACTGCACACTCCCAATTGCATGTTTAATGTTGCATGTTATATGTAGAGCCTCTGGCTTCACACATCAGGCACCTTCAAGAAGGATTTGACTAATGGTTCTGCTGGTATGTTGTTTACAGGCACTTACTCTGACACTGTTTACACAAATGTTGTGAAGACCAGAATTTTTAAAGTTAATGAACAAAAATGCATCTTATGATCTTTTATTGTATTTTTAATAAATTAGAAACGGTATAGTTTTTAGGTAACAATTACTGGAAGCTTATTTTTCAGGATCTGACCTCGGGTAAAATCAGAGAAAATTATAAGACCCCCCCTAAGTTTAACCCCTGACTGATCCGAGGATCATAGAAAATTCCATGATTTGGGGCTCAAAACCTGCCCTCAACGTAACTGTGAGATCGACTTATAGGCAAGTATCTGCAGTGCTTCTGATTAGCTTCAGAGGAACCCCAGGTCCCATGGAAGTTAGAACTCAGCTTGAAATAGCTGAATGCAATGACTAACTTGATTCTCAGCTCAACTAATTTATTTCTATTAAAATTGTCAGGTCTGAGTTTTCCCAGTGCACAAGGTTTGTTAGCACTCCAGATTTATGCATGTCAGCTCAGCAGAAAGCCTCATTTTACTCTGCTTCACTCATTAATTAAACTGCTTCGGAAACAAAAGTCTAAATACAACTGTGTTGCTGCTGGCAAAGCCCATAACCACAGCCCACAGCCCAATAATTCAAAGCCTGGTAGATTCTACAGAAATGAAAATGCACAAACAGATCAAGCAATACTATAATTAGTTGTGCAAAAGACAATCCTTAAGCTACAACTTGACTTATTCTGTGGAAGTGAGTGCAGAATTTCACCTTTTGGTTTCAGTCCTAGAGCCTGTGAATGGTCCTTGTATACTAGTGGTAGCTAATGAAACAGCGTGACCACCTGGAGCTGATTGCTTTTCCCCTTTTAAATAGTAAAGAATGAAGTGAAATGACTGTTGAACGTTTTTACCATGGATACTGAATTGATTGGTTCAGAATTTATTTTGCTGCTTATTTTAATCCCATTCATAGTAGGGAGCTCCTACTGAACTGTGCATAGAAACAGTCAAAATCTATGTACAGTTAGTTCTTTTTATATGTAAATTCACTATCTGTGAGGTTGCGGGCAGCGTCTGGAAGGTCTCTGCAGTATTCTGAGAAATTCTGGCACTTCCTGCTGCACCCTGCTGACTTCCTGAGGGTGTCTGCCGAATTCTTCTGATGGCAGGGAAGGTACCTCTTCCTCCCCTATCGTTCCCTTGTATCTAACCCCATTGATTCCATTGGACCAATGGTTCATTATCTGAAAATTCACTATCCACTAGGGTTTTCAGGAACCTAACCCTAGTGGATAAATGAGAACTGACTGTATATATGTATGAACTATAGTTCATAAAACGTATGAACGTATGAACTATGCATATTAATTAATAAGCTTGTCTGGAAGCAAATCACCCGCATGGTTGGGTGTAAACCAACTATGTCAGCCATGAACATTTACTCAAACATTTTGGGTGCCTAAACAGTTTTCATTGTGATTTTATACAGCACAGCCTTGTTATTATAGAATCCTAAAGTTGGAAGGGACCTAAAAGGTCCATTTTGGAAAATGGGATTTTGAATAAAACATAGCCCATGTCTCTCTGATATATGTCTGTCTATTGACAGGAAGACAGACAGGTGTGATGGATACAAAATGTACCCATTGAAAGTTGTTCAACTTAGTGATCATGCATTGTATGCTTAGGGCTGCAGCCATCTTCGAGCATCATTGGAGATCTATACCATATTTCAATATACACAGGCAAAACTATGCAGCATTTATTATTCCCTTCTGTTTTGAATAAATAGAAGAACCCTACTTAGAGTCCATTCTTGATTTGTTGATGTAGCATTGCTTACAATGCTTAAATGCAAGGTTCCATTATCAAAAAACCTATAGTGTGAGTAAGCATTCCAGAGAGTTAATAACTACTGAACAAATCTGGATTATAGATCAAACAAAAAAACTGAAGCCCTCCAAGGATTTTTGTACACTAGGGCAGCACATTATTTGCAGAGATTAAGTAGGACAGTGGCTCTTAAGTGGAATTCTGTAGGGTAGGCCTAGTTTCAAGAACATCCTCTTTGTTTTCTAATGACTCCTGGCATGGATATGGGTTTCTTAGGGCCATGGGGGAGAAGGAGCAGAAAACAAAAGCCTGTGGTTGCAGCTAGTGGGATTTGCTATGGCAGAAATTTGGAATCTATGAAAAGCATGTGGCAGCCATCCATACAACCCCGCAGAGACTCAACCCTTTTCAAAAAGTAAATTCTATCAAGACACCCACACCTTTCAAGCAGAAATGATCCTTTGTGCATCTAGAACATATAGTTTTTATTTAGCCCAAGTGTTTCACCCATGAGCCCCCTTGAAGAAAACAGATTGCACAGATAGTGCAGTTTTCAGGGGTCCTTCTCCTATACAAGTTTGTCTCCCATCTGTTTTATGGAAAGTTGAGACTGAATCATTCAAAGGAACATGTGGACATTCTTCTATAAGCAATTAGTTTTGCTTCAGCAAAGGAATGTCCAGCTGTTGTCCTTGTCAGAAAGGACCTTTTGATGCCTGTTGGCTTAGCAACCTGACCAGAGACTGTTACAAAATAATAAAGATGGACATGCACATCCAAATAATGAAGACATTGCTTGCAGATTTTTGGTAAGATTATGAATTATTTTATAAGGCGTGTAGTAGTCATACCCAGGTTTTTGGCATAATAAGCAACTCTGTCAGGCAGCCCAATCGTAACTAAATCCCTGTGCAGCTATGCAGGGGTGGCAGTGCAGCTTTCACTGCATCCCTTGATGGATTTTTGGCTGCTGGAGGTCTCCTTGGGGTAAGACACAGGGCACTATGGGACAACTTGTACCTGCGCTAGCTCAGTCACTGGTGCAATGCCATGTTGCTCCATGCAGGTGGATCAGGCCTGGGAAGGGACTTGGGATATGGCGTGTCCCACTGATCCACCGTCTGATCCTGCTGCTGATCCCACCATCTCCTGGTCCTGATCCACTCTCCTCCCCGCCCAATCACTGACACATTCCACACGCCTTCTCTCCGTTCTGCCCTGCCTCACCCTTTTCAATCCCAAAGTATAGCAAGGATCACCTTAAGATGAAAGTAACACTTGAAAATATTTGAGTTGATTTGGAAGTGTCTTCACTGTTCAAGTCCAAGGGTATCTTTCCTTTCCACGTCTGAGCAGATACAGGCATGCCTCTGTATCCGAGAGGGTTCCACTCCATATCTCCCTGTGGATACGTGAATCCCCAAATATGGGACTGCCCCACCCCCATCCTTCAGAGGCAAGGGGAGCGTAGTGTTGCAAAGCAAAAATCAGTACCCCAATATAGCACTACAGATTACAGTACTACATACTTATGTATCTGAATAAAAATAAAATTGAGAAGCACTACTGAAAAAAGCAAAAATATTTGGTGTGAAAAGGAATCCAGCACAATTGCCAGCAATGGCAGATTTCTTCCCCTTGGACAAAGGAGTTGTGGGGGATGGTGACAATCTGGACTGGGATCATGGTGTGTCAAAGGGTTATAATTTAATGAGGTACTTTGTTTTAAAATAAAACATCTGCAGTTAATTTCTGACGTTACGTGTTTCAAGCCTCTGGGAAACAGTTAGCAATAAGCTGAACTATATGATGATAATAAAATACATCAGCAGTAGAACATTTGCTAGCAATAATGCAGATATTTTAATTCACTACATATCCCTTCATATTTCCACTTCACCTTATGCTTTGAAATTAATGTGGAAACATATTTCACAACTTTTATTAACTATTATTTACATCACAATATTGACATATATTCAGTTGCATAGTACCATGACGGCTGGAACTGTTAATTTTTGAAAAGAAAAAAGAGGAGGAGCCCAGTTCCTTATGGTTTTACAAAATGATCATTTTCCAGCTTAACTGTTTTCAGACTTTCTACTTTCAGAGAACACTTTCCACATCAGTTTGCCTACCAAAGAAACTCTGTATGTGTACCAGAGAACCCTTGTGCAGTGGAGGGGACTCTGAGCCATATTTTAAGGCGTGCACTTAGTTCATATGGTGTACTGGTCAGGTTTCTCAGGTCTTGTCTGGTCCTGGTCAGGTGTACTGGTCCTGTCTGGTGTACTGGTCAGGCTTGTCTGCAAACTCAGGACCAAGCTAGATGTTACATGGGAACTCCATGATTGGAACTGCCATTTGTTTTTCTGTTTCAGAGAAAACAGAATGTGTCCAGCAATATCCACCAGCTGTTTGTCGCAGGCATCATTGTGGGCAAGGTGTCTTTCAGGGACTCCTGTTTGTCATTACCAATCTTCCTCATGAGAGCACCCCTAATAAGCTTCACCAGAACACAGTTTTAAAAGCCAGTGGGTGGCACAGATCAAATGCTCCTTTGCAAGGGGGACATGCAAATACGTATGTGTTCTGTGTTAAATAACATTGCAAAAAAAAAAAGGGGGCCTTTGTTTGCAACAGCAAGCTTGGGCACATATTAGGACAATTTTCCTTTATCCTGACTTCAAGCCCAAGTAAATTAGCTTGTGGCAAAAGAATAAAACAGAGTGAGATTAAATCTTCTCCATCAGGACCTTGTGGGATTCCTATTATGCACTCCAGCATGTCCCCAAATACCCCATTGGCAGAACTGCAGGGAGAAGAGTGCACAGCCCTTTCTGGGTCCTATTGACTATTGTCTACGGTGGGGAGGGCAAGAGGGCACTGTGCCTTCACTGGCTTCTCAAAATGCCTTTGTTTGTAAATGGCATAATCAAGCATGCCCAGGGAGCCCAGGGGCATAGTCGGTTAATTGCTTTGGTCAAAAAAGCACAAACAGGGATCAAACTATTGACAAGTCTCCCTAGATTGAAACATGCAGTTATCCCAAAGATAGGGAGATGCTCTTTACACTCTCACATAATACCAGAACCAGGGGACATCCACTAAAGTTGAGTGTTGGGCGGGTTAGGACAGACAAAAGAAAATATTTCTTTACTCAGCGTGTGGTCGGTCTGTGGAACTCCTTGCCACAGGATGTGGTGCTGGCGTCTAGCCTAGACGCCTTTAAAAGGGGATTGGACAGGTTTCTGGAGGAAAAATCCATTATGGGGTACAAGCCATGATGTGTATGCGCAACCTCCTGATTTTAGAAATGGGTTATGTCAGAATGCCAGATGCAAGGGAGGGCACCAGGATGAGGTCTCTTGTTATCTGGTGTGCTCCCTGGGGCATTTGGTGGGCCATTGTGAGATACAGGAAGCTGGACTAGATGGGCCTATGGCCTGATCCAGTGGGGCTGTTCTTATGTTCTTAGATTCTCTGTTTGGTCTGAACAAACAAGTCCACGTTCAGTCCCTACGCCCTGATCTGGAAATAATTCTTGATGCCACTTTTACTGTGTTACAGTGCAGACCTTGTTATATATCCTTAGTTTATGACTGAGGATTGCAGCCTTATTTTTCCTCCCCACATTTCTGTTTACTTTTCCAATAAACTTCTCTCTGCTTCTTTCACTTCCTATCAACCACACTTCCTGTTTGAATAACAATGAAAGTAACAGGATGCCACAAGTCTGATATTTTTCCTTCTCACTTTCAAGGGCAAACATTATTGGGTATGTTCATTTGCATCTCAGTTGTTTTACTTTAGCCCAGAGGTGTCCAAACATTTTGGCAGGAGGGCCACCTCATCTCTCTGACACTGTGTCGGGGGCCGGGGAAAAAAGGAATTAATTTACATTTCAAATTTGAATAAATTTACATAAATGAATATATTAGAGATTGAACTTATATGAATGAATGAAGGTCTTGCAGTAGCTCAAGGCCTATAAAAGGCCTTGCACAAAGCAAGGCTAGCCTTTCCTTCACTGCCAGTACTGCATCACAGATGTGAAACAGCAAGTAGTGGAGGGAGCCCTTGTCCCACAGCTCAGGTGAGAGGTTGAACAGTTGTCCTCATGCTGAGAGCAGTTGCGTCAGGCCAGCATGGGCTCCAGCAAGTCTCTGGAGGGCCAGAGGCTCATTGGAGACTGGGGGCTCCCTGAGGGCCACAAGTGGCCCCCGGGCCGGGGTTTGGGCATCCCTGCTTTAGCCAATCATTTCATAACGCATGTTTTTAGGATGCACTTATTTTCATCAGACTTCAAAATAGCCCCTTGAAAGAAGAACTCATGCCTGTCCCTGAGGACTGATTTATTCGCATCAAAGAAAGCCCATCATGTTCTGCTCAGCATGCCATTTCCACCAACAACTGATCCATGTTTAACTCCTCTATCATCCCAGATGAAAGCATTATATTTTCTAGAAATAACAAGGTTTGGTATTCCCACCAAATGGGCATTATTATTATTATTATTATTATTATTATTATTATTATTAGTAGTAGTAGTAGTAGTAGTAGTAGTAGTAGTAGTAGTAGTAGTAAGTAGTATTTATATACCGCTTTTCAACAGAAAGTTCACAAAGTGGTTTACAGAGAAAATCAAACAAACAACTCATGGCTCCCTGTCCCAAAAGGGCTCACAATCTAAAAGGATGCAAAAGAACACCAGCAGACAGCCACTAGAAAAGACAGTGCTGGGGTGAGGAGGGTCAGTTACTCTCTCCCCACTAAATAAAAGAAGAGCACCCACTTAAAAAGTGCCTCTTACCCAGTTAGCAGGAGTTCATGAGACAATGTTTAAACTGCAGGCCAAAAACGTAGACTGCATTTCTTGGAATGCATGGGAAGAGCAAAAAAAATTTTGCGTTAATGCTTTTTAACTGGAGAAAAAAATTACACTGCCCATGGTTTGGGAAGAGATCTTCACAGACAGCAGTCTCTGAAGGTCTGCCACTGGGGACAGGAAGTATTAAGACAGATAATTCACAAATGGAACTGGCTTCATCAGGAAGTGGTCTTCAAGTTTACTGTATCAGTAATATTTAACCTTTTTCATGTTAAAAGGTTGGCACACTCATGGCACACTGACAAAGTGCTAAAATTGACAAGGCACACCATCAGTTTTTTTGACAATTACAAGGCACATCATGCTGCCTGCAGGGGGCTCATAAACCCCAAATGGCCCTCAATTTGTGACACACCAATGTGCCGCAGCACAGTGGTTGAAAACGGCTGCTCTATATCAGTGATAAATACTATACATGTTTGTCCAGTCTCTCAATGTTTCCTTGTACTGTGATTTTTTAAAAATATATGGCATTCTGTTATGTTTTATCATTTTTTCTTTGCTCTCCCTCCACCCTGGAAAATTTGTCCCTTGCACTTGACTCCTAAAAGTGACTCAACGTGACATGAAGAACAATGGTGGCAAACGGTATATAACAGCACCAGTGATCGATGGAGCTGAGCACAATATCAGCTTTTCAGCCTGGACATTCTGGGGGTAAGAAATGGCTTGCACAGTACTAAGCTTTGTACCAGTTAGTGGGAGTTACTGCTATTTAAAAAACAAAACAAAAAACACCATCCTTTTTTTAAAAAAAGAAAAATGTAGCTAGCTTTTCAAATATGTATAGTATTCTTCAGTATAACATGGTATAAAAAAGGCACACAGAAAGAAAGATGTGGGTTTACCAAGTCAAAACTATAGGAATGGTAATCAAGAAGCAGCTTCCAATGCTTTAGTGTCTGAAAAGGACTTTTTGAATTCTACTAATGAGTTCTTCCTCCACTAAGATATTTCCACTGAGGTTAGGACACGTAGCGGACTTGTAGAAGACCTGGATTGGTTAGTGATATTATGAAAATGAAAGTTCCCAAGGAGTAAAGAGGAAGACAGACAAAGTTATCAGTGGGACAGCTGAGAACACCCTATCTTTCCCCTGTAACTATAATGGGAAGGGCTGTAACCCAGTGGTGTTATACACTTTGCTCATATGGGAGCATAGGGTCAATCCTTGATGCTGCTGGTTAAAATATTTTGGGTGGTGGTGCTATGAAACATACCTGCCTGGGAACGGAACTAGCCAATGCTAACTAGAGCTGGGCCAGCTTTAATGACAGCAGAACACAGTTGTAAAATGGCTTTCAGAAGCAAGAGCAGTGTGCCGCCATTTCAGAAGTGCTGCCATAAATGGTGGCAACACTGGAGGCTTGCAGCTGGACCCAACTACTCCCACATTGAAGGTAAGCCAACTACACCCCACACTGAAGTGGGGTGGACAGAACGGGGAAGGGATCCAGGCCTCAGGGGGACATAGTGGGGGTGGGCTCATATTGACAGCAATGGCTCTGCCAATGTCCTCCATTCTGTTTTGGCCATGACATGTTCCTTTTGCTTCTGTTTGGACTTGTGCCAGCTAAAGAGCTGGTGGAGGTACAAGTGGACCCATAGAGGCCCATGGGGAAGCAAAGTGTGATGAGTAAAAGAAACGTTCACTTATCTCTCCACCCCCAAATGGCTTCTGGACTCCTGCAGAATACAGAGGAGCCTATGCCACTGCAACTGACAGCAACTGTTACCCTGCACATGCCCGATCTCGTCTGATCTCAGAAGCTATGCAGGGTCAGGCCTGGTTAGTACTTGGATGGGAGACCGCCTGGGAATACCGGGTGCTGTAGGCTTGTACCATAGTCTTTCGAGACTGAAGGTTGCCAACCATTATGCCACTGCATCTTGCAGGCAGCTTTAAGTTAGGATTGGGCTGTAAGAGAGCTGCTGCTAGTCACCTCTGACAATAATAGCCTTGATGATGTATTGCTTCAGTTCAGCCACTTCCTTACACAGGTGCAATCTAGGTATCCACAGATCCAGCAACTACAGATTTTAACTCACCATGGATGCCACTGGATGCCGGGATCACCTTTTAAATGCCTTTAAAATGGAAAGAAAGTGCCAAAATCACATTTCTTACCTTCACACAATCAAACTGTGCAGTTTCCTAACCTCTCAGGGTTAAAAAATAGCTCAAAGGATGCACTTCTGGGTTACGTGGAAGTTCTCTGCTCCTCCCAGTGCCACCCCAGAATACACTGCAATGCTATAAGCCCATTGGCTTATAGCAACTCCATAAAGAAAGCACATTTTCACAAAGGTAAGCATTGAAATCATGCTAATGGGCATGCCCCCTGTATCCATGGATAACTGAAACCATGGATATGGGATCCGCGGACATGGGGGCCACCTGTATCAGGAAATATGGTACGCCATGGGGAAACTACACTGAACAAGATCATTAGATCCACATTGGAAATTACTCATGTCTAATCAGCCTGCACTATTACTTGCAATGTAATCTCACTCGCATGACTAGACATTCAACTCTAATTAATCATGTCATTAATTAGATGCCTGCTCAGACGCACATGAATGAACATGTCCTAGGTGCATAGTCACCAAATCACTTTTGAGCAGCCTAATGACTGAAAGCATTTTTTCTACATAAAACCTCAAGGTGATACCTTTTTGGTTCCTGCAGATGATAATCCATTTGCTGCTTACTCTGCACTGTTTGAAAAGCTCAGGAACAACAAACTAAAATCTGGTTGCACAGTTACCACCGAGAACATAAACCACGTGGAAAGACACTGGTTTGAACCATGTCCTGTCACTTCACACAATTTTTCTAATAATGAAAGGGGAATCATGAGAACTTCTGCAAAACCTCTGGTCTTCTCACTACACTTCCAATCATCTTTGCATGAGGAACTATTTGTATGGGTTTGCAGACTTCAGTAATGCTTGCATCAGCTCAGTGTTGGGGGACAGTATGTTAGGTGTACTTCTAACACTCACTGAATGTGCGATCTAGCTGCTGCCAGAAAGGATGGACAGTTCCATAGACAAGATGTACTCACACTATGTACACACATAATCCCAGCTTCATAAAAAAGTTGCCCTTTGTAAAGAGAAAGCAAAGAGTGGCCAGTTGGGTTGCTCTTTGCAGCGGCTCTGTTCCTGCAGTGGAGGGCAGCTGCTGTAAGGGTGAAGGCAGTGCTCCCACCCACTTGCCACCCGCCTGCTGGTGATCAGATCTGCGGTTGGTTAAATCCATGGATGCCATGTCTGCAGAGGAGGAGGGCCCAAAGCAGTTCGATCTGAATGTTCACAAAAGAAAACATATTATGACCGCAGAGCCCATTGAGCTTTAGCCCCTGGGAAGCACGGTGCAGCCTGTAGCATGCAATCAACAACAAAATTTTTAAGTTCAATCAACAACGAAAATTTAAGATCAATAAGATCGCTGCAGCTTTCAGCGTGGCTCCAGGACAATCCTGCCACCTGTAGTCCCCAAATCTGAACTTTGTTTTATTCAGAGGCAGTGGTTTGTCAAAAAGAACAGTAACAAGGGAACCACCATTGAATTAGGCTTCCATTCAAAGCCTCTGTGTTGATTCTTTTGCACAGCTCTGAATAAATTAGCTAACCACAATCAATGCAATATCACTAAAGAATAGTTGGCAATTTTAATTTGCAGTTTTATGAACATCACAAAGGGGGAAAAAACCATAACAAGAAACAGAAATTATACTCCAGAGAGCTATAATCGGCAAGATTCTTGAGCAAATGCTATCTAAATAGCTGAGTGAGCATGCCCCTTTATGAATACTTACTTCATGTGGAATTAACCCTCCTTTCGAAACCAAGACAGCAGCAAAAATAATGCTCAATAATTGGCTGAATGGGCAAATATGAAACAATGTTTTATTTATGCAAGCAGTGGATTTGTGCAGGTTTCTGGGATTTTGCTTGGAGCATTTTGCATAATTCAGAATAAGAAATGTGTAAATGAAAGAGGATAAATTCAATCAGATTTGCTATTTTGGGAAAGAATGCTTCCTTCCCAGACAGTATTTCAGCCAGTGAAAAATGCTATGAAATTGATTTTATGGATATTGAAGAAAGGCAAACTGCAAAATGATAGCAACATTGCCTGTTGAAATCAGACAAATCATCAATTACATTGGGTCAGTGGCATAGCTAAGAGGGTGCAGGGGGTAGCAGCTGCACCGGGCAACAAGCTTTAGGGGGCAACAAGCTGATCTTGAGACTAGTGACCAAAATTGGGGAAAAATTGGTATGTACGAATAATACCATCATGTTATATATCATTGGAGAAGTAATTTAATGCAGAATGCAATGAAACAAACCTCATTGGAATATCTGTATTCTATCAAAACTTATGGCCAATAAACCATAAGTCTCATGTGGTTTTTTAAAAGCCCGGGTGTGACATCACTTCCAGTTGTGACATCATTTCTGGGGCATCATTTTGAGCTTGGCGCTGGGCTACATGATCATTAGCTACGCCACTGCATTGGGTTCTATACTGTGTAATTAAACACTGTGCATTGCGTACTATACAACATTTCCGTGTCAGTAATAAAGAAGTTATTTATTAACTCCTGACCGAGGAGTTAAGTCAGATAGAGGTTAAAAGAGAAGATGTTTCAGACCTCATTGATAAATTAAAGATCAATAAGTCACCGGGCCCTGATGGCATACACCCAAGGGTTATTAAGGAATTGAAGAATGAAGTTGCAGATCTCTTGACTAAGGTATGCAACTTGTCCCTCAAAACGGCCACGGTGCCAGAAGATTGGAGGATAGCAAATGTCAGGCCTATTTTTAAAAAGGGAAAGAGGGGGGACCCGGGAAACTATAGGCCGGTCAGCCTAACATCCATACCGGGTAAGATGGTGGAATGCCTCATCAAAGATAGGATCACAAAACACATAGACGAACAGGCCTTGCTGAGGGAGAGTCAGCATGGCTTCTGTAAGGGTAAGTCTTGCCTCACGAACCTTATAGAATTCTTTGAAAAGGTCAACAGGCATGTGGATGCGGGAGAACCCGTGGACATTATATATCTGGACTTTCAGAAGGCGTTTGACACGGTCCCTCACCAAAGGCTACTGAAAAAACTCCACAGTCAGGGAATTGACAGGTCAGAGAGACAGGTCCTCTCGTGGATTGAGAACTGGTTGGAGGCCAGGAAGCAGAGAGTGGGTGTCAATGGGCAATTTTCACAACGGAGAGAGGTGAAAAGTGGTGTGCCCCAAGGATCTGTCCTGGGACCGGTGCTTTTCAACCTCTTCATAAATGACCTGGAGACAGGGTTGAGCAGTGAAGTGGCTAAGTTTGCAGACGACACCAAACTTTTCCGAGTGGTGAAGACCAGAAGTGATTGTGAGGAGCTCCAGAAGGATCTCTCCAGACTGGCAGAATGGGCAGCAAAATGGCAGATGCGCTTCAATGTCAGTAAGTGTAAAGTCATGCACATTGGGGCAAAAAATCAAAACTTCACATATAGGCTAATGGGTTCTGAGCTGTCTGTGACAGATCAGGAGAGAGATCTTGGGGTGGTGGTGGACAGGTCGATGAAAGTGTCGACCCAATGTGCGGCGGCAGTGAAGAAGGCCAATTCTATGCTTGGGATCATTAGGAAGGGTATTGAGAACAAAACGGCTAGTATTATAATGCCGTTGTACAAATCGATGGTAAGGCCACACCTGGAGTATTGTGTCCAGTTCTGGTCGCCGCATCTCAAAAAAGACATAGTGGAAATGGAAAAGGTGCAAAAGAGAGCGACTAAGATGATTACGGGGCTGGGGCACCTTCCTTATGAGGAAAGGCTACGGCGTTTGGGCCTCTTCAGCCTAGAAAAGAAACGCTTGAGGGGGGACATGACGGACACATACAAAATTATGCAGGGAATGGACAGAGTGGATAGGGAGATGCTCTTTACACTCTCACATAATACCAGAACCAGGGGACATCCACTAAAATTGAGTGTTGGGTGGGTTAGGACAGACAGAAGAAAATATTTCTTTACTCAGCGTGTGGTCGGTCTGTGGAACTCCTTGCCACAGGATGTGGTGCTGGCGTCTAGCCTAGATGCCTTTAAAAAGGGATTGGACAAGTTTCTGGAGGAAAAATCCATTATGGGGTACAAGCCATGATGTGTATGCGGAACCTCCTGATTTTAGAAATGGGTTATGTCAGAATGCCAGATGCAGGGGAGGGCACCAGGATGAGGTCTCTTGTTATCTGGTGTGCTCCCTGGGGCATTTGGTGGGCCGCTGTGAGATACAGGAAGCTGGACTAGATGGGCCTGTGGCCTGATCCAGTGGGGCTGTTCTTATGTTCTTATGTTCTAAGTTTGGGAATGGTAAATGTATAACTTCTGAATCCCTGGTTTAAAAAAAATGCTGCCTTGATTTATGGTTGTATCGTGTAAAGCAGGGGTCCCCAACCTTTCAGCTGAAAGGACCACATCACTCAGTCTTGCTCTTATGGTGAGCTGCAGTCAGGTCATTTATAGCTATTTTGCACACAACTCTAAGAATTGTCACAGTACTGTAAAATATTTGCAATATTTGTAGCTGTGATCCTCTCTCTCTCTCTCATTTCCCCCCACAAAAGCGAGCCAGTCCAGCAGTCACTTTTTCCAGCAGAAGGTGAAGAGAAGATGTGGGTGAGAGAAAAGACGAAGTGATGAGTATGTAACTATAATGCTACTCGACAGGCTGCTCAAAATGTGCTGGTGAACTGGATGCGCATCCTGGGCAATTATTTGGGACACTGGTGTAAAGTGTCACATACCTGTCTTTCACTACAGGAAAGGCAGATGGATAAGATTATGAATAAACTGCAGGGGGTTGGTTTTCTCTCACCCTTACTTGCACTTCATTCTGCCAGAATTTCTGCCGGCCCAGCATCCTGTGAATGTAAACTGGCAACTGCACCTATTTTTATACATGGCATCCAAGTTTTAATCAATTACATATTGCAAAAGTGGTTCCCCCACCCCCAACACACACTGCTCAATATTTATATCAAGTGATGTAGGTATATGCTAGATTGTAAGCTCTTTTGGGACAGGGAACCATTTATGTATTTTGCTATGCTAATCGCTTTATGAACTTTCTTTTTGTTGAAAAAAGTATATATATATTCTTAATAATAATAATAATAATAATAATAATAATAATAATAATAATAATAATATAGACACCTAAACGTCTACCTAGCTTCCTGGTTTACCAAAATACTCAACAGGAAGTGGGAAGCATGATGATTACCAGGACACGATTTCAGTGGCAGGTTAGCGCTACAACACATATATGATACTTCTAAACTATAGGAAGAGGTGTATGTTGCAGTAGCCAACAGTGGAAGAGCTGCTGGTAGATGGCAAGTCTAAACATAATTGCTTGTAAGTTAGTAAAACCAAAAAGACTTGATCCAAAGTAAATAGAATCAGGTTGCGGTTGTTGTTTTTAATTTCACTTTAACCGGCTTCTAATATATAGATAATCCTAGAAGATATCTCTTTCTTATTGGTCCAGGTCACATGCTTTTCCTGTAGAAGTAGTGTTCAACTGTGCCTTCCAATTATAAAGAAAATATGTCAAGGAAAGTTATTCATTCATACCAGCTTCCTTGTTCAGACATAGTGACTACACAAAACAGGCCCAACAAAGCAGAAATAAAGACTCAAGAGGATGAGAATATACTATAAATTGCTCTTTGGTGTGCCTTCCTTTTTGCAAACATTAGCGTTCATATTAGAGTTGTTTCCAGAAAATCAGAGAAAATATGTATGCATAATTTAAAATTGTACAGAGAATGTAAATGGTTGCCATTCGCTGCAAACAGAAAAACCTAAATCTCTGGTCAACCAGACAGGAAATTAAAATTAAAGCTTGTAGGATTTAAGGACTCTAAATCCCTGAAGATTGAGAAGGAAATAAAATTTGAGTAATCAAAATATCTCTAAGTATGACAAGCTTTTTTCCCCCAGAATAGCAAGCTGCATTCACAGGCTGCTTTTACAAAATGAGAGAGATCTTGGCAAAAGAGAATTTCATCCCAAAACATGAAATGTGATCAATGCATATACACAGGTTTCCATTAGCAGATTCCTTTCCAAATCATACCCTCTCTTTGTGAAATGGTGCTACATGATGGAAGAGAATTCCATGACCAGCACCTTGGCATTCACTGCTGGATAGGACTACTTTCATGCTACCTAATAATGGTTGATGCTGTCATATGAGTCTTTATTTTGTGTTTGTCCTTCATTCCACAAGACAGAGGGATAATACAAAATCAAAGTTGAGCTGTGGGCAACCTAATCCTAACCTGCCCTGGAGCAGGCAGGCAGGTTGGCTGCCCTGCATCCAAAGCAGGGTTGGGCTGAAATTGGTGCAGCCCGGAACAAGGGAAATTGCTTCACCTTACCCTGTGTTGTGTTGCCCCATGTTGTGTAGCCCCAATGGGGCTACTTGGATCTGCACTACCTAAAGAGGTGGCGCAGATTCAAACAGCCCGGAGCTGCCCCAGGCTGCCTGGGAATGGGGTTAGGATCTGGCATAAGGGGCCGAATCCTGGCCCTGCTCTCGCTTACCTCCTGCCTGCCCACCCTCCCCTGCCCTGAAACACCTCCCTCCCGCTCTCCCCATGCCCCGCCAGACCTTGCACCAACCAGGCTTGGCTGGTGTGGACTCATCTTTTAGGTAGGCTGAGCGGGTCCCATGCCAACCTCCAGAGGCCAATGCACGTCTGTGCATGGGCCTCCCTCCTCCAGATATACTGTGAAAGTGCTTTATGGTACTTTTATGACTGTCTTGGGTGAGCACAAAGGACTTGCATCAGCCCAGGATTCTGTCAGAATAGTGCCCACAATCTTACTTAACTCTCTGCATGGGAAAGCAGTGGCACCAATGTGGTGTCAGCTGAATCCTGAGAGAGTTTCTGCCTTGGGAGGCCTCTGTGGGGAACCCCCTTCCCCTGATAAGATCCTACTGGCCTGGTGGATCAGCTTGGATATTGCTGGCACAAGTGATATTGCTAGCATAAGTCTGTGTTGATTGAGGAAGGCGGATCAGGTATGGGAAAGGTGTTAGGGATTGATGGGTGCCACCACTGCCAAGCCTGCCTCATTTCTGGGCCCAATCCGCCCCCTACCTGCCCAATCTTCTCTCTGCTCCATCCCTTCCTCGCCTCCCTTTCAGCCATTGTAAGTCATATCTGAGGCAGTGGGTATCCACAGTCCATCATGGTGTGGACCTGGCCAGTTGCCACTCTCCAGTGTAGCCAGGCTGTGCTCTCTGGTGTTACCATGTTTGTGACTGCTTGGAAAAGCATTATGTAAGTGGAACACGTATCCCTCCAGCATAGTGTGCATTTACCACTGAGTCATAAGATGGTGAAATAGTCCACTGTCCCAGATTTATTTTTATTTACTTTGAAAGCTTTTCAGCCACCCATAGGGGAAAAACATTTAAAAAAACTGCAACATAAAAGTACATATGACAAAATAAATAGCACCGGCCAAAACAAAGCATGACAAATAAGAGAGCAGAGCTATAAAACTCGTATATTGTACCACTAGAGTGAGAAAACAAATAAATCTGAGTTTGTAGCACCAAAATGAAACAGCCGAAGCTGCTTGAAATATGTGTTCCTTCTCTCAGGAGTGGCCTTCTCTCAAGAGGGCAACTACAGGATCCTGCCAGCTAAGGATACATGTGAGCTCAAGCTTGGCCCTGCCACTGCTCTGTGGGTTTCTCCCTCCCACTGTCTTTCTAATTGTTCTCTTCTGCCAGTGTCCTCTGCAGGATTAAACAAAAACCCCTTTTCTGAGTGACACAACTCTCCCTCTTCTATTGGCAGACCAGCCTCTTCCTCTCTCTCCCACGTACCCTATTCTGCCTCACATCCAGAAAAGCAAGGCTTCCTCTTAAAGTGCTGACGGAAAGGCCTCAATGTATCAATTCTATACTACTCTAACTTGAACCGTCAGAACTCAGAACTGCCAAAACTTTTCTTCTAAGAAAAAAAAATGCAATGCTATTTTTTAACCAGTAATTCATGATTGCTCAAGTAACCCCCTTTGTCTTTGGGTTTTGGCTCTTGTTAAGTGAGCATCGTTTTAGCAAGGCCTGCCAAGATTTTGGACTGACAATCAGCCTGAAGAAAACACAGGTCATGGTTCAGGATGTGGACTCACCTCCCTGCATTACAATCTCTGAGCATGAACTGGAGGTTGTCCATGACTTTGTGTACCTTGGCTCAACGATCTCCGACACACATTCTCTCGATACCGAGCTAAACAAGCGCATCGGTAAAGCAGCTACCACGTTTTCCAGACTCACAAAGAGAGTCTGGTCCAACAAGAAGCTGACGGAACATACCAAGATCCAGGTCTACAGAGCTTGCGTCCTGAGTACACTTCTGTACTGCAGCGAGTCATGGACTCTTCGCTCACAACAGGAGAGGAAACTGAGCGCTTTCCACATGCGCTGCCTCCGACGCATCCTCGGCATCACCTGGCAGGACAAAGTTCCAAACAACACAGTCCTGGAATGTGCTGGAATCCCTAGCATGTATTCACTGCTGAAACAGAGACGCCTGCGTTGGCTTGGTCATGTCGTGAGAATGGATGATGGCCGGATCCCAAAGGATCTCCTCTATGGAGAACTCGTGCAAGGAAAGCGCCCTACAGGTAGACCACAGCTGCGATACAAGGACATCTGCAAGAGGGATCTGAAGGCCTTAGGGATGGACCTCAACAAGTGGGAAACCCTGGCCTCTGAGTGGCCCGCTTGGAGGCAGGCTGTGCAGCATGGCCTTTCCCAGTTTGAAGAGACACTTTGCCAACAGTCTGAGGCTAAGAGGCAAAGAAGGAAGGCCCATAGCCAGGGAGACAGACCAGGGACAGACTGCACTTGCTCCCGGTGTGGAAGGGATTGTCACTCCTGGATTGGCCTTTTCAGCCACACTAGACGCTGTGCCAGAACCACCTTTCAGAGCGCGATACCATAGTCTTTCGAGACTGAAGGTTGCCAATACAATACAATAAGTGAGCATGGAAAAATCAGCACTGGTTGCTTTATAATGCTTGGATTTCTATTATGAATCGGAGAAAATTTTTTTTATTCTGATTCACTGTGGGAAAGCATTAAACCCAATTCAAAGCATACCAGTTTTATTTCACAGCTTTCATTCATTCGTAGGATGGATAGAAAAACAGCAGCCGTGTATTAAAAACATGGAACACTTTGGGATGCAGGAAACAGAAAGCCTATAACTTATCTTGTCCAATTTGGCATGGTTTAGCAGTGTTGACTAATCCTGCAGTTAAGCTGATAACAACACAGTCTGTCTAGGATAAAAAGCTGATCTCAGATTACTGTATTAGTTAATAGCTGTAATGTGGAATCACAAAGGTTATGAAATATGGGAAGAGTAGTGGATGAAAAATCATCTAATTGAGAAAAGAAAGGGTTAGAGCAACATTTCCAAAACTTCTGATGGCAGAGGCTTGCTTTTTTCTGAATTAAAATTGGAAACATAGTTCACTTCTGTGCTCTTACCCTGAGTAGACCTGGCATTGCTTCCCAGCCTCATGGGATGCAGCGGTCATCATTTCAGTGCCAATGCAGCCCTGGATGCTGCGAAGCACAGGATTGGGCTGCCCATGAGGCAGTCGCATCTGATGCAGGGAGCAACTGAGGAATTAGGCTTCAATCCTATCCAGCGACGATGTCGCTGCAGTGCAGCCCTGAGGGAAGGGAACAAAGAGGACTTTGTTCCCCGCCACTGCTGGATGCAGCGCATACCCCACTGGCACCGCTGCACTGGTGCTGGAAAACTGGATAGGATTGGGCCCCATGTCACTGGCAGAATAGGCAGACTAGAAGAAGCCTTCTTCTGCAGATGCACACTCCTGTGTTCACAGGAGTTTTTGATTATTACATTAATTAATTTCTCATGGCCCCTTTACAATCTTCAGAGCACACTGATGGGCCCCAGCACACAGGATGCAACAGCTGTATTGGGATTGTTTGGGCATCATAAGCCCATGCATATGATTTTACATGGCTACAGAATCACTTGCCCGGACACCTGGCAATGCGCACACCTTCATCAAGGGGCAAAAGCCAAACCTAAAGTTAGAGTTGAGATGACTAATCAGAGAATTTACCAAGATTCTATATAGCGTTAATTACTACCTTCATATTTTTCTTTCATATTACCTTATCCTGCTGGCCTTAGGAAAATAGAGGAGTGAGAAAATGCAATAGTGGATGGGCAGTGGAAGGGACAGGGACGGATGGGGAATGTTTCTGAGAAGGGGTGGGGAAGAAGACGGAATAGGGTGAGAAGGGGCAGGATCTATGGCACTCATGTGCAGCCATATCTTATCCCCCTTCCCTTTCCCTTACTCTCCTTGGTTCTGTGTCAGCTGGTGCAGAACTGAGGAGGTCCATAGGGAAAGCAAAGGCTTTTCCCAGGATAAAGAAACAAAGAAGAAGAGATTTCTGCAACTGCCCTCCCACTGGATGCAGTTCACACCCCACTGGCGCTTGTGCATTGGCCAGGGATTGGCACTTGGATAGAACTGAGACATACATCTTAATCCCACAGCAAATCCATTGTGGATTTGCAGTCTAAATTTTCATCAAAACAGAAAACAAAACAGTGCATTGGACTTAGCATATCCCCAACCCCAGTTAGCTATTGGTTCCATCACTTCTGATAACAATCACAAAGCATCTCAAAATCATATCCCACAAAGTGAATGAAGAGACAAGCTAACTGCACTTGGAGCAAAGGGGAACCATCTCTATCCAGAGGCAGCCCATGGAGTCCATGAAGTCCATGTTCAGCTTAACTTTGTCTTGCTATACAACATTTTATTATGGGTAAGTCCAAATCCAAATTACGGTTTTGTTAGTGTTTGGTCAAGTCCTACAAATCCTCTCTGGAAGATTAACTTCCATTTTCACATCACTTTATTTCAGCAATGTCACTTGTAATCTTCTTTAAAGGATAGTTGACACTCAAACTGGCAATCTTTTCTATGTTGTTGGGCAACGTGAGCCAGCTGTTCCTCTTGATACCTCTTGTATAGTGTAGTATGTGATCTGGGACAAATAACCTTCTCTCTCTATGCACACAATTTGCAGCTTCCCCTCCCTCAAAAGAGGGAATCAGAAGGACTATGGGAATCTGAAACACTCACATACACACCCGTTGTCCATACATTCGCTATATTGATTTTTACTTACATGGATCACAAATGTTAATATCATATAAGGTCCAGGAAGAGGCATCTGGTTCATGTGAGCTGTGACGACAATTAAAAATTGCACCAAATAGCTATGTGAAATACACTGCATGATGGATGCGCACCCATGCTCAGTTTTGTAATGAGTTTCAAGCCAACATCTCCCTTCTCCACCTTTGCCCCTACTCTCTGCCCCCCCTTTTTTTGCCTTGCTAAAGCCAGTTGATGCACATTATTATGGTAAGCTAACTTTTATTAAATCTGTTTTTAAACTTTTTTAAAATTTTTATTACTCTTTGATGTAGTAGTGTTATTGTTACTTATTCTATTTTATTATGCAATACAATCTTTTCCATATGGCAGGACTCTCCAAACCCCAGCCCACGGGTTGGATCAAGCGTTTGGAAAAAGCCCCTCCCCCATCTGCATCCCATGCCCAGATCAGTTTGAAAGAAACACAGCACCATGGCAGAATGGTAAGCGCCATTGGGACAGGGAGAGCTTTTTGGAAACACAGTGATTTCTAGTTTGGAGACCTCTTCCTTATGATATTAGGCATTTAGGGTGGTTCTGGGGTGCACTTGGAATGGCACTGAAAAAAAGTTAGACTTTTGCTCATAAATTATTAAAAATATAATAACTATACAGGTGCGGCCCCGTATATACAGGAATTCCATTCTGGAACACCCTGCAGTTAAGTGAAACTGTGAATATGAGCTAGCGCCTCCCACTACCCTCCATAGATGAGGGCAGCTCTGCTTCCCTTACCTCCAAAGGGTCCTCTGAGCCCAGCAGAGGCTGCAGATGTCTGTCCTCAGCTGGGCTCAGGCTGCACTCAGACTGAGCCCGGTAGTGTCAAAAAAATGCTACTTCCAGATTCTCTGTGAAACTGGAAGTGATGTTTTTAATGCCTTAGTGATAGACAGACCTGTGTGAATCAACCTTCAGTGGAACATTGATAATTGCGTGTCTCTTGGGAAAATGGATTTGGGTTTACTGTGGCAGAAATAGCTGGGTAACTGTCATTCATTTAATGAGAAACGGAGTGGAGAGGAAATTGAAAAGAAGATAAAGCACTGGAAAGGTATACTATTTGACATACAGTAGGCAAGATCTGGTGGAAGAGTAAACAGTGTGTGCTTTGAAGATGGAGATAGGGGAATACAGTAATTATAGCAATAAGAGGTCAAGCACAGAAATATCTGTGTGATACGAATGACCTACTTGTCACAGAACTCCATGAACACATACCATATATGGTATAAACAGCAGAGAATTTTGGCAATCCTGTTCAAGAACATTTGTTTATGGTAGTAGTTTCCAAACTTGTTCGACTGGCAGCTCCCTTTACCTACTCGATCAGTGATTTTCAACCTTTTTCATCTCACAGCACACTGATAAGGAACTAAAATTGTCAAGGCACACCATCAGTTTTTTTTATTATTGACAAGGCACACCATGCTGTTGATGGGGGCTCACGTCCCCCCAATGGCCGTACAAATAAATGACAATGCCCCAAACTCCCGCGGTACACCTGTGGACCATTTGCAGCACACCAGTGTGCCTCGGCGCAGTGGTTGAAAATGGCTGTACTAGCCCATTGGCTGGCTACCCATTATGGCTATAATCCTATACATTGTATAACAGCGGAGGATTTTTCACAAGGATTCCACAGCTCTCCTGGCTGGTTTCCATGGCTCCCTGGGGAGTCATAGTTCATAGTTTGGAAACCACTGGTTTATGGGTTTGATCAGGGAACAGAGTTAAGGCAGCACTTCTGTCTGCGTCTTCCAGCGCTGACTGCCAACATTCTCCAGATCACTAAATCATAATTAAAACTACGTACAATACCAGGGATATAGTTTTGCTGTAGTGTGGACTAAACTGGTACCATCTCACACATGTAACGTGCATAAAAAGGTTGCCCATTACTACTATAGAAAGCACCAAAGCAAACATTGCATTGTGGGAGGGTCACTGAAGCCATTTGTTGGCAGTCAAATGATTCTGAGTAACAATTAAGAGCTCAATCCTGAACTTGGCACTTTGGCTTTCTACAAGAGCGCACTGTTGCAACTGTGCCGTGAGGCACATCTGCGAGGCTTACCACCGGGCCAGCGCCTGTGCTAGCCCAGTGCTGGCTGGCTCTGGGCTAGTGCCGGGTGGGCACCCATCCTCCACTGCTTGGTGGTCTCACTGACTGCTGAGCCATTGCATGGTAAGCGGGGGTGGGGAGGGAGGTGGGGAGGAGGCATTCTGGGGAGGGGGAGGCAGGCGGAGGGTGGAGAGAGGGTGGGGAGGAGGTGTGACGGGGAGGAGGGGCAGAGAGAGGACAGGTGGGAGGCAACCTTTTCTTCGGCGGTAAAGTGAGTAGCCCCATTGCGGGGCTGCTTCCCTTACCTGGGAGAAGGGGATGAAAGTCCTTTGGGCCTTTGGCCCTTCTCCTGAGGCGCCATCCGCGGCAGGCTGAGGCACGCAGGATGCAGCAGGAGCCATTCTTGGCGACGCTGCAGTCGCGCGCCCTGGGCAGCTCCGGATTGGGCTGCCCGACATCTAAATGGTCCAAGAAATCAATACATTTCAGACCTCATTCTACATCTGAAAGAACAGGGCAGATGCATTAACTAGACAAGAAATCATTCTCTTACAGCATTGTTGTTCAGGCTTATTGAAAACAGGAAACATATACAGAACACGGCCAACTGCTAATGGATATTTCCAATGTGCCTTCTGAGACAGGATTCTAGTGCATGAGGGGACTGTTCCTTTTACTGCATATAATGAGATTCCATTTCTATGCTATACATAATGAGATTCAATTTCAATCCTGTGCATGTTTTCTCAACGGGCATACTTCCAGGTAAGTGCGTATAGGAATGCCGCCTAAGTGTTTTAAATGAACAAAAATATTCAGAGAATACTTCAGCTCTCACATCCTTTGCGAGTTAAGCTCGTCTGCACTAAATTGGCAAAACTGTCTATTACAGCCCATAATGAGTATGTTCCTCAGCGTGTTTTTTTAATAATTTTATTCTGGCAACCAGACACAGTACAATGAGTATATAGCCAGAAAGAGAATTGTGGATCCATCTGCTGGAAGGATTAAAAGCCTAGTTTGAATCTTTTTGGAAACAAAAAATGAATGTGAGAGTGATTAATATTCAGAATTGCCACAAATTTCATGTTTGCAAGAAAGCATGAGTCCATATGCAAATGAGTCCATATTACAGCTATACACTGGAAGTACAGAACATGACAGCATACAAACGACTTAATTACGATCATGCAGTGTTACTGCAGTACATGGGTTTGTGCCCTTCTGAATGCCAAGAAAAGGGAGGCTCAAAACTTGTGAACTTAAAGAACAGATTAATAGCATCACTATACCCCACCAGTACCAAAAATACAAAAGGACTTCTGTGACACTTTCATACATTGGAGAGGCTCCCAGGCTGCTGTGTAAATGCTTTGTGCTCCTTTCACCCTGTACAAGTACTATGCGCTCACTTTGCTCTGGTAACATCTGAAGATCTCTAGACCATGTGAGAGAAGCCTATGATGTGGCTCAGTACTATGCCAGCATTGGTCCTCCTGGCAAATGGAACAATGCCGGCATGGTTGGGCTTCTCCCATATGACCAAGATGTTCTTATTATGCTATTAAAGCAGTGTAGGAGAAGCACATGCTGCAGTGGCACCCAGGGGAAATGTGTAATGCAGAATGATGGCTCAATCCTATGCCCCACCAGTTCATAACACGCAGCGAAACCAACAGAGCACGCACTGCATTCTATGGTGGGAGAGCCATCAGACGGCCAGCAAGAGGAAAGTTAAAATGTCTTTTACTTACCTCCCAGTAGCTTGCATAATCATCAATGGTTTTCCTTCGATCCACCCCAGCTATTTTGCTGCTGAAAGTCCAAGAAGAAGAAGGGGATGGGTCCGGGCTGGGGAAAGGGGGAGAGGATCCAGCTTGCACAACTGCTGCTGAGCCTCTGCATCCTGAAGCTGCCCTTCAGCCCCTCCTCCTGAACTGCCCCCCCACCTAACCTGGACTAGCGGAGCAGCTGGTGTGGTTGTGGTGTGTGCACAGAGCTTCTGGAAGTTTATGGTGACATGATGTTTATGTCATCGCTGGGTCACTTACACCAGCAGATTGTGAGATCTGCTGTGGTAAATGGCCCCTAAGTATTGGGCCACGAGAAGGGATATATACCATATATTTTTTCCCCATGGGTTTGTTTTACAGATGGAAACACTGAACGATAAATCAAGCTAACAGGAAACTCAGAGCAAGCTAAAGCATTTTTTAAGTTTTAGAACAACTAGTATTTTAAAAAGGTAGGATGCAACCTTGAAAGTTACAAAAGTTTTTCAACTAATGCCTAATTTGTGCAGACTGTTTTCAGTGATAAGACAATGGGGTCATCATTCAGCATCAGAACATCTCTCTGCATGAAGGAGGTCCTGGGTAGCAAGGCAGGAAAACATGCGTATTTGAGATCTGGGCGAACTTCTCTCTGTCAGGTGATATTGGACGACATGGACCAAGGATCTGACTCACTGCCAAGGCAGTCTCTTACACCCTAAAAGAAGCTGCTGGAATAGATATATAATTAGGTTGAAATTCAATCCAACTTTGCATGACCTGTTTCTCTGCCACTATCAGGAATTTACACATCTGCTGGCAGGCAGAGAATATAAGGGTCATGAGATTAAAATAATTGGCAGTGAACTTTTTGAAGTTGTGCCAGCTGTAGAGTCAATTTAATGGAATTATCTAGAGCTGGGCCTCCTTATAAAGATGCAAATAATACAGGAATGAGCAGATATAGGATATAATAATAAAGTATATAACATTATCATAATGAACTGGCAAGAAGCAATCAATTTAAACAGATTAAAGATGGTGGCTTATTAATTTTTAAAGTTCACAACAACATGAAAATACCTTTCATGTATTTGAAGGAAAAACAAGGAATTTTTAGGATCAGTTGAGAAGGAACACAAGGTGGTCTTATGCATGATCATCGTACCTTGGGCCTTCAACTAGACATCACTTTTGCAACTTACAGCAGTTTGAAAAATCAGAGGAAGCAGCATGATAACATGGTAATGAACTTCGGCTCCCATGAGTACTTCCCATGAGAACTTAAATATATTTTGTAAAGCAGAACTTAAATATATTTTGAACTCTACAATTTTGGGGCAACATAGTCACCTATGGGTTGTATAGATTTGGAAATTCCTTTTCCCAATAACCTTGGAAAGAGAAAATAAGCTAAGCACAGTTGGCAAGACCATTTGACAAACTTATCCTATTTGGGTTTTACAGAGGTGTATCTCACGATTGCCATTCTAAGTCCTGGGCTGATGGTCCAAAAGGTGCTCTGTCATTTGGCGGGTTGCAGGTGCCAGTGAAAATGCTTGGGGGCAATGGGCAACAGTGGCCCACTGAACCTACACCACCCTCCAATAGACCAGGTAGGTCAACAGTGGGGGTGGGCTGGGGTGGAGAACACGCCAGGATGGGGGCAATTCAGGAGTGGAAAGGGGACAATCTCAGTGGCAGTTGTGTATACTGAGATTATATCCCCCCTTCCTGGTCTGGCTTCGACTCCAGGAATCTCCTTGGACATATGCCAGCAAAAGAGCTGGTTTATGTCTGAGAAGACCCACTGGCAACCAGGCAGCCAATGCAGAAGTAAGTAAATACGTTTTTACTTACCTCTCCTGGGGTGGACATCCTGGGCTGGTGGGTTGCTGGGCATTCTGAGCTGGATTGGGCTCTAAATATAACAGCAAATAGGCTACATTGCCTTCAAACATATCTTCCAACTGAGTATAAGTTTTATATTATATGCACACCTATCAGTTTGATCAGATACTCTGAAGACAGCCAGTTAGCTCTTTGGCAGAGAATCTTTTCCCAGGGCCGAGAACTCATGATACTTGCTAAAATTAAGCAGGTCTGATGCTGAACAGTGGATGGAGTTGGAAGAAAGGCAGGTAGGGAGGAGAAGGCAGGTGGTAGAATTGGGGGGGGCAGGTAGGTGTTGAGCCGAATGTTTCCCCTGCCTTTGACTTTCTATCCCAAAGTGTTATTTAGAAAGCTGTTTTTTTCTTCCAGTTGAGGTTACTTCTGCCCGTAGAAGCCCAATGGGAGAAGGTACAAGTGTGGGTCAGAAGAGGGTTCAGTCTTCCCCATCTACATGGCACTTTAACTGGCTGCACCTTATTGCAGATTTTGCGTATTGGGCAGTGGTTATTACATCTAGCTTGACTCTGAGTTTTCACAAAAGACAGTTTTTATATTAGTTTTCTGATCCAAAAGATTTCCCCCCCTACAGACAGACAATTTTCTTCTTTCAATTTCATGTGCATATTCCTACTTAAAAGCTCGTCTTTTTTTTTGGGGGGGGGGGGGGGAAGAGAGCTACTTAAATTCAAGTATTTATTCTTTCAATTCTACCTCCTATTTAAAATAATCACTTTTTAAGAACACAAACATGCTTTGAATCGGAAACAGGTGGGGACACTTGGATGTCAGCCGGTCTGTCCAAGAAGTCTTTTCTTAGAAAGGGAGTTTTTCAGAGTAGACATGCCGCACTGTGGGCTGAAGATAATGGGAGTCTTCAGATCCATTTAGAAGAGGGTGGGAACGAGGTTTAGTAAGCCAGAAGGAGTTTTCCATGCCTGTCCCATATCTTGTGCAGGATGTTCTGCAGCAAAGGGAGCAGATGTACTGTGTGGGGGCTGGTACCCCCTCCTCCTTCCCTATTGGCTTTTGGGATTTATTTTCCAACATGATATGATGTTGGAAATACCTAGAGTCCTGTTAAGATCTCCAGGACTGCTTTCAGTAATCACCAGGAGACTGATTCCGAGAGACTGCAGGCCAATCCTGGAGAGTTGTCAACCCCAACTGCCCACTGGATCTGCCATGTCAGAGCCACAAACAGCATCTGCTTCTGCTTCTTCTCATTGAACTAAGTGGGGCTTACATCTGAGTAGACTTGCATACAATTGTGCTATTAGTCACTATACTATGCAAGCTGTAATCAGTAAAATATCTACTCAGAAACACACCTGTGTTAGGTACAGGGCTATCTGTCAAGATTTTCAAGGTGGGAAAGTAGAAGGCTATCTGCCAAGATTTTCAAGAACTACCTCAGGTTGTTCACATGAGAGGGTAACATTTGTGGAATGTACTAGTTTGGCACCTGCCACATTCATTACAATGACGTAACCACTGTGCAAAATGTGAGGTCCTGAACCTCATCTTGCATTTCCAAAGTTGCTCTCATTGGTGAATGAGTTGTCCTATTTATAGTGTGAAAAAGCAACTGTGCCTGACATTTCTGGCTTTGACTCAGGCTACTGCGAGAAGGCAGGGTGGAAAGCATTGCCCGAGGCAAAAGAAAAGCACCAGGAAAACAGCTCAGCATTCTAGTACCAGAAACTGAACCAGTTTGGGAGGGGACCAAGTTTTAAGCCCTGTTATAATAGAAGGTCTTTATACAGACAGACCCTGGTGATCTGTGCATTGAGAAACCCCTAATAAATCAAGCATTTCATTGGTGCTATAAAAGGGATGAGAGGAGCATAGGGCAGGCACTAGAGAGCAAGCCTCCTCTGAATGCGCCTGGAATAAAGGAGAGCATTATCAAGGGTCCACTGTGATAATTGCAAGGCTTGCGAGGAGCTGCCTTCTTGTCACCACCAGGATATTTCTACACAAGTGCCAGTGTATGGAGGCTGAACATACTAGTTCTTTTCACTTCTCCTTCCCCCATTTAAAATAAAAATCTCCAGACACTAATTTCTACTGTGCAGCCCGTTGTCAGTTCTTAAAGAGACATTCCTTGTCCCTATAAAGTGGAACAGAAGTGCAGGTTCTTCCTCATTAGAAGCTATGGCTTCATGAGCCAAACTGTTCCTTGAAAGCCTTCCTTTTTGCAAATCTAACTCATATCACAGGGATTAGACTTTGAGACTGCTTCAGCACAACAGTAAGAATTGTGTAATATAAAGGAGGAGATTGGAGAGTAATTTAAAATATATAGGAAGAAATGGGTGATGGAAATAAGAAAATACTTGTATGCATTTTGCATCCTGAAGAAGTGCGATTCAAATTAATATGATTACTAATAGGCAGAGTCCTACCCAAACAGAATGCATCAAGTCCCATCAAGAGTTCGGTAAGAGTTTGGCACATGCTTGCTGCCTGATCAGTGTGTGTTTACCATGGGTGTTAGTAACTCTGGATTCAACAGGACCAATTCCCAGGTAAAGTTCAGGCCAAAAGCGAAGAAACCCATGTAGAAATCAGCATTTCCACAACAGTACATGTTTGGAAGCAAAACCCACAAGAGTTTTCTTATCCACAAGGCTTCTGTGGGTTTTTTTGTCATGGAATTTCCAAGTATTTATTTTCCACTCATTTGCTTCTTAATCCATGAGTTTGGAGCCTTTCACATGGGTTTTTGAATGTATGGTTGCAAAGCCCATGTGGTTCTTTATATCTGTGTGCTTTGAGTCTTAGGAGATGGTGAGACGGCACCCTAGACTGGTTCCTAGCGGAGCCCTCCTTGGCTATAGCTTGCCATCTTGCTGTTCTCAGTTTTAAAGGGTTTCCCTTTGCTCTTGGCAAACAGGAGATAAATCAGCAAAGGTGGCTTTTATTTGCTTGATTTGATTGGATGGCAAGTGCTGTTGGGATACATGTAGAATCAGAAAGTCTGCCAAAGGGTTATTGGCAGCACTGCACTAGCACAGCTTTTCCTTGAAGAAAAGCTTGGATTGCAGTGCACATGTGGTCACAAATCCCACGTGAATGGAAATCCATAGATGTGACTCAAGGATGTATTTTGCTATGGAGTAACTGCACATCTGGTCTGGGCCTGAGCACAGGATTACAGCCTTAAAAGTGTTTCAGTGTTGCCCCGTAAGAGTTAACAAGGTTAACTGGTTAAACCTGATGTGATGATAATGTATCATGCTCTAGTTTGGAGTTTACCTTGAAGGAGAATTTTTTTAAATTCTGTATCAGCTTTTACCCACCAAAAATTCCCTCCAAAGCTTCTATGGGCTCCCAGAGGTGCCACAAAGAACAAATTCTTCACTTTATAATGATCAAAAGCAGAGAAGGTTTGTGCTACAATTAGGACACATGATGCGATGGCCTCACAGCCTTGTCACTAGAATGAGCTTTGTACTAGCTGGTCACCATTTGGCACTAATGCCAGGACCTGCTCTGAAGGCATAAGCGTGTTTACAACTGATGGGAGAAACTGCACAGGAGGCAGATCTCTCTGAATGGCAATAACCTCACTGCATCCCGCCGGCACATGGCAGCCCCATACATCCACTAAGGGAAGGCTTAATCAGGTACATTGCTAGGGCCTCGCTTGCTCTCATTTGTGCTCGCTTTTCTCATCCTTACATAAACGAAGCACTTCAAGGCACAGCACTTACTGATTAGGAGCACAATAGCTCCTATTTCTGGCATTCTGAAAAAATCATCAGTTGCTATGGAGAAGGTTGGCTTAATTCTTATTTTTCAGATGTTGTGTTGTTACAATAATAAATTGCTACTTCTTATCATAAGCCACCTCCTGAAAAGCAACAGAAAACATAAGAAGCACTTTAGTAAGTCAGCAAGCACTACTATCTCCTTCAGTCGTTAGTGTTTTTCTCTTAATACCCAGCCTTTTAACTCTATCATAACTTCTTAACTCTATCATATTTGCTTGGTTTAACTTTTGCTTCTTTTGATCTGGTTCAAAAAGGAAGCCTATCATAAGAAGAAGAAGAACAGCCCCCCCCCCCCAATAGATTGCTCTATCTATGGAGATCTTCAGTTGCAGATATGGTTAGGATATTGCTTTTTTCTGAGAATTACACTGCAACTTTATTGCATTAACATTTCTGCCTCCAGTGCTCTGATGATGCACATCATTCTGAGCATTTCTAAATGAGAACAAGAAAGACTCCGGACTTTCCTGCTAGGCAGTTCCCCTCAGTCTTAATTTCCCCATTGAAATATTTGGCTAATGTCACGTGGCCATGCAGAAAGTCCCAGATTCAATCCATAGACTCTCCAGAAGGAGCTGGAAAGGACCTCTGTCCGTCTGTGTAGACAATACTAAACTAGATAGTCCATTGGTTTAATTCTGTAGATACTTATTTTGCAGATATGTATTTTGTAGTTCTCAAAGTTTTTAGCACCGGAACCCACTTTGCAGAAGGACAATCTGTTGGGACCCATCGGAAGTGATGTCATTAATCCGGAAGTGATGTCATGGCTGGTAGTGTAATCAATTTAAGCTTCAAACCTAAGCTGCAATCAGCCAAAGGTCCCATTACATAGTGCGCTTGTGCTGTTATTTTGCACAGTTTGGAATTCAAACATCCCCACTTGGAAGTCAAAGCAGAACACAAACTTGGATCCTTCTCCAGTCACAAAGCCCTCCCCCCCTTCCAGCATCCCATCTTACCACATATTCAGGGAAAAACACCATGCCTTTCTCCCACTGGGAGCCCCCCCTTCCCAGCAGCACGGTACCCTGTATTTTCAGCTCTGTATTTTCAAAGGTGGCTGAGCTAGGTGCTACGCAACCCATCTGAAATTGGCCCACAACCCACCTAGTGGGTCTCAACCCACTGTTTGAGAAACACTGTTGTAGGACACAAAATACCCATGGATTATTTAATGTTTATTCAAAGATCTGCTGTTGTTGCTGCAAATTCAACTGGTCGGAGCTGATACCCTTGTATAGGAAGCTGTACTATGCCCAACTTGGACTGACTGGCAATGGCTCTCCAATATTTCAGGTACATGCCCTGCCTGGGACCTTCTACAGTTCTAGTCACCACATCTCAAAAAGGATGTAGTGGAAATCAGTGGCAGACCTCCCCAGCCCCGTACCCCAGGGCAAAGGTTTGCAATAGCCCCCCTGCGGGCTGGAGCCAACCCCCCCGCATGCAAATTCGCCCCCCCTCACCTGAGGCTCACAGAGCCTCACACGACCCAAGGTTGCATCAGGGAAACTTCCTGAGGCTTCCCTGGCGCTATAAACTGTGCTTCCGGAAAACTGGAAGCATAGTTTCCAACCCCATCAGGAGCCTAAGAGAGGCTTCTGTGGGATCCTACAGGCTTGTGTCTGGGGCATTCACCCCATCGACTATAATGGGAGGACTACCACCGGTAGAAATGGAAAAAGTACAGAAGAGAACAACCAAAATGATTACTGGGCTAAGGCACCTTCCTTACAGTGTTTGGGGCTCTTCAGTCTAGAAAAGAGGCACCTGAGGAGGGACATGTCAGACATTCAAAATTATGCAGGGGATGGATACAGTGGATAGAGAGATGCTCTTTTCCCTCTCACATAACACCACAACCAGAGGACATCCACTAAAATTGAGTGTTGGGAGAGTTAGGACAGACAAAAGAAAATATTACTTTACCCAGCATGTAATTAATCTGTGGAACTCCTTGCCACAGAAGCAAAAGTGGAACAAATGGTGATGGCATTTTGCCTGGATGCCTTTAAGAGGGGATTGGACAGGTTTCTGGAGGAAAAGTTCATCATGGGTTACAAGTCATGATAGCTATTTGCAAGCTCCTGATTTTAGAAGTAGACTACCTAGGAATGCCAGATGCAGGGGAGGGCACCAGGACGCAGGTTGTGTCTTACTGTCTTTTGTGCTCCCTGAAGCTTTTGGTGGACCACTGTGAGATATAGGAAACTGAACTAGATGGGCTTTCAGCCTGATCCAACGGGGCTCTTCTTATGTTCTATGTACATTCAAAGTAGATGCTCTTCCCCAGAGCTATGGCTTCTCCCTCCTATACATCTCCCAATACCTTCTAAATGGCAGAGATGCAAACTTTGGGCCCAATCCTATCCAATTTTCCAGTGCTGGTGCAGCCAGACCAGTGGGATGTGTGCTTCATCCTGTGGTGGGGAGGCAGTCACAGAGGCCACCTCAAGGTATGGAAACATTTGTTCCTTTACCTCAGGGCTCCATTATGGTTGCACCAGTGCTGGAAAGTTGGATAGGACTGGGTCCTTCTTCTGCTAGGACGCACATATTTATTGTAAGCAATAAATATCTGAAACCAACCTGTAGACTTTGCCATGCCAGGAAGATTATATAAATGAGGTGTTCTAAGACTGTCAGGAACTGGGTAGCCTCTGGGAAGACATCTTTACAATGGATGAAGTGTTGCAGGTAATAAAATATTCTTGTCTTTGCTCAAGGAAGTAGAGGTTTCAGCTCACTGAACACAAGAAGAGATCTTTCTTTTTACATTAATGGTGCTGCATAAAACATCACAATCATCTGGAAACAATAGGAAATCCTGGAGGAGGCAGGAAGCTTTTCCAGACCTTTAAGATTATCCTAATTTTGAGTTTTTTCTTATAAAATACTTGGGTGGCCTTTCAGTAAGTCCACTTAGACAAATGGCAGGTGGGGAAGCTGCAGGAGGGTGGATCTGGCAGTGATAGTGCACGACAGATCCTATCCTCCTTTTCTACAGTCTCGTCAGCCCCTTTCTCTCCTCAGACGTATGCCAGAAAAATTGCTTGCCCAGGTTCGAGGAGATCCATCACAGAATGGGGGGGGGGGTTTAAGGGGATTTAGATCCCCCTTCTCTTCTGAAGCCTACTGATTCTATTCCCCATGCTAGATACAGCATGAGCCTTTTTGGTATGACTGCAGCAGCGGGACTGGGAAGGATTGGATTGGGCTGTAAAAACACCTTTGCTTACCTCTCCATCCCCACATTGTCTCCAACTACCTGCAGGATGCAGCTGAGCTTGCACTCTCAGTACTGCACCTTGCAAGCCAGTATTCATTTAAGGTTGGGCCCTAAGCGCTCACATATATTTCGGAAGACACTTGTGGCTCACTCTCCATTTAGAAAGGAAACAAGAACAGAATCTCTTCCTTGGCTGTCTGTCTGTCTTGAGATGATTACTCGCCACAGGTAACCAGAACAATGGTAATTGACAACAAGCCTGTAACTGTCTCTCAAAATTTGAGTAGTCATTAGATTTTGTGTCTGTCCTTCCATTGTTTGTGTTCTGGATTAGCCTAAAGTTTAGGTCACTTCTAAGCTGGCAAATAAGGAAAGGGCTGCAGGTAAGTGGAAAAGGCATCTGTTTGGCAGGCAGAAAGTCCCAGGTTCAATCCCAGTATGATTCGGTAGATCAGAGAGGAATTCCTGCCTGAAACCTTAGACCAGTGACTTTCAACCTTTTTCATCTCATGGCACACTGACAAGGTGGTCAAATTGTCAAGGCACACTATCAGTTTTTTGACAACTGACACAGTATACTGCACTGCTGGTGGGCAAGCTCACATCTTCCAATGGCCCTACTGAGAAATGACCTTCTCCCAAAATCCCATGGCACACCTGCAGACGAATCACGACACACTGATGTGTCGCGGCACAGTAGTTGAAAATTGTGGCCCTAGTTGCTGCCACTCAGTATCAATGATACTCAGCTAGACAGACCAGGACTCTGACTCACTATAAGGCGGTTTCTTATGTAAGCTTCATAAGTGATGTTAGTTTGCCTGGTGTTCCACTATAGAGGATGAATTTGAACCCAAAGTAGCTGATCTCACCAGCTTAGTTTTCACTGGATTATGACTATTCATTATGCTGGCGATGAGAAGAATGGGAACAAGTCAATTTTCTTGTTCGTAGCAGGGTTTTTTTATGCAGCAAATGAAGAGTTCTTCTATCAGGCTTGCTTCTTTCCTCTCCCAGTGCAATCTGCTTTTTGTGCAGTACAGAATGTACCACCCATCAGTTCAGAAATGAATACTGGTAACGGCAGCTCTCTGGTGCTTATTTCATCCATGTGATGTACAAAGTTGACAGCAAAACCTTTCAAGGAAGATGGAGATGCTTTCGCATGCCATATGAGGTTTCAAACACATCAGCTTTCCAGGGCTTTACAGAACTATTAATGTGTGAGGGTGCTTCCAGAAGCAAAGAGGAATTATGTTTGCATTGCTGTATCACTCAAATTAACAAAGAGGCAGTTGCTTCAGTGACAGCACGTGAGGTATATTGCAACAATATACAATTCTGAGTAGATAGGAATAGGATTGGGCTCTTAGTCTGTTGCAGGGAAAAACAAAACAAACAAATGAAAAAACAGGCCTGGTAGCACTTTAAAATGAATAAGGTGTGGGAGCAATTTCTGAGTAAACATGCACAGGAATGAGGTGTAGGTTGCACTATCATGTAGAAAATGTGGCTTTGTATCTCCTCCACTCTGCTTCATTTCATATTTGGACTTTTCAGTCTTTTCTCCCTTCCGTAGTCAATATGCCAGGGTTTAAAACAAGAAACAAGAAATGTGTTTGGGGAGAGAAGCTACAGGGAGGTCAGTCATAGACAGTGGGAGGGTTCTGAATTCCACATACCCCTCTTGCTTTTAAAATCAGAAGTCCAGTCAATCACCTCTTTGGAAATGAAGTCACTTCCTGCTTAAGCACAAAGAACTGCCACTATCATATCTGGTTTGGTCTCAAGCTCATGGAGTTTAACTTTCCTTGCAGTACGTGAACTGAGAATTGCAAGCATAGTATTTCCCAAACCTTTTCCAAATAGAGTATATTTAACCCAGCTAAAGTTATACAAGTGTAAGTTTTGTTTTGTTTTTTTTACAAAGGGTACACACTGTTATGCAGTTAAGCTACGTATAAAGCATACTTTGTAAATCTCAAGTTCTTAGGCTACATACCAAAAACTTCATTTTCTTCCGAGGGCTCCTGAGTTAGCCGGACTACTTTGGGACTTCCTTTATTTTCTGCTTCTTCCACTTTTGCTTCAGCAATCTGAAAAGATACATTGCACAAGTAATTTAAGAAGGCAACTACAAGAGATGTTTGTGCAAATGTTTAGCAAAAGTATAAGCACTTTTGTAGTGCTTCATGTCAACCACGGAAGATGCCAAGGTCATGTCTAGCTGGAAACCATAATCTGATCCAGTATCCTAGCTATGTGGGATGAGTAAACACACTCTACACATGCTAATACCGATTTGGTCTTTATTATTCCTGATGTTAGTGAAATAACAGAAAGATTTGTCATTGATCCAGCAGTGGTTAGGGAAAAATATGGCCCTTCTATGGTATCTATTATGTGACTAGTGGGCTGTATATGAGATGTATATGTCAGAATGCCAGATGCAAGGGAGGGCACCAGGATGCAGGCCTCTTGTTGTCTTGTGTGCTCCCAGGGGCATTTGGTGGCCTACCATGAGATGCAGGAAGGTGGACTAGATGGACCTTTGGCCTGATCCAGCAGGGCTCTTCTTATGTTCTTATGTATCTGACTTCATTGGTACAGGCCTGTTCTGCCCCTTATGTGGTCTATCACTGAACCCTCACACCTTCCTTATTTTCCCTCCCCTTATATTTTTTCTAAATGTGGAATTTCTAATACAAAGTCAAAGAGGCTTTCATACAAAGAATGAAGACCATGTTGGCAAGGCTGGGCAAAAGTGATTGAGGACCATACTGCTGAAGTTAACAGTAGCAATTGACAAGCCATGGATGTGCTTTTTAAGGAACCATCTCATCCTGAGAAAGCTGTATAACTTTCAATGGCAAGGAAAGACAATTCCCATGCAGTGAATGTATATCTGCTGTAAATGTAAACATGATGTTATTTTTATAGGAGCTTACGTCTTAATTAGAAATAAATCCAGCTTCCATCCCAAACTGCAGGCATTTCTTTCCCACAACCACCTAAGGTTAATTTTTTAAAAATGTTTTTGATGAGTATGTGTTTTTCCTGATAAATCTGTTGTTGAAATAGATGAACTCAGCCCCATGGGATTTGCTGTGGAACAATATAATAGGTAGATGACACGAGATGGTGCAATAAGGCAAGCTGGAGACCTCAGAAGCATAGAATCTGAATTGGAAGTAACCTAAAAGGTCATCCAACGCCCTGCCTGTAGCAGGAAATTCTCCCAGAGCATCTCCAGCAGGTGAGCCTCTGCTTGAAGATTTCCAGTGAGGGAAAATCCACCACCTCCCTTGGCAATCTGTTCCACTGCCGAACTGCCCTTACCATCAGGAATTTTTTCCTGATACCCAGTTGGAACCTCTTCTCTTGCAGTCTGTACCCATTGGATCTAGTTCTACTTTCAGAGGCAATTGAAAACAAATTTGTCCCTTCTTCCATGTTATAGTCATTCAGGTACTTGAAAAGCGCTATCATATCCAACCTCACCCTTCTCTTCTCCAGAATGAACATACCAAGGTCCCTCAACCTTTCCTCATAGGACTTGTTCTCCAGCTCTCTGATCATCCTTGTTGCTCTCCTCTGAACCTGCTCCAGTTTGGCT
This sequence comes from Tiliqua scincoides, assembly GCF_035046505.1. Classification (NCBI taxonomy): domain Eukaryota; kingdom Metazoa; phylum Chordata; class Lepidosauria; order Squamata; family Scincidae; genus Tiliqua; species Tiliqua scincoides. The sequence continues at coordinate 69,352,938 of NC_089824.1, forward strand.
ACATCTTTCTTAAAGTGAGGTGCCCAGAATTGGACACAGTACTCCAGGCGAGGTCTAACCAATGCAGAATAAAGCGGAACCACAACTTCTTGCGACTTGGAAGTTATGGTTCTATTAATGCAGCTAAAATTGCATTGTATTTACTCACTTAAACACTGAGAGAACCCCTAGAGTCCAGAATTTCTGAAACAAATATATCTGCACAAGGCACTTTGTGTCCATGCTTTGGGTTTTCTTATTCAGTGTACAGAATCCTCACATTTCATGACATAATCCCCACACCAGCCACTGCATAGCAAAGGAAGAGCAGACTGGGTAAATGTAATTCTTGCTGCCTATATAATGCTGCCTTATGGTTTTCTTGCACCATGTCACACTGGATCAAGGGTTTCCCCCCTTATATCCAGCTTATATAAAAGCCCAAACCTAGCCAGGGGAAATGCCAGCATACTGCTATGTACATCAGCGCACAGACAGTCCCACTAGTGGGCACTGCATGGACACCAGTGGAACAGCTGGAGAGCCATAAGCCACTGTCAACAGGGTGCAGACCAGCACAACCCCACCAGCAGAGAGGCTGCAAAAGTGTGGAGAGTGGAGCAGGAGGAGATGAAGCACAGTCAGTGGGTGCCGGGTTCTGAACCCCGGGTCCTGAACAAGCTTAACATACCCCCAATGACTGCGAAGCGCTAAGCCAGTAAAAGAGCTGGCACAGCTCAAAGGAGTCCCATAGAGGCTCTGCAGAATAAGCAATAAGGCTTATACCTCTCACTACCTTTGACAGGCCTTTCCACCATGGTGGCACATTGGATTTGGAGGACATTACACTGGCAGCCTTGTGCTGTAGCGCTACAGTCACACACAACTGGACAATTAATGTAGGAAAAAGTTAAAGCTAGTTACTTACAAAACCCTCTTTTGGTGACTGTGGTCTTAAATTCCTGTGGTATTATCCCAAGTAAAGTCTGATGCATTTTCCTCGTTCTCTCCAATGTTTATGTAATGTGGAAGCCCTGTAGGTCTGTGCCCTGTCTAGTGGGGATCAGATGCTGTGAACATTTTCTGTTATATAAAAGAAACTGAAAACCAAGCTCTTATCCAGCTGCTCAATTGTCATTCCCAGTGTCCTACAATGTCCTCCAATCCATTGCTCATAACTGAATGAAAAGAGTAGAGAGAGAATGTTGGAAAAATTAATTTTATGGATGTTGTAAATTTCAATGACAATGTCACAAATCTTAGCTTTACAGCATTTGTACTTCCACTCATATTTAATTAACACTGTTTTTATTCAAACAAAAAATGAAATTGAGAGCACATCTATGTAGTTTATCTTTATGAACCTGTTGAAATTGCTCAGCCACTTTATCTCCTTCACTAAGCCTACCAACTACAATGACCCTACATCTATGCCCTGTGCTTTGTTTATTTCATGATAGGAAAAAAGAGAAAGTAGTTTCATGAACTAAATACAGTAGATATTTTGTTTTGATAATGCATCAAAGGGATAAACAATTTCATGACATGAAAAATCTGCTCTCTCATTAAGCAGAAATACTGCTGGTTTCACGAAATAACTTTTTTCTTATACAGTAGCTTCACAAACCAGAAAACCCCTGCTAATTGGGCAAGAGACACTTTTTCAAGTGGGTGCTCCTTTTTTAGCAGGGGGAGAGTAACTGGCCCACCTCACCCCAGCACTGTCTGTTCTAGTGGCTGTCTGCTGGTATTCATTTGCATCTTTTTAGATTGTGAGCCCCTTTGGGGACAGGGAGCCATTTAGTTATGTGATTTTTCTCTGTAAACCACTTTGTGAACTTTTAGTTGAAAAGCGGTATAATAATAATAATAATAATATAATATAATAATATATAATATAATATAATATTATATATAATATATATAATAATATATTATAATATTATAATATATAATAATATAATAATAATAATAATAATAATAAGGGCAGGAGGTCTGGTCTAGAGGGTAGAGCCTCCATTTGCCTGAAGATTAACATCCACAAGGTCGGCAGTTCGAGGCCACCGGCACCGTGCGACCTTGAAGCAGCTGGCAAGCTGCAGCTGAGCTGTTCCATCTGCTTGGAGCGTGGGAGGATGGAGGCCAGAATGTTAAACCAGATCGGAGCGTAACATCTTGAATGTGGTGGTTCTTGAAAGAGAGAACCTTCTTTCAATTTGTAAAAATCCCTGCGTGGATTTAATAAGCCTGCCTGTGTAAACCGCCTTGAATAAAGTCTTGAATAAAGACCAAGAAAGGCGGTATATAAATACTGTATATTATTATTATATTATTATTATTAATAATAATAATAATAATAATAATAATAATAATAATAATAATAATAATAATAATAATAATAAAGTTTTGGTAAGAGAGAAATCCAAAGTTCTAAATAAGCCAGTGTAGGTACACTGTGCTATCTCCCAAGTGTTCTGAATGTGCCATAAAGCATGTTCATGCTGACTTGGAAATTGGCTGGGCCAGCACGAAGGCTTGCACCAGCCTCCAGACGCCGGATCCAGTCCCAGATGGGATAAATTTGTGATGGCCTGGGTAGGCCGGTGCATGGGGTGGGAGAGAGTGGTAGGAGGGTGGAACAGAGGCAAGGAAGATGCGTTTTTGGGTGGGGAGTGGACTGGAAGGCGAATTAGGCCTGGGAAGGGGGTGGGATTGGTTGAGGCAGTACAGGCCAAATCCTAATCCCCACTCCTGGGCCCTGCAGACTTAGAAGGGCTGCTCAGAAATGCACCAGCAAATTCACTGGTGGAGATCCGAGTAGCCCATAGGGGTGGCTGGGGCTCAACACAGGATAAGGGGAAAAATATTCTGAGTTGAACGCCCCTTCAAGTTGACTCCAGCCATCTCCTAACCTGCATAGGCCTGCTTGTTCCAGTGCAGGTTAGAAATGGGCTGCCCATCCTTTACAAATCCTTAAACCAAGATAGATAGTGAGAAAAATTTCTTAAACATGTATGAAGATATGATATATAAACTAAATTCTAATAAACTTCTAGACATGTTAAGAAAAGGTTCCTTCTATAATGTTCTACATGAAACAATGAGATAAAAAATGAAATGCTAATTTGTCCATCCAGTGCTTGATAACCACTGTGCAGTAAATTTCTTATGCTGCATTTTCCAACATTTTTGAAAACAGTCTTCAGTGAACTCTCAATAGTATACAGGTGTATTCCTGTATCTGCAGGGTTCTGTTCCAGTCTCTCCTGCAGATACCGCACATCTGCTGATAACAGGGACGCACTTTAAAAAGGAAGGAAAAGTAAAGGAAGCTCGGGGTGTATGTGCAAAGAACTGAAATCACGGGTGCTGGATCCATATATACTAGGGTACACCTGTATAATCCTGTTTCCCAAAAAGTTGTGGAAACAATTTATAGCAGATGTCCATGAAAATTTCACATAGGAGCTTTCACTATCATTGAGTATTCACCAAGAAGAATATTTTTGGCTCTCCAAACACTGGAAATAATTTCAAAAATGGAGAGTTGTGTGAAGATGTCCAAAAGTATTCAAAGTATATGCAGGAAGTGGACCATGACTGTGGCAATAAGCCCCTTCCCTTCAGAACACCTGACTTTCATGTTTGAAGGGCACATTTGCAGTGGCAGACGTGTGTAGGCACCAACTGTGGATAAGCTGGATTGACAGATCATTTATTTGGTGTTTATGTGTTTGCCTTGCAAATGGAGTTCTGTTAAGCAGATGGACAGTTGCTTTCACTGAAATAATTCTGCACTCACACAGGGTATGACAAGCACCATGGCTTTCAGTTCCTTCAGAACTCGCTGGCAATATGTGACCCAGATGCTATATAACACATAGCAGCAGAATAGATAGGGTTCAAAGTGGGGATTTAAATCTGTGGATGGACCACCATCATCTACAGTGTTTTGCATTTCTTTCACAAACTTTAAATGAGAGATGTTAAACACACTTAAATTGGAATAATCTTATAAAGATTTACTATTCTCTTTTTTTCACAGTGGTTCAAATATTATGACATACAGCAGCATTCACAATGTGGTTTTACATAGAAAAATAAAATAAAAGATTATCTCTACACTCTTAAGTTTTTGCAGCAGGTTCTTAAATCAGGAGGAAAAATAGGATATCCAAAAAAGCTACGATTAATATGAATAAAATAAATTAAACATGAGCTGTTTCCACAGTTTCTGCCTTGAGCTTGTATAATTGAGAGATCATGAAGAAAACAATAAATGACAAAGCAGCACTGAAATCAGTGAGACAAGTTAGTTGGATTAACTCAAGGCTCATTAAATTTCAGTTGGAGTTAGCCATGATAGGCAAGCCAATCCTGAGCTGCCCAGAGTGCGCCACAATGGCAGCCGCAGCATCCAATGCACCCTGGGCAGCCGCTGTCACCTCCCAGGAAGAAGGGGACTTTTGTCCCCTTCCCCCAAGTAAGGGATGTAGCCCTGCAATGGGACTACTCAATTCTTCAATGGCTCTCAAGCCAGCACAGAATTGAATAGTCTCATGTCAGAACATGTTGTCCAAAACAGGACTCTAGATCTGGTGGAGATGAGCTCCACTGGTCCCGCCCCCTTCCTGCCCCATTCCGTCCTCCTACCACGCCTCTTCCCTGCCCTGTGCCCGCCTCCCCTTGCCCCATTACACCCTCACCCCGCCTCCCTCTGCACCCCTACTCACCTCTCCACTGCTAGGCGGTCTAGACAACCACTGGGTGACGGACCACAGGCCCAGTGCCGGCCCAGTGCCGGAGCTGGCTCAGTGCAGGCTTGCCCTGGGCTAGCGGTGGTGCTGGGTCTGTGGTAAGGGCTCACAGACAAGGCTTGTGGTATTTTGCAACAGTACATGCCAGTGGTGAGCTGGTGTGCACTGTTCAGGATCGGGCCCTAAGGCAGCACTCCTATCTACACTGTCCTGGGAATAAGCCCCATTTACTATAATGGGACTGTAGACAATGCTTAGGATTGGGCTCTAAAAGTACAATCTTATTCTTTCCCCCGCCATAGCATGCAGCTGCTGTATGCTGTAGTGGAAGGGTAGACTGGGAGGCTTGTGAGAGGAAAGGAGAAATATTTTACTCTACACCTCCAGAAGTCTCCTGATCACCAATTGTTCTTGGACCTGCACCAGTTCTTTAGCTGGTGCAAGTCAGGGGAAGACAAATGAGGCATGTTCGCTGCTCCTGAAGAGGACAGTTCCAGCACAAGTCACCTGTGCTGGATGCCACTCCTCCCAGCTCTGTCATGCTCCCAGCCCCTCTCCCATTCTGTCCCACTCAGCCCTCCCCCTCCCTGTTTCCCTCTCCCCAGTGACTCACTGTTGTCTGCATGAGCTCCTGTTCCTAATGCTGTTCATGGCCCTACTGCTATCTGGCCTTTCTGGCAGTGGTTTCATGAGCTGTCAGAGTGCCATTTGTGACAGCTGTAAAGTGGTGTAAGTTTCTTGGATATACCACACATACCCCCCATGTGCTTACATGTAATAACTGTGATTACAGAATTCTCAATTGAAAATCTTCCCACAGCTTTTCCTGAAGAATGACTCAGCATGTATTTATGGCCCATTTTCCAGAGAAGGTATCAATTATTTTGGGCACACAAAACATCCCTCTGCAACCATCAGCTTGGTTGAGGTTCCCTTGATATCTGGAGATACACAGGAAAAACAATTTCACAAGCGGTCAGAGCCCATAGGGGAAAAAAATGTTCAATTTTCACCCAAATTTGAAAACCTTTGCCTTTGGCCTCTTTCCTCCAACAAAACCTTGTCCAATGTAGCTTGCTGGCTCCCAATAGCCTCTTTCAAATATATAAACGAAGAAGTCATTTTATCAAACTTTTGTAAATTGCAAGGCAATTTTGGACAATGGAGTTCTGCAGTGATAAGCAGATTTGATTCATGGAGACACAAGACAGGTGTGTGCTCCAATTTTATATGATACTGCACAGTATTTTCTAAAAGTTACTCTTCTTAGTTCTAAAGCAATGTCTCTGTTAATGTAAAACCTGTTGTGTTGTTCATTGGAATGAGTCCTAGAAAATGGTCCCCCAATGAACCTCATTTTCAAGATTACACCTGTCTATTCTTTGTGACTATTGGGAGGTGTTCCATGCAGGGTCACAGACAAGGTAGCTGACAACTAGCTCCATGCAAGAGGAATAACTTCCTTCTTCAGCTGTATCAGTTAAATCTTTTCATTCATCATCCCCTCCATTCAGTACTTCTCTTCAGACACTGCTTTTTCCCATTTATGAGATCATCTCCAAACTTTTAAAAAGTCTTGACAGTTTCCTTCAATTACATCATCTCCACACACCAGAAAGACTTTTCCAGGGTTTGCCAGATTCCAATTTCAGCTTGAAACTGACATCTTCTGTTTCCTGCAGCACAGGTCATCTTAAAATTGTGGACCTCATTCCCAAGACAATTTGAAAAAACCTGTATTCACACGAACAGAGGCTCAAAGTCTTAGGAGTGCACTCCTTTCCTGTTTATACACCTGTTTGGTAATTGTCTTCATGGAGCTACCACACAATACAGCTGATGAGCACAAGAAACTTGATGTTGTACTGATAAAACAAAAAGTGGTCTTTTTTAAGGCCAAGACTGCTTTCATTATATTCCAACCAGCCACCATACAGAACAGTGCAATGGGTTTGTTCAATGGAGGTGCCGTTCACATGAATAAATCCTACCTTAAGGGAGTGTCCTTGCCTCATTCATTTTTGTCTAAAAGACAAGTGACAAACTTGGTGAGATATTCTCTGGCAGTGACTGTTTAGTGGCAGCCTTACTTACAGCTACACACCAAGTTATTTCCACACAAACCCAGAACAAAACCGATTGTCCTTTGTATGAATCAATGTTTCCTTGAGTTATTTCTGTCTCAGTGGTGCTTTGTGTTCTCTTGGGCTACAGAGATTCTCTTACCAGAATTACACATCTTCCTCAATGCTTCTCGGATGTTTTAGTGCTCTCTTGTGCTTATTTCAGTATCTGCAGGAAAAGCCTCAATCCTTTGAATGATTTATCAAAGTGAAAGGGAAGAGGTTGTTTTAAACTCCCAAGATTAGTTATGAGAGAAATTAATTGTCCTCCTTTTGTTCAACAGCTTGTAGTTTTAAGTGATATCTCTCAATCCTTGCAGAAGCCTACATTCCATTTCCATGGGGGCCCAACCGGATGCTTCTAGAAGCGAAGGCAATAACTTTCTTCCACTGATGCTCCCAGCAACTAAAGTTCCATGGTATGCTGCCTTTTAACATGTATTAATATAAATATTCATTTTTATCCTGCCCTCCACCCAAGGTCATAAGGTGGCTAACATGAAAAAGAATTTGCAATGAAATCAATATTTTTTTTAAAAACAAAACAATAATAATCAGTGACATATAAAAACAACTACTCCAGCAGCAGGCCAACACCAAAGGACAAATCAGCTTCAGAGCCCAAATACCTGACAAATCTGGTGAGTCAAGGGCCATTTTTAAGGTGAAAATAAAGAGCACTTCTCAAACCCCTCAGCCAGGGAGTTGTACATTCAGGGAACAATCACAGAGGAGGCCCTGTCCTGAGCACACAGGATTGGATAAATCTTGTTCCATGTCAGCATGCACAGCTGTGCATAATAAAACAGAACACATAACATACTGTAATGTACAGTATCGGTATCAGGCCTCGGAATCCACGAGGGATCCGTTCTTGGACAGACTGCGGACACTGAAAACTGCGGATACTGAACTCTAGTTTTAGCCCCTCTAAAGCCTGTGAAGGAGACTAGAGCTCGAAGGGAAACAAAAACATGCCTTTTAAGGCATTAAAAATGTCCCTTCTTGTTTCCCTCTGGAAATTGGAAGTAGCTTTTTTTGGCCTTTTCAGCCATTCTGAAGCCTGCAGGAACATGGGCAGACGCGCTTGGTCTCTGTAGACTTCAGAAAGTCCTCTGGAGGAGACTGGAGTAGAGATCTGGTTGCCTTCAGAGGGTTCCTGAGTGAGTGAGTAAGTGGTCACTCCCTAGCTAGAATTCATGGCACAGGCAAAATTCAAACTGGGACTCCAGTTTTGAAACTGAGGTTTTCTATCTAACTTTCCTATCTAACAATCCTATCTAACTTTCCAATGCTGAGGCAGCCATGCCAGGGGGGTGTGAGCTGCATCCTTGCAGTGGAGGGGGGCAGTGATGGAGGCTGCCGCAAGGCAAGGGAATGTTTGTTCCTTTACCTCAGGGCTGTACTGCAGCTGCATCAGCTCTGGAAAGTTGGATAGGATTGGGTCCTGAGTCTCTTAGACACTCTGCCTGTGCCTTCCCACCAGTGATGATCAGCAGTGCCGCTGATATCCAACCACCTTCCCAGGCCTGAACCTGGTTACTGTGGACCTACGCCAGCAAAATAGCTGTTGCAGATCCAACTAGACCCCTCTGCACTGTGGAGGCTTACCTCTGGGTAAGGGAACAATGGTTTCCTTACCTAGAAGAGACCTCTGAAACTACTCCTCAACAATATAGGATGGAGTGGTCGCCTTTCTGGCCCTGCTGCATTGATGGGTGGCGGGTGCAAAGGATAGGATTGGGTCCAGAAAGAGAATTCACTTTCTTACCTATACAGTATATCACCCAACAGCCATCCTCAACAGATGAAGTGCAAGAGTGGCACATAATATAATATAATAATATAATATAATATAACACAAATGGTGGCATAATATACAATATACATCATATTGGCAACATGCTGGGAGGAACCACTGTGTATTATGTTCTAATATCCTGATCCTATGCTCCCCCAACCAAATGTAAATCCAATCTGCCCTTGCTGTAAATACTGTATAGCTTTTTAAGAATGAAAGCCTGCAGATACTTGCATTGAAAAAAAAATGGGCTGACAACAGCAAATTGCCACAAATATAAGAATCTGCCAAAAATACTGCATTTCCAAAAAATCAAGATGCTAAGTCACTTCATTAGTACTAACTGTGAAGCCTCTCACACTGCTGTCATGTACACAGCACTGAAATAAACATTCTTTAAACTTTCATTTGTTTCTGTTTGTCTTGTACAATTTCTTTGGGCTTGCAGCAAGTAACAGTCTAAAAATAAAACTAAACCCACAACATAATACAAACAGAGCAACCTACCCAATTAAAACTACATCATAAAAATGCAAGCGCTCACACAAACAGAAACACTATAAGAAGAAAATGAATACTAAAGTCTTATTTTATTCTTCTGTTGAGCATAGGAGATGAGAAACACTGTAGATTAACTATCCATTGCTTTTGCTGGGTCTACAGGGGCTAAGTACACATTATATACAAATACACATAATAGACCCATGATGCTGTCCCCCTCCCCCAAGATTTGGGGCTTTGGGAGGGGAGAATCTAGTGAGAAGAAACCACAAATTGGGATTGAGAGATGTCTTTGTTTTCAGACATACAATCTAAGACAAGCATTTGAAAGAGGAGGGAAATGCCCAATACTATATTAGCTAAGTGCTGGTGCTGGGAGTCACAAACATGCTGTATGGGCAAGTCTGTGGCACCTGGGCCACCAGCACTGGGCCTCAGCACGGAGTGGGGATGCTGTGGGAGTGCCTGGAGGTAGTCTCACTGCCAGGCAGAAGTGCAAGTTTTAGAGGTAGGGAAGAGATGTTCTGGGGCAGGGAAGAGTGGGTGGGGAGCAACTGGCCTGGGAGGGGGGTGGGACCGGCGTGATCCTGTCTTCTGTGTAAGGCTGACACAGAGATTCTCCAGTCTGTGCCAATGCAGACTTGATTAGCCTCATTTCGGGGCCTGCGCCCTTACTCGGGGGAAGGGGACAAATGCCATTTTGGCACTGCTGCACCTGGTGGTCCCACCAGGAATAGGATTGTGCTGTAAACCCTGAAAAACTAGGGGAGAGCGACAGAGAGCAAACAAGTGAACTGTGAAAATTTCAGGGACAAAGATTACCAAATAAGATGCAAGAAAAAAATTTGCAAGGGCAGCAAGGCACAGGGGGTAGGGCTGCAGAATGAAACTGATTCTTTACTGTCAGACCTTGAACTGCTACATGCTACCTCCATGAATTCTTCATGCCTTTGTGTGGCACAGCTGTGCAATGTTAGTCAGTTTACAGAATTCTGGCTGAGACTGATGGTGGTAATAAAGCCACCTGACAGTGTGCCAATTTGAAGGCAACAGCATCTCTCTTTTTGGAGCACAAGAGGGTTTCAAATGGATCTGGATAGGAAAAATCTTCAGCTAAAATGGGACAAACCTCCTGGACTGTCAAGTGGACTGAGAGTTTACAGGCAACTAGAACATGGTCTGATGTGGTTCCACCTCTGAAGCTCAGTACCCTGACGGGACACTATTGGAAAACCCTGTACAGGCTGGTCTGAGTTTCTAGTGAGAAGAGTAGAATACAAATTCATTAGTTAATGGTTTACAGATCTTCGTCTTGATATTATTACAGCTGTCAAGAACAAGACAAAGATGCCTAGGAATCCCCAAATGTGGATGCACAATGCAGAAAGGCTATTATCAGACTGTAAGATGGTTTTACTTCAGCATTAACTTTTGAACCTTGCATATCATCACCCTAGAGCCACAAATCTGTACATTCCCAGAGTCAAGAATGTTTGAAATGCTCCAAAATATGAAACATCTGCTAGGAGCTGCAGCTTAATGTTTCCCAGGACAACATAATAAAACATGCGATACTTCAACTAGCTTTCTACTAAGAATGAAAGGAAGAAAATCCTCCATGATAATCAGATGCTAATGAAAGAAGTTACCAGAATAACCAGAAGGGGAAATTTTCATAATACTGAAAATAAACACCCATTACAGATTGAGTCGGCCTTTTCAGCCACACTAGACGCTGTGCCAGAACCACCATCCAGAGCGCGATACCATAGTCTTCTGAGACTGAAGGTTGCCAACTGACAGGTTGAGTCTCATTATTCATGAGGGTTCCGTTCCAAGAACTCATGTGGATGGCAAAAAAACGCACTAAAGCAAATCAATTTTTAAAACAGTCTCTTTGCTCTGGTGATTTAAAAACAGCCTTGCTGACCTTTTTGTAATGCACACAGAGGCAATCAGTCTCTCTCCAGATGCTTAGGCTTCACTAGGAGAGATGAATTTTCCCCCTTCTCCAGGGATCAGCACATTCCTTCTCATTTGCAGTGGCCATTTGTGTTGAGTCAAATCCATGTATAAAAATTCTGTGTATAACAAGGTTGGACCTTGTTTAACTTTACCAATGAAGTCTGTATTAAGACAGGTTCGTGAGATTAGGTGATTGCGCAATTAGTGTTCATTTAAGTGTTCTATCTCTTTTTCTGCATCAATGAATGGTTCCTGGATAAGGCTATTGAATCGGTGTACTCTACTCTGATATTTTAACCAAAATAATTAATCAATATTAAAACAACTGCCACAATAACCTGTTAAATTAAGTGTTCATTCTGTGTCATGTAATCTCAAGTCCTTCCTTCCCTCCTTCCTTGGAATACCACAGGCAAATGCAACCACCACCATCACCACCTGCCGCATCAGATGGAGTGGACTGAAGAACAAGTCAGCCATTGGAAAAGTAGGCCAAGAACTGGGCAATAGGTGCACCTGGCCTAAGGACTGCTGGTTAGAAGCTATAGCCCTAGCAGCCGACTTCATGCCTCCTACTTGCTTGATTGGAAACTGAGGGAGAAGGCAGGAGGCATTTTTTATTTGCTGCCAATGTTTAGATTTTTTAATTCATATTTGGGCATAAGCATCCATTGATGAGGTTCATGAAGCAAATTTTCCTCTCAGGTGGGATAGCAGAAGTAGTAGAATGGGTATTTGAAAAGGAAGTTCACTCCCTCGGATTCAACTCCATGAAGGATGTATCATACAAACTCACCTAATATAAGCATAAACAACTCTCTGCAGGCTGAAATAATGAAAAGAACTGACCACAAAACAGCATGATTTACAGCATCGTAATCAACGGGGCTTGGAAGCACACTTTGATGCTTAATTATATGCTGAACTATGGCAAATATTATTTGCTAAGCATCTGCCCATCTAGTTTTGTAGGCAGAAAAGCAAAACGCCACCTGAGGGGATAATCTGTGGTCTTGTTCACTTTTCACTAAAGTCTTTATCAGTGGTAGCAACTTCACCAGCAGGCTTTAACTTTGCCACGGAAGGTGCCTCTTCCTTCTTGCACTACAGCCCTTCAGTCAAGCTGTTGTCTATGCATTCTATGAATGCAGAATCCTGCCACTCATTTAGATTGCAGTGGCTCCATAAAGATGGAGGATAAAGTTTTTTTTCTGTGCAATTTCTTAGCAGAGTTGAAGGAATCAATCTGTCCCACACACAGCAAAGCTATGTTTTATTAAGAACTTTACTGCAACAACAAAAGAACCGTAGCCAGTGTTACAGAGGCAGAAAAATGAAATTGGGGGGGGGGGTTGGTTAATGAGAGGTCTAGTCAAGTAGGAGAGAGCAACTAACAAACCTTTACCTTTAAACTAGTGATGATATAAGTAACAGCGCCCCCTACTGGTCGAGATTTATATAGCCACACCCATACTGGGTGGTTCTGCTCACAAGCTGTCAGTCTTCTAGCACAATGAGGAATTTAGGATCAGTGTAATCTAGGCTGCAAATGTGAAAAGTGCTGTCACTATATTCTTCCAGCACAAGGATAAAGAGACATTCTCATAAAAGCCCATGGAACCAAATTATCTGAATGCTGTGTAATGGGCCTTATAACTGTGACGGCAAAAACAGTGCATTAAAAAACCATTGGCAGAGGAAAAAGAGGGGTTTAGAATGATAATGATGTTTCAGAGCCATCAATTATCAGCACATAGTAGTTAATGAAACAAAACACTGACCAGACTTCTACACCATAGAAGAGAAAAAAGGCTCCTGTAAATAACTGGGACACATGAAAAAAGGACAAACAACAAGTCAAACTGAGAGGCTCTTTCACACAAAATGTTTTAACAGTTGCTTGTAGTGGGGAAAAATGCTTTTGTTTGCTAATGCAAAAGAGCTTCAACTACTCGTACAGATAGGACTTCACATCACATGAACTGAAGAACACGTTTTCTCAGTCCATGAAATGCATGATCAGATTACATAAGAACAGATAGAAGAGTTTAACTTCCACCAGGAGATGGCTCCTGTTCCCTATGTAGTAGGGAGAGGCTTGGCATATTTTCTTTCTTTTGCCCGACCCTGCACATCTCGCCTGCTGCAGGGAAGATGTGGTGTTGCACTGCAGAAGGAACTACAAGCCTGACAGATTTAGGATACCTGAGTACTCTTGTCTGGGGGCGTCCCAGATTTGAAATTTGAGCAGTTAGTTGCTATTTGAAGTGGTTTGGTAGACAAACAGATTATCAGTTGCTAAACAGATACATTAGAGTCTAAAGAAAATTATTTCCCAATGCTCATGAACTCATCTATATGCTTTGAATGTCTCCCTTCTTGGAATGCCTTGGCATGTACCATGACCCCTTTCAATCAATAATCAGATGCTAAACTAAACTACTGTCTGCTCTATCAACATCATGAACAACATGGACAAAACTGATTATATTTTCAATTACCTAAAAAAAAAAATTAAATAAATTTTCCCTCTTACTTAAATGAAGCAAAACAATTTGTGGCTCTACCTTTCTCATTCCAAGTACATGGATGTTAGCAATTTCATTTGCATTCCAATTTCATACTTTCAATTACAGCAATTACTGTATAATGGTCAGTTTTCTAACTTAAAAGAACAAACTATTTCATTATATCCACTGCACGCAAACAGAATATTTATAAGGGGCGCTGCACAGAGCTCCAGGTGAGCACTGGGCATTGGAGAAGTAAGTCGGGGCGGGGCGGGGGGTCGTTCCAAGGTGAGGGAAGGGCGGGGGGGAAGGTGTAACAGGTTAGGGAGTGGGAAGAGAGGGGACAGAGATAGCAGCAGGCCCTGCCTCCATATCCTGATGTCCCTCCCAGCTTGGGATTCAAGGAGCCACAGGTCTCCTTGAATCTGTGTCCACTGAAGAGCGGGTGCAGATCCAAGGAGACCCATTGGGGCTGCCTGGTTGCTACATGGGGTAAGGGAGTGAAAGCCCCTTGCTCTGAGTAGCCCCGACAGTGCTTCCTAACGCCTTGGGATGCAGTGGTAGCCATTATGGTGCTGCAGCAGCCCTGAGCTCTGGGAAGCTCAGGAATGGGCTACTAGCCTGCAGTGCAGAAGAAATAAAGACCAGAATTTCCAAAAAAATTCTTTTTCACTGTATGAGGTCAATATTTTCCTAAAAATCCCTAGTATATTTATCAGACACACTGGCTGATGGTTACATATTTCTTCTCATCAGATGCACCAGTTTATTTTTACATAGACAGACAGTGAGGAAGACAGACATCAACCAAGCATCTGATGTACAAACTATAGCCATTTAGACATGATAATGTTAATTATTTATATAGGTATCAATTACATTAATAAATAAAGAGTTAATAAAAACAAAGGGATGTGGCAAGATTCCATTAACAGTGATAGGCAGGTTAGTACAATATCTGTGTGGCCCCAAAGAAAGTGCTTTAGAAGAACACTTTCCATCACAAGGCTCCCCAGTGGCACATTCAGCTAAATATTTACGAATCCAAGTTAAGGTATTGAGATTATTACCAGGAAATGATTCATCCAAATACCATACCAAGGCGTGCCCTCCGCTCCCAGGTGACAGCTGAGTCATCTGCAAAGAGACATTCCTGTTCTGCTGGAAATAATCCATAAATCTATATCAAGCCAAGACACATAACTACCCCATTTTAAGTGAAGTTTCTGTATGGTTACAAAGGCACTGATTTCATGGCTCCATGAGAGCCAGGGTGTTGTAGTGCAGGGGTGCTCAAAGTTTTTGGCAGGAGGGCCACAACATCTCTCTGACACTGTGTCGGGGGCCGGAAAAAAAAAGAATTAATTTACATTTCAAATTTAAATAAATTTACATAAATGAATATATTAGAAACCAAAAATGAATGAATGAATTCCATCCAGTTTATGATCCTATCCACCCTAGTAAGGGGGGGATCTTCATGCCAGTTTATGATCCCATTCACACACACACACACACACACACACACACACACACACACACACGGAGGGGGGATCTTCCACACGTTCACATACCCGCCTGCTCACCTGCCCCTAGCCCTCCCCTCCTTCGTTTGCCTGGGCTGCCTACCTGCCTGCCCATGTGCTGCTGCTGCTGCTGCCGCCTGCCTGCCTGCCTGCCTGGCCGGCCAGCCAACCAGCCCTCCCTCGCTTGCTCCGGAGGGAGATGTGCTGCGAGCTGGGCTGGGTTCCCCTCCAGCCCAGCTGTGATCTCTCTCTCTCTCTCCCCTGGCTCAGGTTGCAGGAGGGGAGGAGAGGGGAGGGGAGCTGAGCCAAACGGAGCGGAGCAGAGCAAAGCCCAGCCCAGCCCCTGGGCAAGAAAGGAGACTAGCATGCAAGCGCGCAGGGTCTTTTATAGTGGGAAATAACGCGAGACCTGCAAGTCTCACATTACCTTCCCAATATAAAAGGCCCTGCAAGCCGGCTGGGCTCGTCTTTCCTTTGCTGCCACTGAGCTCAGCGGCAGCGAGGGAAAGCAAGGCGCGGCGCTCGCGTGGTGGGCCAGCGCGGGCTTGGGTGAGGGCCGAGTGCCCATTGGAGGTGGGGGGACCCCCTGGGGGCCAGATGGGGACCCGCAGTGGGCCGCAAGTGGCCCGCAGGCCGGGGTTTGGGCACCCCTGGTGTAGTGGTTTGGAAGGTGGACTTAGACCTGGAAGATTCAGGTTCAAATGCCCCCTCAGCCACAAAGCTATTTCGGTGACCTTGGGCCAGTCACTTTCTCTCAGCCTCACCTGCCTCACAGGGTTGTTGTGAGGATAAAAGAAGGGGAGCAGTTGTGTACACTGCCCTAAGCTCTTTGGAGGAATGATGGTATATAAAAAAATGAAAAAAATGACTGTTCCAGCACTGATCTGGAAATCACTGTGACCAAGAAGAGGAATATCTCATGGCATCTTGTGGTTAAAAGATGGTATTAATTTTAGCTGGACATACAAGAAAAATTCTTGGAACTTTGGTTATCCTTCCTCTTAAACAAAAGACAAACGAACAAATATAATAAACATAATCATGATCCATTTACCCCTGTATCCTGCCTCCAACAGTGGACAGATCTTGGAGGAGTTTATAGCATCCCAGGGAATAATGAATACTGTATACCATTCCCATTAAACTAAGTTTTCTGTCAGTTGAAGAAAAATTCCTGATCAGAGTAAAAAATTCCAGAAGCGTGTACTGACATGAAATCCAGTCATTGCCAGAAAGAGCCTTAAATTAATCTCCAAAACACATCTATAGGGATGACAAGACATATTTAAAACTTTTCTCAGCTATGCATTATTGGATGACAAAACATATAAAGTAAATGTTACATTGCAAAAGATGCAGGAGACACAAAATCAAATATATGAATTAATTTTGCTGTGATCTATGCAATCTCTCTCCCATTAGGAATTACCCTTTTTAAAAGTCTAGCTTCTTCAGAGAGACTAAAATATTTCTTTCCCACCAAAACTGTCCATGCCATTAGAGAAACAAACTGAATTTAGAGCACAATCCTAACCACAGGGTAGGCTGGTGCAAGCCAGTGCTGGCCTACGAGTGACACAAACATGCTGTAAAGCACATTTGCAATGACTCATGAACTGGGTAGGCCGGAGCAGTGGTGGAGGAGGTAAGCACTGGCCTAGGGAGGCTGGCGCAGGGGTCAGAGAGGGCTGCAGGAGGGTGAAACATGGGTGTTTTGGGGCAGTGGAGGGTGGGCTGGTGGGTGGACTGGGACTGACAGTGGGATGGCACCAACCTCAGCAACTTGGGCCATATTCCAACCCCCAACCCCCCGGCATTACACCAGGCTGCTCAGATGTGTGCCAGTGATTTAGCTGGCACAGATCTGAGTAGTTCCACAAGGGTGACAGGCGCAAGACACGGGGTAAGGAGAGAAATATCCCCTTATTCCGAAATGTTGCACAGCCACTTCCTAACCTGCACAGGATACAGCGCAAGTCAGTTGGCCTGCCTGTTCCAGCACAGGTTAGGATTGGTCTGTTAGTTTTCAGGTGAGAGAACCTGGATGCAGCTTATCAGAACAACCATAGCTTTAGATTACTTATGCAAACTCCTGTGTTTCTATACCACATTAGGCCCACTTTAAAGTACTGTATGCAACCACACACTAAATAAAGAGACTATAGTGAATTAAACTTGCTGCACAGTTTATTAATATGTAATCCCAGTTTATTAATAAGTAATCTCAGATCTTCAGTGTAACAAGGAACCATTGTTGGTACAATGATACAGTCTTGAGTCCAAATTCCTGGGGGTTATGCAATACTGGAAATTGTAAGGGCTGCCCCCCCCAATGAGCCCTCCAGGCTCTGAGACCAGCAACAGTAACATGACTGCTTTCACCTCCTCAATCCACACAGTTGCTGAAGAAGGCAACTGCCTGAATCCCCATTCCTTGAGCCCCATAATTCTAATGGGAGAGGCTGGCAATTTTCCAAAGAGGTGTCATTCCAGCACACCCCAGGTTCCAAAGGCCAGAGAAATGGGCTGTTCCATGAAATCCCCCTTTCATGTGTGTGCAACACTATCACATGTGCAACACTGTGCAATATCACAGGGTGCAACACTATCACATGCTCACCAATGTCATTCTGAAATTCTCCTTCCAGTACCTGTAGTACCCTGCTGTTCCACAGGGATTGTATTAAGGTGCTGCTCACTAAGCTGCAATCCTATCCACATTTTCCTGGGAGAACGTCCTATTGACTATAATGGGACTTACTTCTGAGTAGACCCACCTAGAAATGGGCTCTTAGCCTAGACAATCCCCAGTATGGGGTGGCTAAGAAAACCAATCACTCAATGCCGTTCAAAGCAATTGGATAAAATGCCTACTTGACCTTGAGATGACCAGCAAATCCCATACTGATATGGTGTATGGGTGCTGAGCTAAGAGCAAAGGGTGCAGCGTGTGGAAACTCAATAAATAACTCTTAAGTGCCACCACCAATGGTTGGCCTCCTGACCAGCTTACAATCAGATGCTGCCCTGGCTGACCTCATCCCGCCTTCATTCCAAGGTTGTCAGCAGCTCTGCCCACCCCAGCACCCAAAGAAAGACGAAGGTCAACACAGCTATTCACTTGCTGGATGAGATGAAACTTCTGACCAGCTCAAGTCCTTTGTCTTCAGAATACAGGCATGTCCCCTTATCCGCGGGGGGTTCTGTTTCAGAACCCCCTGTGGATACCCCAAACCATGGATACAGGTGAATGCTCATCCCCACGGTCTGGACCCTCCGGAGGAGAGAGGAGCCTGGCTCTCCTCCTGTCTGCAGCGGCTTCTGAGCTCAATAGACACCACAGATGTCTGTCCATAGCCTCTGCCAGGTTCAGACTGAGCTCAGAGGGTGAAAAACACAACTTCCAGTTTCACAGAAATTGGTAGTGACTTTTGAATGCCTTATAAGGCATTGGGAGGCCTGGGGAAAGCGCTCTGGGACAGATGGACGTCCGCAGCCTCTGCTGAGCTCAGAAGCCTCTCTGAAAGCGAGGGGAGAAGAGATCCCTTGCCTCCAGAGGGGGACACACATGGGGGGGGGCCTGCAACCTGATATGGGATCTGCTGATATGGGACCCCCCTGTATTTGGGAAGATTATGCGTCTGCACACTCTATTTGCAGTGAGGAGGACTAAGGGGAGTTCTGGTTGCTCCCTTGGAGGAGAAGTAGATGGAAGTAGCAAAGGGAAGATTATTCAGTGAACATGTTCATAATGAAATAAAGATAATTACCTAGAAGACAGTTGGGGATGGAAAGGGGGCACAGGAAGAGGGCAATTTATATAGCATAGAAAACTTTTAACCACTTAAGTTTGGTGCAGACTGGACTGTAGCTGGAAGCACTGAAAACCACCCGGTTAGTTCACACCACATGGTGTACGTGACAGAGCACTGCTTATGCAGAGCAATGGGAAACATGCTTCATTAAGGAGGAATCCTGACTTTCAGGGTCCTAGCTCACTTATTTTGCATCTTCTCATTAATCAAACCAAGCTCACTAAATCTTCTGGGTAATGGAGCAGCAAAGAAAATACACAGAAATTCCAGAAATCTATTTAATCCCCAGCATCACATCCACCTCACAACTGAAAAGTGGAACTTGCTGTAGGTATATAAGCAAACTTTGATGAGAACTGGGAGTACATCACTTATGTCCCTCTGAATTGGCAGTTCTTGTTAAACATGACTAATTGACATCAAAATAATTAGATACAAAATTGGATGAAGAAGCTAATGCAATTGGAGAAGAGGAGGAAAGAAAATCACAACAAGGATAACACTGGGATCTGTATCCACCACTACAAATTAGAGACGTCTACTCTCCGAAGTGCTAGCTTCATCCTGGGAGATCTTTATTCTGGGCATACATTCAAACATGCTACCCCTTGGTTTGCATATCTGAGGTGATACTGTCACAAGACGAAACATATCCCCCTGCCCCAAGTTGCGCCACAGTCACCTCCAATCCTGTGCTGGGTACAGCACAGGCCAGCAGGCCTGCCTGTTTCAGTGCAGATTAGACAGCAACTGTTACCCTGCACATGCCCAATCTTGTCTGATCTTGGAAGCTAAGCAGGGTAAGGCCTGGTTAGTACTTGGATGGGAGACCACCTGGGAATACCAGGTGCTGTAGGCTTATACCATAATCTTTCGAGACTGAAGGTTGCCAACCACAGTTTTGGGCTGCCCCTTCATTAGTTTAACGCAGGTGTGCTTTGCTTTTATTTTAAAGCAAAGCTCACCCAGTATTTCACTTCTGTAATTTTATTTTGATTAGACTTGATACTACCATGGTACTTGACTGAATTTGGGGAAATGCTACAGATCTGTACTTTTAACAAGCTACAATAGATATGTTTTTAACAATGACAGTCAATGGGACTTACTCCTGGGTAAATCTGGAAAGGATTGCAGCCTTTGGATGTTTGAGGAATTTTTTTTTTTAAACCGATCAGCAACAGCTCAGGAGCATTCTTTATTTTTAAACTTATACTTATTGCAAACTTTAACTCACTTGATTAATTGATTTGATTTTGTCAAGGGGTGTTAAAAAAAAAACTTCCTGCTTGATGATGTCACTTCCTGCCATGATACCACTTCCAGGTCAATGACATCACTTCTAGTGGATGACTGTCATTCTAAGAAGTGGGTCCTGGTGCTAAAATGTTTGAGAACCACTGTTGCAGAGATACGTGGGGCACAGCACACTGCACCAATTTGCTTCATCTTTGTGCCATCTTAGGGCCCAATCCTATCCAATTTTCCAGTGCTGGTGCAGCTGTGCCAATGGGGCACAGGGTGCAGTGCACCCTGTGGTGGGGAGGCAGTCACAGAGGCCTCTTCAAGGTATGGGAACATTTGTTCCCTTACCTCAAGACTGGATTGCGGCTGTACCAGTGCTCGAAAGTTGAATAGGATTGGGCCCTTAGTTATTCTAAAGTTCTTCTGAAGTGCTATGACAGTTGGCAAGGAAGTTGCAAGGACCTGGTGAACACGTTCGATGATAATTGCTGGGAGGCACTCAAAAACAATTCATGTACTAAGAACACACCATGCATGGTTTGTGATTCAGCTCATGCTCTTGCCTCTAGCAAAGAAGATGCACACTACGCTAAAAAGGAAATGTTCATTCTCCTTTCTTCAAAAGGAACATCAAGAAATACTTCTGCACACAGATCATAATGCCACGGGATGTGGTAATGATCAACTGTATGACTGTGTCTAAAGAAGAAAAAAAATAAACTTAAGTGTTCTGAAACTTGCTGTTAAATGTAGGGCATTTTGTACTCCTTCAGACCCCAAAGGAACTCTCACAGCGACTTCTGAGAAAAATGAACATAAGGCTCCTCAGCTGAACAAAAAAATACAAAAAAATAAACAGTTTATAGATGCAAAAGTAAGTAAGATTGAGGAATACATCCAACTTCATGGCACTCTCGATAGCAGAATGCACATGCCTTCTAAAAGAGGGCAGCCCAAGGTCCAGGGCTGGTCTGCCCTTGTACAGAAGAGCCAGTAGGGTGAAGAACATTCCTACGAGGGTTCCCTTTCCTCAGGATTACAAAACATTAATTTTGTATTAATTTTTAATACAAAACATTCCTACGAGCCTTTCCTCAGGATTACAAAGACTTTAATTTGTAAATCATGCAAATTAAGAGAAAGGATGCATATTTGCAAATACACCGTTTGTAAGCTCTGGAACTGCACTTTTCTTTGGCACAGAGTTTTGGATGACCTGTGTGCAGAGTTTGCCCTTTCCTAAGCACTGGCTCTGTAGAACTGTTATTCAGTAGTAGTTTTTTGTTTTTGTCTTAATCCAGTACTGGTTAAGGCAACATTTCTTGTACTGGATTTATAGAAGTGTTTTGTCTGTTTTTTAAAAATTATATCTGTAATTCAACAGTACAGGTGAATGATCAAAATGCATTGATCTTGATTAGAAATGGTAATCAGAAGTGACAAGAGCAATGGATTCTTTTCTGCCTTCCTTCCACATCAAGGCGCTCTCAGACAACTAGACTTCAGCTGGCTGAGGCCCAACTCTATGACATGCTTAATGTGATGGCTACTTCAGTAGCAGGCCAAATAGTGTCCTTGCAGTCTTAAGCAGCACAGACACATGCAGTAAGACTCTCAAGGTTACCTCAGTTGCACATGTTTTTATCAAAACTAACCAAGGATTTCTGGAATAATTTTTAATACATGGCAGGTCCATCAGAAAATAGGCACTTTAGAATCCAGGTCCAATGAGGAAAGGCATTTTCACACATGGCTATGGATAAAGTGTGGCAGCGCATAACCTCTGAACCTCAAAAATTTCACAACCCTGCCAGCATCTCTGAGTACTGTGTAGAAGGTACAGAGTCTTCACCTATCAAATGTTTATGCCTAATAAAGGTTTTGTTGACTGTTGACTGACTGTGTAGAAGGCCTTCACTTTTGCCCATTAAAAGTGTCATTTTTCTCTGTCATGTTTTGTCCTTTCAGCAAGCTCACCTGTGACACTCTTCTACGGACAGTGACTTTTCTACCTTCATTCCACCCTGCATACAGCAAACTCCCGGTCTTCTGGATCGTCTCTCTGTCTGTAATGTCCATGGCTGCCGGGGGCTCCACCCCCTGGGGCTTGGATGGTACAAGGGGGGCTTACCCAAGCAGCTGACCGAAGGATCTGGTGGACAGATGAATGTGGAGCTGAGAGTGTTGCCTAGCAGAGCCTGTTTAATCTTGTCCTTACATTCACTGGGGTCCCGTTACCTCAAAGGCCCCTTAGTCCCCTCACAGTCCCCATGAACTGTGGCTGCTTTGGCTTCTGAGTGAGCTCCTGGCCCTTTCCTACCCTCTGCAATTTGCCAGCAAGTTTCCTTGGCCAAGGCTGGGCCTTGAAGGCTGGCTGAGGTAGAAGGTAGGGGTCACTTGCTCTGGCCTGTCAGTGGGTCTTTTGCTGGTGCTGGGGGTTCCCCAAGGGGGGGTATGGCCAGCCCAGGGTCCACCTGAGCACCTGCGGGTTGTTGGGGCAAGCCCTGAGGGGCCCCCTGCCCTGACCACCTTTGGCTGGGCTCCACAAAGCCCCAGAGGCTCCCAGTCCTGGGTTCTCCCAGGCCCAGTTCCCATTCCCTGGGGCTGACATCTCTCTGACCCCTTTAAGGTAAGAGAAAAGTCAGTGAAGGATAGGGCATTTGCCTCGGATGGCCCCATCCCTCGCGCTGCAGCAGCTGAGAGAGGAGCCACCTCTCCCTCTGCCTGCTGGGTTCCTTATAAGCCCAGCAACCGGCCTGGCTGGCACCACCCCTTCCAGCCGTGTGATTGGCCCAGGATCCCATGAGATTTTGGGCCCTACTCCTTGGACAAGTTTCTGGAGGAAAAATCCATTACGGGGTACAAGCCTTGATGTGTATGCGCAACCTCCTGATTTTAGAAATGGGCTATGTCAGAATGCCAGATGTAGGGGAGGGCACCAGGATGAGGTATCTTGTTATCTGGTGTGCTCCCTGGGGCATTTGGTGGGCCGCTGTGAGATACAGGAAGCTGGACTAGATGGGCCTATGGCCTGATCCAGTGGGGCTGCTCTTATGTTCTTACTCCTGGGGAGACACTTGGCATGGGGGTCAGGTCCAGGCAATACCAGCTACTTGCTCCCGAGGAGACCCCTGCTCCCAAGGAGACCCATGTTGCTGGGGGCCCAGCCCAGGGAAACAAGATCCTTCACCGGAGTTGAGACTCTAAGGTACAATAGTAACATTATCTTACTCGTACATTATCTTTTCACAATATATAGATCCTGATACTAAAAGATGTCACTGGAAGTTTGATCTCAGGATGTTTCCCCTTTGGTTCATCTCACTGCAGTACATTGGCATTAATATCTAGTATTTTGGGTTTGGTTTTCCATTGAAATCTCTATGCTGATACGGAAACTTGCCAGCAGATTTTTTGGTAAGATGTTTGTGTGGCTCCATTCATTATTAAAATGATGCTCAACATGCTTCCACATGAAGCGGTTATTCCATTTAGCTGAATTCCCAAAAGATGCTTTTATTTTGATAAATGATTTGCTGTTATAAACAAACACTTTAAAGCAGTGGTGCTATTTGCCTCATAATAAATGGAGGTCTCTCTATTGGCAGTGGGTTTATAGATGTATAACGAGCAGATGTACGAGAATACTGATGAGAGAATACTGATGTAAGCAACATTTTCACTGGGTGGATCAGAAGGAGATACAGACACTTTGACGGTTAAATATTTCAACAATGTAGTCGTATACATGTCTATATAGTATTAAGCCATAACATATCTTTCAGTTAAACTGGAATATATACTTGCTTAATTCCAAATTTATGTCATTATTACCCTATTGATTAAAAGCAATGATTAGCCATGCAATCTGAGCTGAGTGATCCAGGGCGTAAGCCAAACCATGCCCTAGGTTGGCACAAGTCTCTTGCGCTGACCTCCAGAAGTCACAAAAGTGCCATAAGGCACTTCTGCACCACTGTGCAGGAGGTAGGCTGGCACATAGATGTGTGTCAGCCTCCAGAGGCTGAATCTGACCCTGCTGCATTGATGGACAAGTAAGACTGTGCTGGTCTGCCTTGGCCAGCATGGGGGTTTGGGGACGACGACAGGGTAGGGGTGGAATGGGGGCATTCTGAGGCAAAAGGAGGGCGGGCAGTGCGCAGGCCCACAGGCAGGCTGGGTCTGAGAGAGGGGTGGTTCCAGGATCTGGCACTTAGGCAGGAACCTAACCCCCCTTCTGGGCGACCTAGCACTGACCCAGCCAACCTCTTTGGGTGGCACAGATCTGAATAGGCCCATTTGGGTTGCTGCCGTGCAACATGGGGTAAGGGGAATCAATTCTCCTTGCTTCAGGATGCACCACAGCCAGCCCCCACCCTGCGCTGAATACAGCGCAGGCCACATGGCCTGCCTGTTCCAGCACAAGATAGGATTGGGCTGACAAAAGATTAGAGACCTCCTTGCTTATTTGGTTATCGGAAGTCCATATCCCAGAAGGTTTTCCATTCCAAATGTACTTCAGTAACATTCTTTACTAAGTAGGAATCTCATAAACTGCAGACAGTGGTATTGATATAAATTGGAAGAAAAATCTTGGAAAATTGGCTATTTTAATTACCAATACCTTTGCAAACTAGGACAACTGAAGAGTCTCCCATGCATCACTTTCTCCCCTTATAGTAGATAATTATACTTGTTTATACTCAGTTTAGTATAAACTGCTAGAGAGGAGATTCCGGTTTGATATCAGGAAGAAATTATTGACAGGAAGGGTGGTCTGGCACTGGAACAGACTGAAGAGGGAGGTGACAGTTTCTCCCTCACTGGAGATGTTCAAGCAGAAGCTCGATAGACACCTGCTGGAGATGCTCTAAGAGGATTTCCTGCTATAGGCAGGGGTTGAGGAAGGGGTCCCTTCCAACTCTACGATTCTATGATTTAAAGCCTGTAGATTTTTTTTTTTTCCAAAATTGATACCTAAATAGCTAATCAGTTCCTCATACTGCAATCCAATACACGCTTACCTGGGAGTAAATCCCATTGAATTTAGTGGGATTAATTTAGGAGCAGACATGCCTAGGGTTGCACTGTCAGACTGATTTACAGCCTAATCCTGAGCTGCCCGGAGCTCCCGGACCCGGCGGCTCCACAGAGGGCTGCCGCCAGATCCTGTGCCTCCCGCGCTATCGTGGGAGGCTCCTTGGGAGAAGAAGACATTCATCTCCTTCCCCCGAGTAAGGGAAGCAGCCCCACAATGGTCGCCGCTAAAGTAAAGGTGCTCGTGTAGGGCAAGCAGCCCTGCACAAACGCCTAGGATATCCACCTCTTCCCCGCCCCCGGCCACGCCTCCCCCATGCCCCCGGCCACGCTTCCCCCCTCCCCAGAATGCCTCGACCACGCAACCGGCCACGCTCCCGCCTCCCATTCCACAGCCTGGCGGTCCAGGGGACTGCGGAGCTACGGAACCCAGATGACCGCAGGGCGCTAGCCCACTGCTGGCTGGTGCTGGGCTAGCTCTGGCAGGAGCCCAGCAGTAAGCCCCGCAAACGTGCCTTATGGTACGTTTGCGACTGGGGTCTGTGGCGCAGGGACCTCAGGATCGGGCTCTTAGTCCAAATGCCTGACTTATTTGTTTTGTTCTGTACCTTTACATTTACATGAATCTGTTCTCACACATCTTTATTTATCATATAGCCAGAAACTAGACTATATTAACACATCAAATATATTTGCAGAGGATCTTAATCTTCTCTAATGATAACTTATCATCTGCATACAAGGAAATCTGAATTCTCTGAAATTCAGCAGAGACCCTTCTTCTAATTAAGGGCCCCATCCTATACGGCCCTAGCACTGGTGCTGGATGTTGCAAATGCGCCTTAAGGGGAGGAGGTACCAGTCAGTGCTGGGCCTCAGCAATGTGACAGCCAGCCAGCACTCCTCCAGCACCAGCCAGCAATAAGCCATCTTGGGACCGGGGGGGGGGGGAGATGAGTAGTGGGTGAAAATGGGTAAGGGGAGGGCAGAGGGAGGGGAGGATTCAGCCGGGGAGGGGGTGCAGAGAAGGCAGCATGCTGTGCCGCCATATCCCGTGCTCCCCCCTTGCTGGGCAGCCCAACATGGACTTCCTTGGTCTGTGACCACACAAAAGCAGAAGCAGGTCCAAGGAGACCCATTGGCACCATGACTGTATTACCTGGGACAAAGGAGTAAATGCTCTCTTACCCTGAGGAAACTCCCAGCGCTATTCTGGCACCCACTGGATTCAGCAGTTGCCCTTTCTGTGCTTCTGGGGCCCTGGAAACGGCTAGGGAAAGGATTGGGCTGTAAATTACCCTTGGCTGCTTGTGCTAGGGCTTAATGGTTAAACCATGTCATAAGGGTGAAAAGGGACAGCACTGCCTAGTTCATCTTCTCAGATAAAATCAAGAGGTCAAGTGAAGCATTTATTAACCAAAAGTGGTGCCTCAGGTTGAACACATTGCCAGCTCAGTCCTTTGGGCTTTAATACTGGCAGAACGAGGATTCTGCCAGCATTAACTGCCTTATGTCAGTCACAAAGGACACTCTGACAGCAAGTGAAGGCATGTGATGCCAGAGTACCAGCAGGAAGGCCAACTAAGGTACAAGGATTAAAATAATTTACAAAGCTAGAATACTGTATGTTGTTATATGCACAAACTAGAATACAAAAATTGAAAAACGCTTTTGTTTATAGAAATAAAATTACACTGCAGCCCATTAATCACTCATCTGATCAAATTCACTGAGACGAATAATTAGCAAATTAGTCAAGTCCACCTGTCTTTTTTCCCCCTGGAAGTTCATAATTCATTTTCTTGAAGCAATTAATCAGACCTAGTTCACTGATCTTCAACATGGAGAATCAATCTAGTAGTCCACTCCAACTATTCATCAATGATTTTCTTCTATAACAAACAAGAGATGCACAATTTTAAGTGATTCACTCTCTAATTTTCATACAGTTCAGAGGAAATTAATTTTCCACATAGCCAGATTTTTAGGGTGCAATCCTATCCTGTGCTGGCAAACTAAGAGGCTTGCGCTGTATCCAACGCAGGATAGGGACAAAATCGGCTTAGGCAGAGGTAAGGGGAAACTTTTCTCCTTACCTCTGGGAAAGGCGCCTTTCCCCCTATGGGTCTCCTTGGACTTACACCACCTCTTGAGGTGGTACAAGTTTGAGGAGAACGGAGTGGCTTGAAGCCACTCCATTCTGCCCGGGAACAGCTGCTCCTCCAGCCCCGCCTCTCGTTTGCCCGCCCGCCCACCCACCCGCCCATCCCTGGGGCCGCCCACCACTTGCCCTCCCCCTGCTCAGGAACGCCCCCTCCCACCTTCTCACCACCCCCTGCCTACCTCAAAGTCTTGCGTCGGCCCAGCCAGGCCGACACAAGATGCATGGAGGAAGCTGGCATGGAGGCTTGCGTCAGCCATCGCAGGCTGGCGCTTCTCTGAGTACCAGCCTGGCTTCCTCCTGAGGGGGCACAAAGGTACCTTACAACACGTTTGCGACCCTCCTGGGCCAGTGCAATGGACTTGAGCTGGCCTAAGTCAAGGGCTGGATTGTACCCTTAGTTCTCAGCCAGCAATGTCCAATCAATATTGTCCAGCTCCCAATGTTACCTTATTGCCTAAACTGGCAATGAGGGGAGCAAAGTACACTGGAAGAAGCCTAGTGAGTACTTCTCCATTGCTAGCCTGCCTCCCACCAGATTGCCTTCATTTTCAAACCAATGAAATGTGGGGTGGGCCAAGTTCATCAGCCTGAAGGCCATAAACCAAAGTCTTCAAATAATGAGAAGCCCTAAGGGTGCAATCCTAACCAACTCTCCAGCACTGGCATAGCTGTGCCAGTGGGGCATGTCCTGCATCCTGCAGTTGGTGAGCAGTAATGGAAGCCCCCTAGGGATAAGGCAACGTTTGTTCCCTTACCTCAGAGTTGCATTGGCCTTATGTCGGTGCTGGAAAGTGGATTAGGATTGTGCCCTAAGTGTCACAACCCACACGACAGCAATTTCTCCCATACACACACACACCCTTAAATTTCTCTTCCTTTTCACAGCAATCCTAACCAAAGTCCCTTCAACTGATGCTTCTCTTCTCACACCAGTTTGCCACAAGACTTGTTTCTCTCTTCCCATTTCCAGAACTACTGTTGCTTCTTTCTTCCATCTCCTACCAACCTCTTCCACCTCTCACTTACCCACTTATGGAGCTATTTTCAGGACTAGCAACTCTTCCTCCAAGGTTTCTTGGGGCCCAATCCTATGCTTTCTTAGCACCCAGGGCTACAGTGGCGCCAAATTAGCTACCGCTGTATCCTATGGGGTCAGGGAAGCCAGGAGTTCTTCTCAGGGTAAGGGAACAAAGTTTCTATTACCTATAAACCACCCATTCTCTAGCATAGGGGTGTCCAAACTTTTTGGCCAGAGGGCAGCATCAAATATCTGGCACAGTGTTGGGGGCTGGAAAAAAATTTAAATATGAAATTTATAGAAATAAATTAGAGATGGAAATTAGATGAGTGAATAAATGAATGAATGGCTCATTCATTCAACATCTCCAGCCCTTAGAACACCCTCCCAACGCAACCAGATCATAGTTCCAATCATGTTCAGCCAAGTGGGCCAGAGGCTTTCAGGGGACAAGAGGCTGGCCACATCTGGCCCTCAGGCCGGGGTTTGGAGACCCATGCTGTAGCACAGGGGTGCCCAAACTCTGGCCCTGGGGCCACTTGCGGCCCTCGAGGACTCTTAATGAGGTTCTCAGGGAGCCCCCAGTCTCCAATGAGCCTCTGGCCCTCCGGAGACTTGCTGGAGCCCGCACTGGCCCAACACAACTGCTCTCGGCGTGAGGGCAACTATTTGACAGCACTGCTTGCTGTTTCACATCTGTGATGCAGTAGCAGCAGTAAAGGAAAGGCCAGCCTTGCTTTGTGCAAGGCCTTTTATAGGCCTTGAGCTATTGCAAGACCTTCATTCATTCATATGAGTTCATCTTTAATATATTCATTTATGTAAACTTATATAAATATATTCAAATTTTAAATATAAATTAATTCCTTCTTTTCCCTGGCCCCCGACACAGTGTCAGAGAGATGATGTGGCCCACCTGCCAAAAACTTTGGAACCCCTGCTCTAGCACAATGGTTCTCAAACTTTTAGCACTGGGACCCACTTTTTAGAATGAAAACCTGTCAGGACTCACCAGAAGTGATGTCATGACTGAAGTGACATCATCAAATAGGAAAATTTTTAACAATCCTAGGCTGCAACCCTACCCACACTTACCCAGGAGTAAGTCCCATTTACTATCATTGTTAAAAGCATATAAATAGTAGCCTGTTAAAAGTACAGATCTGTAACATTTCCCCAAATGCAGTTACAGTGGTGCCTCGCATAACGAATGTCCCGCGCACCAAAAAACCCGCTTAACGAAAGCAGTTCGCGAAGTTTGGTAACTTGCATAACGAATTTTTGTGACTTATGCTTCGCATAACGATTTTTTTTTTTATTGTCCTGTCCTGGTTTGTTTTAAATCGCACAACCATTAATACCCAGGATGCATTGTGCCTGGAGGTTTAAAAAGCCTCCCCAATGCAGCCTGGGCTCACTTCTCCACATGCAGTTCCAGGGTTGACTTCCAGGAGTCTGTGCTGTGGGCGAACCCTGTCTTTGGTCAACTGTTCTGAGCAGTTCTGAGCAGTTCACCAACTCCTTGGGGAACCTACTACCAGCAGTTAAGGTAAGTTTCTTTGAACTTTTCATAACTTTTGGGAAGTGGTGGGCAGCATTTGAGGTACGTTTTGGGGGGCCAGCTGGCCAACAGCAGTTTTGGGCTGCTGTTTTGGGGAGGTTAGGGGAGTTTTTCCAGCAGTTTGGGGAATCTGTGGAACTCATTTGCAACCGTTTTTCCAGACCAGGATTTAAGGAGCTTCTTCACAGGGACATCTCAAGCAGTGGAAAGGTAGGGAGCGTAGCTTCACCATGTGCATTTGTTCTCCTGTGTTGGGGGGTGGGGGGGTGTTATGCCACTTTTTGGTCCCAGGCAGGTTTGGCCAGGTAGGGAGCGTAGCTTCACCAGGTGCATTTGTTCTCCTGTGTTGGGGGGGTGGGGGGTGTTATGCCACTTTTTGGTCTCAGGCAGGTTTGGCCAGGTAGGGAGCGTAGCTTCACCATGTGCATTTGTTCTCCTGTGTTGGGGGGGTGGGGGGTGTTATGCCACTTTTTGGTCCCAGGCAGGTTTGGCCAGAGGTGGGAAGGTGTGCGTGAAGCGGATGTGAAGCACTGCCTTTTGTTTTTGCGAACGTAGCAACTGCTGACATGGGTCCCAAGAAGGCTGCTCCTGCAGAGGCCAGGAAGAGGACAAAGATGACGCTAGAAATGAAGAAGGAGATCATCCAGAAGCACGACGGAGGCATGCGATTGACAGACCTTGCCAGGGAGTACAGGAGGAATCCATCCACCATTGGGACCATCCTGAAGATGAGGGAGAGGATCCTTGCAACAGATGCAGCCAAGGGAGTCACCAGGATCATGAGGAACCGGCCACCTGTTCTGGAGGAGGTGGAGAAGTTGCTGCTCATCTGGATGGAAGAGAAGCAGCGTGCAGGGGACACCGTGACTGAGGCTGTCATTTGTGAGAAGGCCAAGGCCTTGCACACAGACCTCGTACAGCAAGAGCCAGGAACCTCAGCCAAGCCAGAAGTCTTCAAGGCAAGCAGAGGCTGGTCTGAAAGATTCAAAACCAGATCTGGAATCCACAGCGTGGTCAGGCATGGAGAGGCTGCCAATTCCGATGTTCCTGCGGCTGAGGACTTTGCCTCGGAGTTCCTGGAGGTCGTGACTACACAGGGCTACCTTCCACAGCAGGTCTTCAACTGCGATGAGACCGGGCTGTTTTGGAAGAGGATGCCCAAAAGGACCTTCCTCACTGAAGAGGAGACCAAGCTGCCTGGCCACAAGCCCATGAAGGACCGTCTGAACCTCCTCTTCCGTGCCAACGCCAGCGGGGACCTGAAGATAAAGCCCCTGCTGGTGTACCACTCCGAGAACCCACGGGCCTTCAGGAAGCACAAGGTCAACAAAGACCGGCTGAGCGTGTTGTGGCGATCCAACGCTAAGGCTTGGGTCACACGCGTCCTGTTTGTGGAGTGGGTCAATCTGGCTTTTGGCCCTGCTGTCAAGCAGTACCTGCTGGACAACGACCTGCCGATGAAGGCCATGCTTCTGATGGACAATGCTCCTGCTCATCCTCCAGGCCTTGAGGAAGACTTGTTAGAGGACTTCCGCTTCATAAACATCATGTTCCTGCCGCCTAACACCACCCCACTACTCCAGCCAATGGATCAGCAGGTCATCGCCAATTTCAAAAAACTGTACACCAAGGAGCTTTTCAGGCACTGCTTCGAGGTGACCGATTGCACCAACCTCACCCTGCATGAATTCTGGAGAGACCACTTCGACATCGTCAGCTGCGTGAAGATGATCACCAAGGCCTGGGACAGGATCAGCCAGAGAAATCTGAATTCCGCTTGGCGCAACCTGTGGCCAGAGTGTGTGGCAACAAGTGACTCTGATGCTTCTGCGCCTGCACCAGAGTCAACAGTGCTGGAGGACATTGTTTCCTTGGGGAGGACCATGGGCCTCGAGGTCACAGAGGAGGACATCACAGGTGGAGGACCACGACCGGGAGCTGTTCACCCAGGAGCTGGTCGAACTGCAGGCAGAGGCTACGCAGGAGCAGGCCTCTTTGGAAGAGGAAGAAGCGACAAGTGAGGAACAGCTGTCCTCCACAGAACTGAAGGACATCTGCCAACAGTGGCAAAACGTGCAGACTTATGCACAGCGGCACCACCCAGACAAGGCTCTGGCACATGACCTTGCAAACATGTTTGATAGAAGGATCATGTCCTCTTTCAGAAGGGTGCTGAAAAGGCGGCTGAAGCAGCAGACCATGGACAGGTTCTTCATGAAGAAGCAAAGAGTGGAAGAGGAACCTGCTGCTTCTACCAGTGGTGCCCAATTGCCTTCTTCCTCCTCCTCCTCATCCTCCTAGAAGCCTTGAAGTCAAGTCTTGAAGCCTTCTCCCAGTTGTCCAAGTTGTTAAGTTAAGGTAAGTTAGAGCAGTGATGCTGAGACTTGGGGGACAGAGAGGTCTGTCTCCAGGTTGTCTTTGGCTAACTGCAAACTGCTTCTGTCCTAGCTAGACAGCCTGAGACCATTCCTGCATGCGCCTTCTCCATGTTTGCCAGTGTCCCTGCCTACTCTACTGCGCCTTCTCCATGTTTGCCAGTGTCCCTGCCTACTCTACTGCACCTTCTCCCAGTTGACCAGCGTTCGTGCCATCCCCAGAGAGACCCTCCGCAGCTCTGGGAACGTAAAAGACTGCTGCTGTGATGTGGAGACAGTTCTGTCTGCCTCCAGTTTCCTGACTTAAAAGACTGGTCCTGTAGGTTGAGACACTTCAGCCTGACTTGGTCACCTTAAAATGTTTGTGTACAAGTGTCCCCTAGAGCCTTAGAGAGTCCTTTGGTGATTTTAAAAAGTTTCTGTATTGGTTTCTGTATGATGTCCCTGTTTACATGCCTTAAAAATGTACTTTCTGAAGAGTTTTGCACAGTCCAAGGACTGTTCGTGACTGTTTCTGTTCGGTTTCAGTGTTGAGCCTCAAGTCAGATGGTCCTGCCTCATGTTTGCTGATTTTTAAGTGTTTTTCTGTCATGTTTAAAAAGTTGAGGTTTTGTGCTTGAAATTTTTGAAATCCTCTGTACAGTATGTATGCCTTTAAAGAGCACTTAATAAACACTTTGTAAACCAAATTTGACTTTGTTCTGACTTTTCTTGCCCATAGGAACGGATTAATTAAATTTCAATGCATTCCTATGGGAAAACGCGTTTCGCATAACGAAAAATTCGCATAACGAAAGGACTCACAGAACGAATTAATTTCGTTATGTGAGGCACCACTGTATATGCCATGGGAGCAACAAGTCTAATATATTAAAAATAAAATATTGAAATGAATGGGGACCCACCTGAAATTGGCTTCCAACCCACAGTTTGAGAAACACTGCTCTAGCATATCATTACAGTTCATTTAAATTATTTTCCATGATCAATATCTGAAATTTGATATTACAGTGTTCCTGTCTGGGCAAATCAAAAGAAAGAAAACAAAAATGTGCTAAAATAATAAGTAGCAAAAATATTTGGCTACATTTTGGACTGAGGGATTTGAAAGACAAAAGACTGGGCTACAAAGCAGATCTTAAAGTTATGTTCCTACTGGTTTCTTATTATGACCTTTCTCTGAATTATCCCATATGTTTCTGGCAATAATGCTATCCAGTCTATAAACCAGTTCAAGGGATGAACTTGGTATAAACCCATTGGCATCTGTGAGCCCATGCTGGTTTGAATACACTCATTTCCATTTAAACTAGGCTGCCTATCAACTCTGTCTTGTTGTACCATTTGAAAATAGAGGTAGGAAATTGCAGCTCTGATTTCTCTTGCACATCACAAACCACTTATATGTAAAGCTAGCCAATCAAGGTGAAAGCTAGATCAGAACTCTTCTCCCTGAAGCGTTAGCTTTACACGTGCTAGTAGCTTTCAACACAGGGAGCAATCATATCATTCCCTATGTTTATTTTGAAGTGCTGTGTTCAAATCTGGGAGGACTGCACCATGCAAATGTCACTATTTTGTTCAAGTTCTTCCTTGGACTTGTTTAGAGGTAGAACACTGAACTAGAAGCAGGAAGACTAGCATACAGATTTGTATTTATAGGAAGGAATATCCTTCAGGTTAAAGGCATGATAAATAAAAGGTAAACTAGGGGAAAAATACAATTTTAAAAACAACAATTTCAGGGTGCCATTAAGTCGAACTCAGTATTCTGCAGGACAGTTTACTTCGCTTGGTGATTTGAAGTGTGATGTTAATCAGAGAAGGACAATGCCTCAGAAACATTGAAGTCTGCTGAATGCGGGAAGACAAAACCTCAATTCTCCCTGTTGCTTCTTTCACACCTGCTTTGTTGCCTGTTGCCTGAAGCTGCGAGAACACAGCCATTGCCACTTCCTGTCTTTCATAAACATCTCCTTCAGTGTTTGCCTTAATGATTTTCGGTACAATTATCAGACAAGGGCTGATGTGAAGCTATCAACAGTACAATGCAGCCAAAAACACACACGCTCTCAAGCTTCTCAATGCTTCAGGTACAAAAACAACTTTTGCAAAAAAAGAACAAAAAATCCTTATTTGACAATCCTTTCTTAACATAATCACACCCCTGTCTGAAGTAGTCTTAATGGGATTTCAAAGCTATTTTCAAGGGCTTGTGAAACAAAAACAAAAGAAAACAACAAAAAATGCTGAAGAAAAACAGGCAAGTACAGTGTGTTAATCTCAAGGAGGCATATTGTTCAGTTCTCTGATATTAGCAACAGGTGTACATGCAGGTTCCCTGTCAAGTTGGCAGCAGCTCAGAAAAACGTGTTCTGATGGACCATAAGTTTTATTAGAGAACTGATGTTGCCTGTGTCACTTCTTTCATATAATCAAATCACTACAGAGTAGTGGCATGAAGTAGACCTCAGTACAGTAGCATAGCTAGGTGGGGAGTCACTGAGCTAGGTTTTGCAGGCACCTGTGTAAGTGGCTCCTCCCTCTCCCCTTCTGAGCCATTCCAGGCGGCTAGAGCAAAATGAAGGCGTCTCCTCCATTTTGCTCTAGCTGCCCAAAACGGCTTTGAAGAGGAGGGGCCACTTGCGTGCTGCATTCAAACACTTGCAAAATTTAGCGCTGTTACCACCTCTAGCTATGCTATTGCTTCAGTGTCATATATTCACCTTTGTGACTCTTTCTGTCAGTCAAGATCATTTGCTTCTTTTCCACATAAGGAGGTGGAACCTTGAGTATAGCATTCACTGCTAAGCCCACCCTTTTAAACAATGGTTTGACCACACGGAAGGGACAGAATAACCCCCTAAACCAGCCATTTTCAACCACTGTGCCATGGCACACTGGTGTGCCATGAGTGGTCCACAGGTGTGCCATAGGAATTTGGGAGAAGGTCATTTATTAATATGGCCAGTGGGAGACGTGAGCCTCCCACTGGCAGCATGGTGTGCCTTGTCAATTGTCAAAAACCTGGTGGTGTGCCTTGACCATTTTAGTGCCTTGTCAGTGTGCCGTGAGATGAAAAAGATTGAAAATCATTGCCCTAAACTCAGGGAGAGCTACAGCAGATATCCCTGCAAGCTGTAGCTAAGATCATTTCTGTTGTTCGAGCATCTCATTATGATAAGTTGTCCTCCATGTCTCAAACTGGTAGAAAGAACACATGAAACTTCCATATACTGCCTAAACCAGTTGCACCCATATCCGGAAATCAAATTCTGGACATGGGCCACAATTTTATTAATTACATGTAACGGGGATCTGCAGTGTCATAACTAATATGAACCATTATATAGGCATCCACCACTTAACAATGGTTCGCTTAATGACTGACTGCATATATGACAGTGGTCAAAGCACAATTAAGATGCTCTTAATGAGGCAATCGTATCTCCCATAGCCTGAAGTAGAGTGTCTGTTTACACAACAGAGAGGCTCTTAATGCAAAGAAGAGACAATCTATCTCCAGTAGCCTTTGTAGCCAGAGTATCTGGCAAGGAGCGGCTGTTTACACAACAAAGGCTAAATGTTTACTAAATGACCTAACCGCATAACAACGGGGATTGGAGAACATATCCCTGTTAAGTGCGCACACCTGTACTATGGATGCACCCTCCTAGTGGGGTGCAGTCCCTGCCATTGTGAAAATACCTCCCGTCACATGCGGGCCATCTGGACTGAGAGATCACAGCAGCCTCCTCACTGCTGCCACTTCTTCAAAGCCACATAGTTTACTGGGTCAAGGAGGGCAATAACCTGACTCAGCCCTAATTGAGCCCCAGAACTCTGAGTGGGTGAGACAAGCAATTCCCCAAGAAACCCTGGATCCCAAAGCTCCAAGGGACTGTTCCATGAAATTCCCCTTGCACCACACCATCCAGAGTGTCTCTGGATAGTCACCAATAACACTCTAAGTTATACCCCTAGTATCTATATTCACCTGTTGTGACCCGGGACTACACTCATTAAAGCACCAACCACTAGAATGAGCATCCAAGGCAATTAGTATGGTGTAGTCAAAAACTAACAAGCCCATCAGAGTGGCTGTAAAAATTCCTGCCCAGCCCCCAAATGACTGGCTAAACCCCTACGGTGGGTAATGAGCTTTTTGCAAAGGCACCCAAGTCTGACCAGTCTCCACCCCAAGACCAATGCAACTCCAACCCTTCTGACACACACTGAGCTGAAGGCAAGGAGCAGCTTACTGTCTACCCCAGCTTGCAGTGGCTTTCCAAGTCCTGGATAGGGAGGTTTTCCAGTTCTACTACCTGAGATTTTATTAGCTGGAGATGCCAGAGATGAACCCTGGGACTTGACCCAGAGCACTGAGCTATGTTCCTTTGGCTGAAGTACGTATTTTGAAGTTCACAGCAAGCTAATGCTATCCTGAATTACATACAGCCAAGTGCCCAGCCAGCACATTGTCCAGCACATTACTTTGTGCCTACAATTGTCCAGCACATAACTTTGTGCCTTTGTTTTCTCTCCAATAAAGTCTTTCTTTTGGTCCTGCACACTCCATCTTTAACAGTCTAAACCACAAATTCTGGTGAAAAGGCTGTTGTGGGGCACGTGGCAAAGCCAGACAAACAACTTACTCATCTCTGAAGAGGAAAAAAAGAGAAGTGAAAGAGTTAACTGAAACAATAGTATCTGAGTCTTTTTTTTTTTTTTTTTGCATATCTTGACATCAGTGCTACAGACTGAGCTCTTGAGAAACAAACTTTCATCCAGCACTGAGCAATAGCCCTGTGCATTCTTCACAACCCTTCCCTCCCTCCCAACTCTCACTTTTTCCTTTAGCTGGGATAAATGGAGGCTCTTCCAAATGTTCCTTTACACATGAAGATCAAAACTTTTTTGCTCACTTATTCTTATTAGAAAGGGCTAAAAATAAAGTGAGCAACTCTTGTATTACAAGAACCCAAAATGTAAGCTTATCTCAATGGGTCCACTGTTCCTTGGACAGCTATTTATTTATTGAAATCTTTTTTGCTGAGAGCTAAGCAACTTACAGTCTTCTCTCATGTTCTTGAAAGCACAGAAAAGTGGAAATTATGGTGTTGGTTTGACATCTGAACCATGTAAGAAGTAAAAACACATATAGGGTGCAATCCTAAACCACTTTCCAACTCTGACATAAGGGCAATGCATTTCTGAGGTAAGGGAGCAAACATTCCCATTCCCACGGAGGCTTCCATGAGTGCTACCCAACTGCAGGATGCCGCACATGCCCGATTGGCACAGCTATGCCAGTGCTGCAAAGTTGGTTAGGATTTGGGCCATAGTCTCCTATATTATGCTTGCCTTACAAAGGCTGCAAACTTATCCTCAATTTCATGGGAGTAAGCCCCATTTACTAATATGGGACTTACTTCTGAGTATACATGCATAGGATTCGGCTCAAATTCAGTTCCATGCATGCAGGGACAGCGCTATCATTAGGCCACCTAGGGAGTCGCCTAGGGTGCAGACCTCAGAGGGGTCTGACTTTTGAAAGGCACGGTTTTATACAGATTAGTTTTTTTAACCCATGTAACAATGCAACTGACAGCCTATAATTTTTATTTTAAGATAAATATCACAACATACATAAAAAGTGAAAATGCACTAAATTTTTAATCTTACAGTCACATTTTCAGAGGTGCAAGCAATTAGCCTTGCCTAGGGTGCAAAATAGCCTGGCACTAGTCCTGCATGCATCCATAAGTTTTTTGGCAGCCCAATTCTATTGGGCTGCCCTGCAGGCAGAATGCATAAAGCACATGCCAGCAGGAAAGTTGGAGCCTTCCCATGTATGTTGCTAAAACGCTGGCCATCCACAAGAGCAGGTAAGTTCGCAAGGGAGGAGGGAAGGGGTGGAACAGGTAGGCAAAGGGTGGAACAGGTAGGCAAAGGGTGGGGAGGGGCAAAACTGGGCAGGAGGTAGGAAGAGGGGCAGGGAAGTGGTGGATACAGTAGTGTTGGCACACACCCAATCCTATCCCCTCTGGCAGAAGCCTCCCCACCCCCTTTCTATTTTTGGACTAGCACCAGCAAAATTGCTGGTGCAGGTCCAAGGAGAACCACTGTGGAGCAGGAGGCTTGCAGAGGAGTAACTGGATATAAATCCCCTTTCCCTTCAGAAGCCTCCAGATCTGTCCCCTCCCACTGGATACAACACGCACCTTTTTGGCGCAGTTGCACCAGTAGGGGGAGGGGAGGGAAGAACAGGATTGGGCTGTTAGTCTTTCAGGTTGACACTAAACTGGGAAGGGATGCATACAGGCGGGAATTCAATTTGTGACACTTTGAGGATCACAGCTGAATATGGTACTAATGCTGCTATGTTGCATACAATTCATGTCATATTATCTGTGCACCTCTCCAATAAAACATGCAAGACAAAGGACTGGGTTTAAACTGGGTCACAATTTAAACTACCTGCAGCAGGGAGCATACTAAAAACTCCTTCACCACAGCATAAAGTTGGACACAGACTGAAGGAAGCAGCAGAAAAACACGGATAACCTTCACCTGCACTCTTCCACCAGACAGCAAAGGCACCAATCAGATGCTTTGCAATAGGCACCTTTGCCTCATGTGGCTGGCTGGGTCCAGGCAAGATCGGCCAGTGCCAGACAGGCTTGTGCCACTGGGATTCCTTAAGCAGTCCACTTGTGGCAAGCAATTGTGTATGTGTGCTGTTCCTGTAGAATATCTGCCTGGACATTTACTACATTAGTAAGCTGCATTTTGAGGAAGTGCTGAGCCTTGTAGCAGTGCATCAAGTAGACGTTCAAGAAAGGTATCTATCTTTTGCAAGTGGTTAGAAAAGTTTCATCTGTTTAATCATTTTTCACACTCTATCATTTTAAGAGGCTTAAACATTTTTTCTTAAACAGCAAACTATGTCCAGGAGTATGTTTTGCTCCATAGCACAATTTCCCCCCCCCCCAAAAGATTGTCAAAATTAAATAACTGATGTAAATGAGCCAATTCCTCCACTGTTTCAGACCTAGGGAGGGCCCTGTGCTCCCAAACCATGGTCTGCTCACTGACACACCTCCCTGGGGCAGATTTGGGGAAGGACTGTC
This sequence comes from Tiliqua scincoides, assembly GCF_035046505.1. Lineage (NCBI taxonomy): Eukaryota > Metazoa > Chordata > Lepidosauria > Squamata > Scincidae > Tiliqua > Tiliqua scincoides. Next base: position 69,392,448 of record NC_089824.1, read on the forward strand.
AGAGGAAGGGAGCGAGGCAAGGTTTTTTCCATGTTAGAGGTGAGCTCTTGCAAGAGCTGGCAAAAGCATCCACTGATGCACAGCTTCCTGGGACTGCTTTGAAAAAGAGCTGCCTGGCCGCCTGCAGAATCCCCAGAAAAGTGGGAACTACAGTGGCAGCTTCTTTCCATTTAGGTAAAAGAGCACTATTACTGCTGAAGTGACAGAGCACTCTTCTGCAGAGGTGGAAAGGAACAGTAGCAGATGAGAACTCCAGAAGCAGCTCCAGAGAAAGAAACAAAATGCCTGCTTTGCTGAGCGGTGCCACCATCCACCACAAGACTTCATGTCTCCTTCTTGGTGCTGAGTGAGCCTTGATTGATAGACAGGTGGACTTTGATTGTAAGGGGGGGCAGCACATTCCCCCCAGACTGTGGTCCAACCATGGACACAACCTCCAGCAAGCACTTACAACAACCACGTTTGTTGAGATCAAGGACATGCCTTCAAAACCCCTAATAGGCAGAGTATGATGCCCACACAAACCCATCTTAGAAACATTGGAGTAATCACAAGCCAGTGATAACTAAAATGCCTACTTGATTTTCTTCAAAAATTACTGAAAAACATGCTTCAGTGAAGTGCTGAGTTTTTGAATCGAGAGTCAGAAGATAAACCACAAGTGAAAAGCTCCAGATCCAACCCCCTCCCCCCAAAATGGTTGCAAACAGGGTCCATGATTCCCCCAGCTGCATTAGATTTTAAACTGCTGTAATTCTCTCACTTCTCTCTATATATGGACCAGATCTGGAAGGGCGCAGAGTTATAGTGGAATGGCTTTTCCTCACCACGCTTAATTATATAGACATTAGTGTGCCTGTATAATAAATTCAAATATATATATTAAAAACCTTTGATGCTTCCAATTTTCACTCGCACTCCAAAAGGTGTGGAAATTGGAATTGAAGGTGGTCACCTTAAATTAAATGCTGGACAAGCAGTAAATACTTCATGCAGCTTCATATGCTGGCAATAGACTATCAATGAGGTCCAATAAATTATTAAAAGTGTATATTGCACACGTCCACTTCAAAGTTTGGCCTGTGCAAAAATAGCTTCCTGCAAACACACGAAGACTGGCTGGTTTCAGGAAAGCTAGAGGTTCCGAAAATCACAGTTCTCATGGGAAAGATAATGAAATTAATATATAGCATCGGTATAGTGCTCTCAAGTATCCAAAGCATTTCAAAACTGACATTATTGTGCTGAAATTTTTCAAACAACCTTGTAAGATAGATCAGAATTATTATCATCCTCAATCTGCAGAGTGTTTGGGGAGACTGACAAAGAGTTATTTGCCTGAAGTTATCTAATGACTCATGGCAGTGTGAGATTCAAACCAAAGTCTTTCAGCTGGAGAGTAAATACCACTTAGAGCCCAAACCAGTGCGTGTCTACTCAGAAGTAAACCCCATTATAGTCAATAGGGCTTACTCCCAGGAAAATGTAGATTGGACTGTAGCCTTAGACTTCCTTAATCACTCCTAGCCTGGCATTCCATATATACAGGTGTGTTATACTTAACGATGGGAATATGTTCTCAGATCTCCATTTTATGCAATTAGGTCATTAAGTGAACATTCAGTCCATTCTGTTGCCTTTGTTGTGTAAACAGAGCTTTAAGAGCCTCTCTGTTGCGTAAACAGACATTCTGTTCCAGGCAATGGGAGATGGGATTGCCTCATTAAGAACATCTTTACTGGGCTTTGACCACCATCATATATGCGGTCCATCGTTAAGTGAATGGTTGCTAAGTGGCACATGCTTGTATAAAGAGCGGAGGGTTGATATACCATTCAGAAAAAAATACACGATATGTGTTCCATTGCTAGAGAATTTAGTTTTGATACACAAAGGAAGTGTGAACCTAAATACAATGATTCTAATTTTTTGTAATGATTTTCTGTATCTTAAATATTTTAGAGAGACTTAGGAGTGCATTTGGTTTTCCATATTACTGTAACTAGCTGCCAAGCAGGTGGACCTGAGCTCTGCATTGGGAAGCCCAGTAGACCTGGGCTCCAAAGACTTCTCCTGCTGTTGCCACCCTCCCCTGCCCTGTTTTGTCCCCTCCCCACCCCGTTCTGCCCAGCCTTGTCACCACCCTCCCCAGCTTTGTTTCATCCCCTCCCCCTCTGGGAAAAGGCCCAAAAGAAACTTTTTACTCCCTGATAAAATTCCTCTTGGAGGCTCTGAGAGCACTGGAAAGATGTGGTTCTCTTTCTGGATTGTGATGAGGGGATCTGTACCACATACTTTCTAAGTGGATAGATCAGTTCTGGAATACAAACATTCTAAACTAGTCCACAGATCTCTCAAATAATCTCCAAATTCATCGTGTCCGATTTGCCTACAATTATTTGGATAACACACCACTTTTCCATTTATCCCTCTTCAAGGCTTTAACAACACAGCACCCAAAGCCTTCCCTATTCTTCCTACTTAATTTTTTCAGGAGTTTCACTCACTTTATGCACTAGAAATAACTGTGATCTCAAAAAAGGGGCATAATTTTTAAACAAGTTACATAACTTACTTCTCCAAAACACAGAACTGCCATGGTCCCTGACAAAACAAATGGGCAACATGCATGCACACACAAAATAGAACTATATTTTCTCTAAATAGGGAAGTGGGAAAAAAGGAAGAATAAAAGTCAACATTCTCCATGAGTCTCGGTTACACAAATGTGAAGTAGCTTCATGCTTGTCTACAACTCATGGAGATCTTTTATTCAGGAACTCGTGTCAAACCTGCAAGACTAATCCTATACAACTAGATGGAGAACTCGACATTTAGATTTGGAGAACCAGAGATTTAGATTTATGCAAGCACCAACTGGTGACTTGTAGTCAAAGATGGTGTGCAAATCCTGAATCCGTGGTTGTCAATGTGGCCCATCATGGATCACAGGCCCAAATCCAGAACGCTTGCTCAACAGATCCTTCTGGGACAGATGCTATGTGCTCCCCTTCCCTTAGGCTGTGGTTCAGTTGGAAAGGGAAAATAACCTTTGCCTTTACTTAAGGGGCATTCAATGAACTCCACAAAGTTAACCCCTGACTTCTTTCAATTCTTGCCAAAGCATATTGTACTGTAGCCTTCTAAAGACAACAGCTAAAGAAGAAACACAAAATTTGAAGGCCCAACTGGCCCCCTATCACAGACCAACACACATTTTGCTTCCTTAAACGTTATACCAATTCCTGGGTATATTTGGGGTGCTGATTCCAAAAATGGCATCCGTTTTGTTCTATCATGTCTAGTTTTGGAGACACGGCATAGTCTCTTTAGTGAATGGTTCAAGCGGCTTCCTCATGAGGAAGCCTGCAACATGGCTTCCTCATGAGGAAGCTGCTTGAACCACTCACTAAAGAGACTATGCCGTGTCTCCAAAACTAGACATGATAGAACAAAACGGATGCCATTTTTTGAATCGGCACCCCAAATTCATATCAAACTACCATAAAGGTTGGGAAAAACTCCTCAATTTTGTAGGCCTATGTAATTCAAGCACTGCTCCTACAATTTCTAAAAGCCCAAGTATACTTGTAAACTCTGTTTTGCGCTTCTGGTCACTGTCTGTGTGGTCCAGAAATAATAAGGCAGAGGCCAACACTGGCCCAAATACAATGAGTTGGGGGTCACTACAAATTACAGTAAATATAATCATTAAGTAATGGCAGCCAGTTCTGATCCAAAGATTGATCCTGAGCTTATGAAGACATCTGTGACATGCAGCGCTATCACTGTGCTGCAAGGAGAGAAAAAACTGCACATATGGTTTCTTAACCATGCGCTTCTACAACTATAAACTTACTTCTATAAATATTTCCATTTTTTGGTCCTAGACTAATTTAGCGCAAAATATTTTCTCTTACCTTCACCTTCTCAGCACTCTGATCTCGTTTCCCAACATGGTTCCCCATGGTGATCTTCAAGTTTCTTCACTTTCTTCTAGAACAACAACAGTAAAAAAGGTCACAAGGCGTTAGTCCGGGAGGCTGCTGAAGATTGATCACCTATTTAAAATTAATGTAGGAGATAATCCATATATGAATACCAATTATACTATCATACTGTAGTGCCTCAATAGTAGGGCATGTTTAATTCACATTCATTTGCAATACTGTGGTACATTTCACCCTCCTGAGATGGAACCTCACCAGAATTGAGACATACAAAGTTATGCATGGGAAGGATAGAGTGGATAGAGAGATTCTCTTTTCCCTCTCACATAACACCAGAACCAGTGGACATCCACTAAAATTGAGTGTTGGGAGAGTTAGGACAGACAAAAGAAAATATTTCTTTACTCAGCGTGTAGTTAGTCTGTGGAACTCCTTGCCACAGGATGTGGTGATGGCATCTGGCCTGGACGCCTTTAAAAGGGGATTGGACAAATTTCTGGAGGAAAAATCCAACACGGGTCACAAGCCGTGATGTGTATGCGCAACCTCCTGATTTTAGAAATGGGCTATGTCTGAATGCCAGATGCAAGGGAGGGCAACAGGATGCAGGTCTCTTGTCTTGTGTGGTCTCTGGGGCATTTGGTGGGATACTGTGAGATACAGGAAGTTGGACTAGATGGGCCTATGGCCTGATCCAGCGGGGTTGTTCTTATGTTCTTAGAATGAAGAACTCATTATAAAACTGATCATCCTGCTAATTATCATTTTCATTTGTGAAAAGTCAAACGTTTTGACTCTTTCCCATGTGGATGTGATGATAAATTTGTTCATGAGGACAATGTATAGTGATCTCTGATGTGGGTTCTGATCTCTGATCTCTGAGAGGAACTTCTGCTTTGCCGAGAAAGGCACTTCTGGTCGTGCCTCGAGATCCTCTACAGGTTCACCCGTGGATCTCAGTATACATAGACTAGGCATCTGTGAAGTGGTCCTATGTATGTGTACATACACCTATGTATGTATATGTATATGTATGCCACTGTGGGGGCAATGCATCCCTGCGCCAGCCCAGCTGACTCACAAGGAGGTGCAAACATGCTTTACCCAACCCTGCGTCAGGATTGCACCCTTAGTGAGACCTGTCTTTAAGTTATTGCCTGTAGAAATGCAAGAATTGTCCCCACCCATTCGATACAAATACGAACCTGAGGGTTGTTTTACAAGTTATCTTTCTTAGGTCTATACCTAATTTTTTTAGGTTGCAAATGCAACATGGGAATGAGAAAAATGTGTTTGGAAACAGGAGTTATGCTAGCACACTCATTGGCTGGCTGGCAACCTTCAGTCTCGAAAGACTATGGTATAAGCCTACAGTACCCGGTATTCCCAGGTGGTCTCCCATCCAAGTACTAACCAGGCCTGACCCTGCTTAGCTTCCAAGATCAAACAAGATCAGGCATGTGCAGGGTAACAGTTGCTGCCAGCACACTCATTAGAAGCAAGGATTGGATGCAGCTACCTGATGAGTGGACTTCTGATGGCAAAGCCAGGTGTGCGGGCATGTTATTCATGGAGGGTTCCTGAGTTTCAACTACTACCATGCTCGCTCGCTCACTCCAAAGCCCGATCAAAAGTAGCTACAGGAGATTAATAATGGCAAATACAACTGTTTCAAATTAATTATTAATGGGAATTGCCATCAAACTGCAAATCATCCAGTTGCATAAGTGAGCTGTATGAATGCCATTCATCCTCAAAATCCGACTGCTAAATGCTAGTGTGGCTGATTAAAATAGTTTCCCCACTAATAAGCAATAACCACTTCTGGAAGTTGGCAGACAAGAAGAAATAAAGATCAATCAAGAGCAGTTAACACCCACTCTTTATAGTATACAGGAGTGCTATTAAAATGTCAATGTCTTGGAAGTGGTTGGCAGTACTTGAAGGATCGTACCAGTTTTACTGACATTGAACTACTTCCAGGAAAGTCATAAAAGGCTATGCTCTCCAGGGTAAGAACAAAATGCAGATTCTCTGAAATGTAATGGAATCTCGAGAGATAGCAGCAGACCACTAAAGATGCAGCTGGGCAATTTTTCAAAGAAGGTGAGAGGACGAGAGGGAAAGGGAGAAAGACATCAGTCATCTGTCATTTATTGTTACCATCTGCCTTTTTGACAGATGGAGACAATAAAACAGGGCATGATCAGAAAGCACACAGAGCCAACTCTTGTTATTCAACCAAGAACAGCACCTATCTTCAGCATCCACCTTGAACAGTTATTTCAGTGGGAGACTCCAATTTCACAAGAGATTTTCTAAAGCTCTGATTACATTTACAACTGATCCTCAAGATTGATGTGCTGAATAACAGCTGAGGGGCAATCTGGATAGTATTACCGATCGGGAGTAGGAGGCTTCAACCCTTGGCCCCTGCCATGGTCACAATCTGAATTGCTTCCATCACCTTCTGATGATCTCAGACTGGAAGTTTCCAATGGTATCAGGAAAGTCCCATGTTCCAATCTCATGAGCTGGCATTCAATCAGCAACTCTTCTATTAAACCCAACTCCCACATCTGGAACATGAGAGTCATAATATTGACTGTTATTAAAACAGCCAATATTTAGGATTACAGAGGTCAGGTATGTGAACTGCTCTGAACACCAGAAATGCAATACAATGGGCTCTCCTTATCTATGGGTTTGGGATTTGTGGATTTGACTCAACGTGGATTCGACCCGCAGCTGGAGGGCCACACAGTACCTCCCACACATGACCGGAAGTGCCTTCCAGTCAATTTCAATTTCAACAACCTTTAATGGCATAATAAAAGTTATTACGGCATACATAAATAAATGACAGAGATACAAAACAACAAATAAAATAAAACAAAACATAGAAACGAGGCCACAGGAAAATGCTCGCCCAAATACACCATTCAGAGCTACCCAACACTGTTAAAGGTAAGGACTTTTGCTAGAAACTCGGCCACTAGAGTCGTAATTTCGTGCGAAAAGTCGTGTAAAAGGAACGCAACAAGAAGGTGAGGGGGGCCGGAATAACTTGAAAGAACAGGGCCCAAGATAGAACAGCGAAGTTTACTGAGCACAGGGCAAACACAAAGAAGATGGGTAACAGAATCAGGCTCAATACCACACCAGTTACAGCGCCTTTGATTGAAGGGAACCCGGGAGTAGCGGCCACTCAACACCACTGAGGGGAAAATATTGAACCGGGCTAACATAAAAGCCCTCCTCTCGAGAGGATTCACAAGCCTTCCAGTCACATCTGGGAGGTCTGCTGAAGAATGGGGATGCAGTCATGTAATATGATGACTGATGGGTCCTGGGTCGGGCCCTGCCACTCATCCTTTTGTCTGCTTAACACCAAATTAGAGCCCTCCAGATGCCATTGGAAGCTGTACCGGGCCTCTACAGGCCTCCAGAGGCAGCCACGAAGTGACTTCAGGTTGCTTCCAGAGGCCTGCAGAGGCACAGCACTGGAGAAGGAGGTGTTTGCAGCATCCTCCTCCACAGAACAGGTTGGTCACAGTGATGGGAAGTTTGGGAACCCCTGATCTAAAGACGTTGGTATTAATATCATTTGTTAGCTAACGCAATCCCATCTCTCTTGATTTGTATTCTCTCCAGATCACACTGCGGCAGACAGGCAAAGCCACTGAACTGCATACAGAGGAATGGGGCAGATGATAGTCATGTTTCCATCCGAGACAATACACAGCTGGTTGGCAGACACGTGCTCAAAACACCGATTCCTTCCAAAGTGATTTTGAAACATATACAACTAGTGTGCCACTCAGCAAGTCATTCCAGAGCAAAGAAGAGAGGCAGCCACACACATTCATCTCCAAAATAGCTCAACCACTGCCATCTCACACAGATTGCTTTTGACTCTCTTTTTATCGAAACAAAGTGTTCTCATTAGGGATACGAACATAACTCTGACTAAAATCTTCTGGGGAATTTTACACATCAATGAGACAATATTTTTATTGAAAACAAATTCCACTGTTTTCCTCTGGGGTGGGGAAACTGAGTATTTCCAGATGAAATCTGGACTAAATTTAAAAAAAAAAGTATGAATTACACTCAACACTTTCTTCTTCATTGTGGAAGCCATTGTGTTTTTGGCAGCCAATTTAAATCAACTTGTTTGATCTGTATTTGATCTAGGCCAAATGTAGCCACTTGACAACCAATGGGTTGGGTGGTTTTGTGACTCTGCTCCCCTTCTCAAAAACAGGCCTCTGTCTCTCTGTTGACTTTTCTGTCCTTTCTGGGTTAGGTTTGCTCTCTGTCCAGAGGTGAAAAGTCTGAGATCAGCTGGTTGCTCATTATGAGGGTAGGAATTTTTCCTGTCATCTGATTGGCCCTGGATAGCAGTTTTTTTGCCTACCCCAGACCGGTGAAGGAGGAAAGGTATGTTCAGTAGGTTTCATGCATCAAAAATTGGTCACTGAGTTTAATAAAGTAGCACAAGTTAAACCCTACTGCAATCTGGTGTCTTCGTTAGGGGGTGTGAGGGTAAATAGAATGCCAGATGCAGGCAAGATGCAAGTATATTGTGGTCTTATGTGCTCCCTGAGGCATCTGGTGGGTCACTGTGAGATACAGGAAGCTGGACTAGATGTGCCTTGGGCCTGATCCAGCGGGGCTCTTCTTATGGCAGCAGTGGGAAAAACCAAGAGGAAAGGAAGGGTGGAAGACCTGCCCTCATTGCGTCCCGGGGCTGGTCTGCAACACGGAACTCCCCTGATATGGCGTCCCCCTCCCCAGGATATTCAACAAGGCTCACAGAGCTTTGTGTGGCACACAAGATGACTTGAAAAGCCTTCTGAGGCTTCTCACACTGTTTTAAACTATACTTCTGGTTTCCCAATAAAACCAGAAGTATTGCTTAAGACTGCACGAAAAGCCTCAGAAGGCTTTATGAGCGCTGCCGACTCCACGTGGGCCTTTGCGTGCCCATGGAGCGGCTTCAACGGGCAGGTGGGGTGGCGTAGCAAGCTGAGGCGGCGGCGGCAGCTGCGTGGCAAGTGCAGCATTCGGGGCATTTCCTCCCCCCATCCCTGCTCCAGTTCTGCCACTGGGTGGAAGGATTCAAAGGTACTATGGGTCCAATCCTATCCAACTTTCTAGCAGTAATGCAGTTGCAATGCAGCCTGAGGTAAGGGAACACACATTCCTTTACCTCGATGAGGCCTCCAGGACTGCTCCACCATCACACAATGCAGTGTGCACCCTGTTGGCATGGCTGCACCAGTGCAGAAAAGCTGGATAGGACTGGGCCCTAAGATAGCTGCTGAGAAACCTGCAGGTGAAGATGGTCACAGTGCACAGGATGTGATTTTAGCCCTGTGGGGCACCAAGCTTTTGCTGTCTTTTTTTTTTTTAATGTATATTTTTAATTGCATTATATGCTTTTCACTAATTATTGTAGACTCTCCTGGAAACAAAGGGAAAGGCAGGATATACATATTTTAAATATTTGATGCTCCATACAGCTGGACACCATTACGGGGAATCTCGCAGACCCAGACAGATTTTCTAAAATCTCGTTTCCTCCCATCAAACCCCGGTCTCCTTCCCAGTCAGCAAATTCCTTAATCACTAACGGGACCATACAAAACTAACCTACAGCTGCAGCATGCCCCACCACAGTATACCCCCATCTGCACTAGGCAAATCCCCTCATGCAGCATTTATACACCTGATACGTGGGAAATGCCCTGAAGTGGCTTGGCACTAACTTTCCTTGCTGACAGACTTTCCTCAGAAGTATCAAATAAATGCAGGTATTTTCAAAACAACCAGTTTCCAGTATTATTAGAATTGAAGGTGAATACGGAGATTTCTGGGTCTCCAGCCTCCCTCAACAGCAATCCAGAGGATGTGCTCAATTATTTCTCCACCCCTTCCCTGCCTCAGAAACAAGACTATAGAGCTCTTTAACTAACAGCGCTTTTCAAATGGTTTGTGTTCTAAGAGTGGTCGTTGGGTTCCAGTGCAGACACTTTCAGACCCAACTGCAGAATGCTGAACTTGTATCTTGCTCATCATAAATGGCACCACTTAACACAAACAAAGAAAGAGCTACCTTATACACTAAGGAAATCAGAAAAAGAATCGTGGGAACGCAGGAAGCGTCCTTATACTGAGTTATATCATTGGTTCATCTAGCTCAGTATTGTCTATGCCAGGGGTGTCAAACTCGTTTCATACAGAGGGCCGAAGTTAGCATTCAGGGCTCCAGCTGAGGGCCAGATGTGATGTCATTAAGCAGAAAGTGACATCATTAAGCAGCTAATAGCCAGAAATCAGACCCTGTTCTCATATAGAAACTCATTAACTGCAAATGACAGAATAGAAAATCACAAATCTTGATCAAGATTTGGGAAAGCCCAGTTTTCATGTGGGCTGCCATTTCAGCTGTAATACCTCAACATCTGAGAGCCTGAGGGCCGGATAAAAAGCTTCCAAGGGCCACATCCGGCCCCCAGGCCTTATGTTTGACACCCCTGGTCTATGCTGACTGGCAGAAGCTCATCAGGGTTTCAGATGGTCCCCCCCATCACAGCTGGAAATAGGAGGGAGAGAACCTAGGACCATCTTCTTGTGAAGGATGTGTTCTATCACTGAGCTATAACCTCTTCCTCACCTCTGAGTTCGCAATTTCTTTGGAAGACTATTTCTTTTGAGTAACATCAAATTTACTCACTTGCTCTTCAGTACACATACCCCTTTGTTTTTCTTCCTTTCTGTACAGAAAAGAGGAATGTCTATTGCGCAAGCCAGGCTGCTGGAGATAAGAAAAATATTTGTACAACCTGTTTAACTGGTTATGTTCTTCCTGGACCTGTTCTTAGCAGCAACATTGCTCAGTGGTCAAATTTTGCATGTAAAGCAATCAACTTATGCACATTAACAATAGCCATTATCTTTCCCTCTGGAAGACAGGTGGCATACCTACTGTGAACCAAGCATGAGATTACTTCTTGGAAAGTATGTTTTTCATAGATTTGATATTGCAGAGAAGTAGCTATACTAGGCTATTGCAGCCATAAATAAATTAAAACACACACACACACACACACACAAATTCTGAAAGTTGGTTCATTTATGCATTCTTATCACATCACTTGATTTTCCCACATTACTTAAACAGAATGTGTGAACAGTTTTTGAAAAATACAGTTTTTTGAGGCAACAATTGCCACAAGGTGTGGAACAAGCATGTGTGAACCAACCTCAAAGGTCATCTAGCACTAGTATCTAGTGTTTGTTGTACAAAAATCTCATTCCAAATATCTAATTCTTCACTGATTGCCCTGTGAAAACTGCTCTAGGTGTCTTACAAGATGCTAGATTGGAACCATACAGTGTTTTAGAATGGACTTGTTTTTCAATGTAATAATCTAATCCTTGCTTTCTTGGAGAACATGCTGTTAGCAATTTTTATCCACTGCCTTTTCATAAATAATCCAGTAGTCTCTCAATTATTTATTCACACATCTGAGTTGGCTGGCAACTAACATGCCTATAAAAATTGTTTGCGTATAGTATTATTACACAAGAATTTATTATGGTTAATAATAACACCGAATGGCATTTTTAAATTGCCTTTTTAAAAAGACAGACTAGAACTAACTGCAGAAGTTCCTGTTTGCTGCATTACATGAGAACATGTAATTGCTTGTTATCTATGCAAAGTCACACGTTCTTGATGCATTTCCTTTTTCACAGTGATGCAGGGAAGCCATTCTTCCTTCACTGTGCGAAAAAAGGAACAAGATGTTTTGATTTAAATGCAAGATAATGATCTCTCTCAAATATTCATTTCACTCACAGTCCTACAATCCATTCATCAAAAAGAGAAAAAGAGAGTCATGTGGCTAGTACTCACTGAGGCTGAAAAACATGCATTCTATGTGTTTGTGGGAATTTAGGCCAAAAGGGATTGTCAAGGCTGGGAACAGTAGATGAACTAACAAAGATAAAATTGCCAATTAAAATAATCACCTGTTACATTTTGGCTATTCTCATAAAAGGTCCATCAACTTCTATTGACTTATTTATTTGAAGAATTTCTACCCCACCTTTGTTCTGGTAAGAGCACTCAAGGCTGCTTAGAGCCCAATCTATCCAGTACAAAGCAACAGCTCCCACAGTATCCCGTGCTGGATTTGAACAGGCTGGAGTAGAGAAGTATCTTGGGTAGTGTGGGAGGACACAGGTGCCCCAGGCACCAGTTGAGGTGGGGCACGGGACACCCCGCAGCCAGGATCCAGATTTATAAACGGACGCTGGACACAGAGTTGTAAACAAAGGCAAAGAGCAGCAGTGACAATGACAAGGAAGAAAATGACAGCAGTAAGAATGACTTGGGCCCTCCTGTCCTCCCCCATGTCCATATGGTCCTAAAATGGAACCATTCTGGATGCGGGCAGGTGTGGTGGAGTGGCGCAGGTGGAGCCAGGGTGACACAAGGGTCGACATCACTGTATCACCCCACCCAGGGTGCTATTGCCCTGTTATGCTGCTGGGCTGGAAGTCTTCTTGGAGTAAGGGGACATTTGTACCCTTAGTTGGCAACCTTCAGTCTCGAAAGACTACGGTAACGCGCTCTGAATGGTGGTTCTGGAACAGCGTCTAGTGTGGCTGAAAAGGCCAATTTGGGAGTGACAATCCCTCTACACAGGGAGCAAGTGCAGTCTGTCCCTGGTCTGTCTCCCTGGCTATGGGCCTTCCTTCTTTGCCTCTTAGCCTCAGACTGTTGGCCAAGTGTCTCTTCAAACTGGGAAAGGCCATGCTGCACAGCCTGCCTCCAAGCGGGCCGCTCAGAGGCCAGGGTTTCCCATCTGTTGAGGTCCACTCCTAAGGCCTTCAGATCCCTCTTGCAGATGTCCTTGTATCGCAGCTGTGGTCTACCTGTAGGGTGCTTTCCTTGCACGAGTTCTCCATAGAGGAGACCCTTTGGGATCTGGCCATCATCCATTCTCAAGACATGACTGAGCCAACGCAGGCGTCTCTGTTTCAGCAGTGCATACATGCTAGGGATTCCAGCTCGTTCCAGGACTGTGTTGTTTGGAACTTTGTCCTGCCAGGTGATGCCGAGAATGCGTCGGAGGCAGCACATGTGGAAAGCGTTCAGTTTCCTCTCCTGTTGTGAGTGAAGAGTCCATGACTCGCTGCAGTTCAGAAGTGTACTCAGGATGCAAGCTCTGTAGACCTGGATCTTGGTATGTTCCCTCAGCTTCTTGTTGGACCAGACTCTCTTTGTGAGTCTGGAAAAAGTGGTAGCTGCTTTATCGATGCATTTGTTTAGCTCGGTATCGAGAGAAAGAGTGTCGGAGATCATTGAGCCAAGGCACACAAAGTCATGGACAACCTCCAGTTCATGTGCAGAGATTGTAATGCAGGGAGGTGAGTCCACATCCCGAACCATGACCTGTGTTTTCTTAAGGCTGATCATCAGTCCAAAATCTTGGCAGGCCTTGCTAAAACGATCCATGAGCTGCTGGAGATCTTTGGCAGAGTGGGTAGTGACAGCTGCATTGTCGGCAAAGAGGAAGTCACGCAGACATTTCAGCTGGACTTTGGACTTTGCTCTCAGTCTGGAGAGGTTGAAGAGCTTTCTGTCTGATCTGGTCCGGAGATAGATGCCTTCTGTTGCAGTTGCAAAGGCATGCTTCAGCAGGATAGCGAAGAAAATCCCAAACAAGGTTGGTGCAAGAACACAGCCCTGCTTCACTCCGCTTCGGATGTCAAAGGGGTCTGATGTGGAGCCATCAAAGACAACAGTGCCCTTCATGTCCTCGTGGAAAGATCTGATGATGCTGAGGAGCCTGGGTGGACATCCGATCTTGGGGAGAATCTTGAAGAGGCTGTCCCTGCTGACCAGGTCGAAACCCTTCGTGAGATCTATGAAGGCTATAAAGTGTGGCTGTCATTGTTCCCTGCATTTCTCCTGCAGTTGTCTAAGGGAGAATACCATATCAGTGGTGGACCTGTTGGCTCGGAATCCGCACTGCGATTCTGGATAAATGCTCTCTGCAAGTACCTGGAGCCTCTTTAGTGCAACTTTTATGCAGCAATTCCTGCTATGTTCAAGGAACATAGAATGAGGCTAAGAGATGGTGACTGGCACAAGGAAGCTTCATGGCTGAACAGGGACTGGAACCTGGATCTTTCAGTTCTAAATGCAACTCCTGAACTGCTACACCACCCTGGCTCTCAACCAGACTAGGGACCCTGCAATCAGAATGGGCAACATCATGCTGAAGAATTCTCATCATTTTCATGTTGTGATCATTACTGCTTGCTTAGTAAAATATTCTGGGATTTTTGCAGAAGTGAGAGAAAGAGAACACAACTTGGGAAGATCATATTGTTTGAAACTGTTAAATACCTTCAAAACATTGGCTGGAATCCTGGTACAGGTGAGAGATGTAGATTGACTTCCAGTGCAATCCTATGCATGTCTACTCATAAGCACATCCAAGTGATTCCAATGGACTTTACTTCCAAATCAATGTGTGTAGGACTAAAACCTTACAATTCAATACTCACTAGCACTAGGCTATTCTTTACAACAGTGAAACACAGTTCCACTGTCTTAAACAGTCAAATAGAGGTGTGTAAAGCTGCCACTAGTAGCCATTTTGGGTCTGCCTATACTAGGGACCTGCTGTTGCTGCCGTCTACTCCCAGCAGCAAAAGCAAGACAGTGGTGGGGGTGAGGAGTGGGCAGAAAGGGAAGATTCTGGGCAGGGAGGAGGGGGGGTAGGAGGCGGAACAGGAGAGGGAGGAGGTGGATCTTGGTGGCACTGAAGAGCACCAAGTCTTAACCCCATTTCCTGCCCCCCTTCCTTGGATCTCCTCTCCCTTACTCTCCTTGGATTTGTGCCAGCGAAACAGATGGCACAAACTGGGGGGATGTCCATTTGGCAGTGGAGGTTTGCTCCAGGTTAAGGCAACAGAAGTTCCCTTACCTTGAAGAGGCCTCTAGACTACCCCCCTCCCCAGGATACAGTTGCATGCTCCATTGGCACAGCTGCATCAGCAGAGGGGAGGGATTTAGTTAGAATTGGGCTGATAGACTAGATCAGGGTTTCTCAAAATGGGTCATGACCCACTTGGTGGGTTGTGAGCTGATTGTTGAAGCTTTAGCTGAGAAATAGCTGAGAAAGCAAAAGCATGGACACCTATGAAAAGTGAAACTGAGCCATATTGCATGTTTACTTGCAAGTAAGTGAACTTGCCTTAGTCCACTAGCAAGGGCAGGCTGTGAGGAATCCAATGACACCAGAATGTTCCGATCCAATGAACGCAGCCCTCAAAAAACACAAAAGCCCTCAAAAAAAGTCCTTTGCTCCAAGCTGATGACTGTGTCAAATGAAACTAAGCTACATGGTCATGTTTACTAAGGAGTAAGCAAATGTGCTTTGGCTCATGGTCAGGTCAGGCAACGAGGACTGCAAGGCCACCAGAATGGTCCCAACCTGAAGAAAGTGGAGCTCAACAAATGCTCCAGAATACAGTCCCCTCCCCCCACTATAAAAAACAGAGGTTTCAGCTGATAAGGTGAACTTTTTTTTTCCTTTTTTATACTTTTAAAGTTAGGTGGGTCCTGATAGTGATAAGGTTTAAAAATAAGAACTTAAATTGAACTGGGCACTGGCTAGGGTTGAAAATCTTACTGAAAATCTTACTGAAATCTTGGGGTGGTGGTGAACAGGTCGATGAAAGTGTCGACTCAATGCGCGTTAGCAGTAAAGAAGGCCAATTCTATGCTTGGGATCATTAGAAAAGGTATTGAGAACAAAACGGCTAATATTATAATGCCGTTGTACAAATCGATGGTAAGGCCACACCTGGAGTATTGTGTTCAGTTCTGGTCGCCGCATCCCAAAAAAGACATAGTGGAAATGGAAAAGGTGCAAAAGAGAGCGACTAAGATGATTATGGGACTGGGGCACCTTCCTTAAGAGGAAAGGCTATGGCATTTGGGCCTCTTCAGCCTAGAAAAGAGGCGCCTGAGGGGGGACATGATTGAAACATACAAAATTATGCAGGGGATGGACAGAGTGGACAGAGAGATGCTCTTTACACTCTCACATAACACCAGAACCAGGGGACATCCGCTAAAATTGAGTGTTGGGAGAGTTAGATCAGACAAAAGAAAATATTTCTTTACTCAGCGTGTGGTTGGTCTGTGGAACTCCTTGCCACAGGATGTGGTGATGGCGTCTGGTCTGCACGCTTTTAAAAGGGGATTGGACAAGTTTCTGGAGGAAAAATCCATTACGGGTTACAAGCCATGAGGTGCATGTACAACCTCCTGATTCTAGAAATGGGCTATGTCAGAATGCCAGATGCAGGGGAGGGCACCAGGATGCAGGTCTCTTGTTATCTGGTGTGCTGCCTGGGGCATTTGGTGGGCTGCTGTGAGATACAGGAAGCTGGACTAGATGGGCCTATGGCCTGATCCAGTGGGGCTGTTCTTATGTTCTGGAGGGTGTTACTGCAGGCAAGTTACAGAGAAAATTCACTTGGTGGAACAGGGCTGGCTTCCCTTATTTATTTGTTTTACTTTAATTTAATTATGTATAATTATTTATTTTTATTTGCTTGATGATGTCACTTCTGGCCATGACATAACTTCCGGTGGGTCCCAGACAGATTGTCATTCTAAAAAGTGGGTCCCGGTGCTTAAAGTCTGAGAACCACTGGACTAGACACGAGAGTAAGCCCCACAGTGGAACTTACTTCTGAATAAACATGTGTAGGATTTTGCTACTAATGTAACTATGAAGTTTGTTTCATACAACCCATTTTATAAGTTTATATTTTTCTTACTTTTAAAAAATTCCCTGACTTTAGAGATGAGCAAGGATTTTGCTATGCCCAGTGAGCTGTTTGATCACCACATAAACTGCTTTAGAAAACCCCTCAGTTTCAAAAGTATCTTGCCATGTGGTATGACGAACTGGTATTTATAAGTCCCATATCTCTTTTGGGATCCCAGCTAATGAACAGGTTGAGACACTACAGAATGACTCCCATTTTTTATTAAAGAATGAACAACAGCCCAATCCTATTCACACTTTCCTGTGAGTAAGCCCCATTGACTCTAATGGGACTTACTTCTGAGTAGACATGCATAGGATTGGGCTCCAAGTCACTGAAACTTCCTCATTTGGGTGGATAAAGAATGACTAGTAAAGAATGGCCATCAATCAGATAACAAAAAAAAAGTAACTTCTGGTTCACTGTACACTGGTCCTGGTCTCCACATATACACACAATATCTCATTCAAGGAAGAATTCCTTGAAGTTTTAAAAGCTGCCACTTTTCCAGGGAAAAGTAATCAATTTACATGAGGACAAAGTGGGTGCGGGGAGGAACACTGGCATTTAATGATTTCCTGGGAGGTGGAGACAGCCTGGTGGTGTCCAGCTAATGGGAGTATTTCCCCCCCCAACAGGCTTAGAGACTGCCTCATTAGCATCATGTAGGCCAGGGGTGCCCAAACCCCAGCCCTGGGGCCACTTGCGGCCCTCGATGACTCCCAATGCGACCCTCAGGGAGACTCCAGTCTCCAATGAGCCTCTGGCCCTCTGGAAACTTGCTGGAGCCCACACTGGCCCGACGCAACTGCTCTCAGCGTGAGTTGTGGGACAAGGGCTTCCTCCAGGAAAGGCCAGCCTTGCTTTGTGCAGGGCCTTTTATAGAACTTGAGCTATTGCAAGACCTTCCTTCATTCATAGAAGTTCATCTTTAATATATTCATTCATGTAAACTTATGTAAATTTATGCAAATTTTAAATGTAAATTAATTCTTTTTTTCCCTGGCCCCCGACACAGTGTCAGAGAGATGATGTGGCCCTCCTGCAAAAAACTTTGGACACCCCTGATTTAGGCAAATAGAGGGTAACAACTTTTGCATGCATGCCTTTAGCACCTTGAGTTGAACCAGTGACAGATTCTCCAAGACTGGGAAACTGTACAAATAGGAAGAAACTTCATGTCTTTCCTGCAAGACAAAAAGGTCCTGGTACATAAAAACATGGAAGATGACCAGTGGTTCTTCAGGGGTCTTTCCCAGTGCTACTGAAGATGACATTGAACCTGGTACCTTCTGTAAGCAAACCACATGCTCTGTATTTCTGAGTTACAGCTTCTCCTCTAGGAGACTTGTGCATGTAATATGGATAGCCAATAGTTCTGATGTGGGGGGACTGGAAAATGGAGGCAGAAAGGAAAAGGGCTTTTCTTCACAGGAACTGCTATCCCTAGCAGTGGCCTGGTATTCATCACAATGTGCAGTGTTGACCTGGCATTCAGAATGAGCCAGACCGGCTGCTAAGCACATTTATGGTAACCCTGGTCAATTCAATTTCATTTTTTAATGGAACAGTTTCAACTCATTTGTTCCGACAAAACCATGTCTGCAATTGCGAAACGTTGCCAAACATGATACCAGCTTGAGGGAGCAATGTAGACAGACACAAAAAATTTCAGACTGGAATGTTACTCTGAATTGCCAGGAACAGAAGAAAAAAAAAATATAAGAACATTAAAAATGGCATCAGCACAGCAATTTTGAACAGTCAGGTAAACATCCCGTCGGCCTAAACTCAAAATTGATTTCCTAAAATAGCTCTTGGACACCAGTTAATAAATATTTCATGACAAGCAGCAGGGGGTTTCTGTCCATCAGTGAGAAAAATAAATTAATTTTGAAAGCAGTCACTGAACCTGAAGAGGCAAGCCATTATTATTCTCATAATCGTGAAGAACATATACCTAAGTGTGCCTGGTGGCTGCTGTACACTGTGGGACTTCAGTGCACCAAATTCTTGTCATGCCCGCTCTCACAAACACACGCAGCAAGTACACTGTGTGATCTTATGCAATCTGTAACTAGAATTTGCAAACCAGCTACCTAAAGATTATACATTCTGTTCTTTAAGCACAACATGTCGTGGCTGACATTAAGCCAGAGCTCTCGAGGATCACACTGCGTGTGCCAGCTGGCACCGAGGCCCTACATTGTTCTCCATCTGGATTCAGTAATTTCCGCCTCGGTCCTCTCCTGCTCATCATTTTCTCCACCTTTTGCAATTTACACAGACTGGTACAACACTCTGTCAGGAGACACTAGCCTATTTTAGGAACTGTGAGCAGGATTTATTGCTGTCTGCTTACAAACAGATTTATTTATCTCTTAAAGATCAGCTGCCTTGGTCTGTTAATGCCATTTCTTAATCAAAAACTGAAAATGAATCACTGTTTTCTTTTTTGCTTTTTCAGTCTTCTCCCTCCGCCTAGCCTACCTCAGAGGGTTAGTGTGAAAATGAAAGGCAAGAGAGGGAGAAATATGCTGTCCTGTTCTTTGGGAAGGGGTAGGATGAAAATATTACCTATACACAAATGAACTGAACATGGGCACACACACTTTTTTCTTTGCAAAAATCCAAGTTTGCAATCCTATACACACTTTCCTGGAAGTGCATCCTATTGCATATAGCGGGACTTCTGATAAATGGGATGAAAAGGCTACATGATTGCCATTTGCCTAACGAAGCTACACACCCCCAATAATGATCTGGAGGTGCATGACAGAAGGAGCTTTCAGAGCAAATAACTCCAGCTGGTTCAAGCACATGTGCCATGCCACATAATCTGGGGTCTCTCTAGGCCAGGGGTGTCCAAAGTTTTTGGCAAGAGGGCCACATTATCTCTTTGACACTGTGTCGGGGGCCGGGGGAAAAAAAAATTAATTTACATTTAAAATTTGAATAAATTTACATAAGTTTGCATAAATGAATATATTAAAGATGAACTTGAATGAATGAATGAATCTTTTATTACGGTCACTGACCAGTACATAAGATATAAAAATGTGCACTTAAAAATGTCAGTACACAAAATATAAAATTTTACAGTTAAAACATTGGACTAAATAATCTCTATCTTCAAAACAGCCCAAACCCAGCACCCATTCTCAGTGGCAAACTTCCCATCATAGGCAGCAACTCTACTGAATTTAATCCACTTTCAGTATCAATGTCCTGATACGTATCGCTGAAGCAAAGAATCTCGCAACATTAGATGTAATACCTGGACTTGTGTCAGAAAGCAACAAGTTCATATATTGTTGCTGTGTATGTCCCAGAAAATGGGTCAGCAGTGGTGCAATAAGAGTGGCACGGATGTTCCTGTAAAAAGAGCAATGGAGCAGCACATGTTCAGTAGTTTCTATATCTTCTGATCCATAGGGACATAGATGTTGGATCCAAGGTATCTTTTTATATCGTCCCTCTGACACTGCTGAGGGGAGTCCTCGGAGTCAGGCCAGTGTAAAGGCTCTTCTGTGCTTATAATTCTCCAGCTGGGCAAAGTAGTGTGGGACATCAACAATATATTTAAGATCTTCCCTGGCATAGAATTCGGAGACATTAGAAACAAAATATGAACTTATATGAATGAATGAAGGTCTTGCAATAGCTCAAGGCCTATAAAAGGCCTTGCACAAAGCAAGGCTGGTCTTTCCTTTGCTGCCGCTACTGCATCACAGATGTGAAACAACAAGCAGTGGAGGGAGCCCTCATCCCACAGCTCATGCAAGAGGACAGACAGTTGCCCTCATGCTGAGAGGCCAGTGTGGGCTTCAACAAATCTCCGGAGGGCCAGAGGCTTATTGGAGACCGGGGGCTCCATGAGGGCCGCATTGAAAGGCCTCGAGGGCCGCAAGTGGCCCCAGGGCTGGTGTTTGGGCATCCCTGCTCTAGGCAACTGGACACTTCTAATGCATAAGTCACTTGTACTTCAGCAAGCCCAGTTTCTTGGGAACCTTCAAATTAGAAGGGAAAAAAAAAATCAAGAAAACAGATCTCTATACTGGACAGATGTGGAACAGGAGAGTAACATGTGGAAGAGCAGAGTAACATGCATCTAGATTCACACAGAAATTAGAGTATTATTTATCATACAGTCGGTTCTCATTATCGGTTAGGGTTGGGTTCCTGGAAAACCTAGTGAATTAGCCGATAATAAATCATTGAGCCTATGGGAAAAATGGGGTTAGGTTCCAGGAAACCCTCTTCACCATACGCTCTATGAACTTTATGAACCTGAATCTTACTTTGAAGTCTGTGGGGCTGGGTGACAGCAAGGGCTTATCATGTCCAGCATCTGAGGCTTCCTTCTCCCTGCTGGCTATCCCTTGACACACTGAAGGTTGCTGTCCAAACAACAAGGCCTCAGAGTTTGGCAGTGGGGAGCAGATTGCTTCACCTTTCCTCTTCCGCCACCTGCCTCTTGGCTCCTTCACTGGGCTTGCCTCAGCCACAATATTCACGGATAACAAGAACAGAGTCACAGATAACAAAAGGTAGGTGGTAATTCTGCCCCTCAAGAATTTGCAGATAATGAATTTGCATATATAGAGAACTGATTGTATTTGTTATGATTAACAGCCCAATCCGAAGCTTCTCGAGTACCCAGGGATGCAGCAGCACCGAAAAGCCAACTATTGCATCCAATGGAGCCAGGGAAGCACCGCCAGGTCTTGGGGTAAGGAAGCATACATTCCATTACCCGTGTATCAGCCAGGTGGCCCCGATGGGTCTCCTCAGATCTGCGCCTGCTATATAGCAGGTTTGTTTCTCAGTCCAGGAGGGGGTTAGGATATGGCAGCAGAGCCTGCTCCGCCCCCATCCCAGACCTGCTCCTCCTCTCTCCCACCCTCCCCTTGCCCAGTTCTGCCTCCACCCCACCCTTCCCCATGCCCCAAAATGTCCTGCTGCTAGCTGGCAGTACAACTTATTGCTAGGAGCCCTCACCACATGTCCTTCGGCACTATGGCCCTACACCAACTGCTGCTAGGCCTGGTGCTGGAGGTGTACAAAGGTGTGCAGAGGTTTGCACCTCTGGTGCAAAACAGTTGGGGGCCGGAGCCACTTTAGATTTACTTCAGACGTGCCGAAGGTGTTTACAAACTTACTGGCACTGACAGAGGCTTTTGGAGCCACTGCTGTGCGCACCGCAAGGCTGTCCGTTTCCAGCAGTAGCCTGGAAGTGCGCAATGGCAGCCCAACTTCTGTGCTGTCATAAAGGGTCTTGTGCTGCCAGGGAACTAGTTCTGGCAGTGCAAGGCCCCAACAGGATTGGGACCTTAATCTGGATACTTATTTTGTGGCTAGATGGGCTTACTTTGTGATAATGCATAAATAAGTCATCATTGTAGGATAAATAACTGAGGGAACAATCCTAACCTTCCAGCACTGATGAAAGGCAATGCAGCTCCGATGTAAGGGAACAAACATTCCCCTACCTTGAGGCCTCCTTGACTGCCACCCAACTGCAGGATGAAGAACATGCCCCATTGGCACAGCTATGTCAGTGCAGGAAAGTTGGTTAGGATTTGGGCCTGAGTCTTCACTGGGTTAATTCTATGTGGGCAGAATGAAGCCACACTAACAAGGCTGGCATTCTGTAGTGAGAGGTCTGCAGATAGTGGCAGTGATAGTTTGCCAGACAGCCCACTATCAGAAGAAACCAGATGGCAAAGCTAGGATCTGCAGAACTGTGGACAGCTCCCAGGCAGCAAATAACAGCATGTTCCTTCCAACAACTTCTGGGCCAGAACCGAACCCTGTACAGCAGTGGAAGCAGAGCACAGCACTAAATAATGTTACAAGCTTTGCCGCTCTTGTACCAGACAAGCAGGAGTAGGGCCTACATTTTGGCAGGCTAGTTGATGTTCCAGATCAGGGGTGTCCAAAGTTTTTGGCAGGAGGGCCACATCATCTCTCTGACACTGCGTCGGGGGCCGGGGAAAGAAAGAATTAATTTACATTTAAAATTTGAATAAATTTACATAAGTTTACATAAATGAATATATTAAAGATGAACTTATATGAATGAATGAATGAATGAATGAATGAATGAAGGTCTTGCAATAGCTCAAGGCCTATAAAAGGCCTTGCACAAAGCAAGGCTGGCCTTTCCTTTACTGCCACTGCTCCATCACAGACATGAAACAGCAAGCAGTGGAGGGAGTCCTCATCCCATAGCTCACGCATAGAGGTCAAACAGTTGCCTTCATGCTGAGAGCAGTTGTGTCGGGCCAGTGCGGGCTGCAACAAATCTCTGGAGGGCTAGAGGCTCATTGGAGACTGGGGGCTCCCTGAGGGCCGTATTGAGAGGCCTCGAGGGCCACATGTGGCCCCATGGCCGGGATTTGGGCACCCCTGTTCCAGGTGAATGTGTGGTGGCCACTGGTAAAGCAGGTTCCTAAGGGCTTGGGATGTGAGTTCTTGGACCTTTGTCTGTCAAGGAGTCTTCTTCTACATGGAGGTCCATCTTCTGATAACACCTGAAATGAATTTTAAATCCTTGGTGATTTGCAGTTTCTCAACACCACTTCCTTCAGTTAAATGTAGGACTCACTAGCCAGGGCAGAGGTTTTACTGTGCTCTCTTCTAAGTGAGTGAGTGTTTGGGACCATAACACTGAGGAATCAGGTCCTACATTTTCCCACTTGTGCAAGCTCACTTAAGGATCCCAAAGATTAATTTGGGGAAATGTTTAAGCAACAAATATAGGACAGCTGCTTTGGGAATGTTGTAAATTACACCTCATCTGGAACAGAAAATCAGTGGAATTATTTCAACTGAGTCTCTAGGAAGTGTTTTAAGCAGGCAGAACATAATTATCAAGTTGGAATTTAACCAAGTCTCTAACATTGACACTTGCCTGTCTATGAATATAACACTTGCTTCTATGCTGAAGTTTAAAGCTCTTTAAGGACAAATGTCCTTCCACTTATACAGCCCCCTCATCCTCAAACAATTTGGTGAGATAGGCTAGGTGGTGAGAGAGTGACTGGTCCAAGGTCACCCAGTCACAATGACACCTAAGTTCATAGCAAGTGACCTTCAAACCCCAAAAGTTATACAAATGATAATTTTACCTATTTATGCAGCGAATTAAGCTATTTGGCTCAAAATTATGGGAATGCTCCTGACTTTCACAACAAATGAACTGTTCTGTGGTGTGTACTGGTCCAGACACAGTTGAAAAATGTCAAAGAGGCCAGCAGTTACTTGTATGGGTAACAGTGAAAAGAGCAAGAGGAAGCAGTTCTCATTATATTTATGCAATTATTCAGAAATCCAGACACCTTCCTGTCCCAAGCTGTCTGGATAAGGGATACTCAACTCATAATGTGTAATTTGAAGGTTCACTTATAATGCAGCTATATAAGACCTTTTCATACTTCCAAAATCTTGGCAGTCTCTATACATGGAGGTTGGAGCAGAAGTACCCTAGTATCCTGCAACCAACCTCCATACATGATCCACAGGTATTGTAACTCAGATATAGAGTCTGTATACACACCTGGGAATTCTGCAAAATGGAGAATCCCTAGTTGCATGAATGGAGTCTATAGGGCTATCCACATATTATGCTATACTTTGGTACGTACTTCTGTGTGAAGGACTCCCTGGCTTC
This sequence comes from Tiliqua scincoides, assembly GCF_035046505.1. Classification (NCBI taxonomy): domain Eukaryota; kingdom Metazoa; phylum Chordata; class Lepidosauria; order Squamata; family Scincidae; genus Tiliqua; species Tiliqua scincoides. Next base: position 69,416,946 of record NC_089824.1, read on the forward strand.
TTGGGTAGCTCACATTTTTATAATTCCCTCCTCTTCTATACAGCAACCCTTTTTTCAAAAATGATGAAATTCTTTTGAAACCCAAAATACTGTGATCAGATTGGAATAAACCCATGCAACTCTGCAGAGTTAATGTAAAGTATTCCACATGTAGAAGCCGGACTCTTTTCCTCTGCTGCACAAAACAACCTAGCTCTGTGGACAGTATACAAGGTGTTACACAAGAAATCTCAAAAAATGGATCTACACAAAAGGGAAAAAGCAGTGCTATGATCTGTCCCCTCTTTGCTGTATTCCAAAGTATAATAACATAAGAACAGCCCCACTGGATCAGGCCATAGGCCCATCTAGTCCAGCTTCCTGTATCTCACAGTGGCCCACCAAATGCCCCAGGGAGCACACCAGATAACAAGAGACCTCATCCTGGTGCCCCCCCTTGCATCTGGCATTCTGACATAACCCATTTCTAAAATCAGGAGCTTGCGCATACACATCATGGCTTTTTCCTCCAGAAACTTGTCCAATCCCCTTTTAAAGGCGTCTAGGCCAGACGCCAGCACCACATCCTGTGGCAAGGAGTTCCACAGACCGACCACACGCTGAGTAAAGAAATATTTTCTTTTGTCTATCCTAACCCGCCCAACACTCAATTTTAGTGGATGTCCCCTGGTTCTGGTATTATGTGAGAGTGTAAAGAGCATCTCCCTATCCACTCTGTCCATCCCCTGCATAATTTTGTATGTCTCAATCATGTCCCCCCTCAGGCTTCTCTTTTCTAGGCTGAAGAGGCCCAAACGCCGTAGCCTTTCCTCATAAGGAAGGTGCTCCAGCCCCGTAATCATCTTAGTCGCTCTCTTTTGCACCTTTTCCATTTCCACTATGTCTTTTTTGAGATGCGGTGACCAGAACTGGACACAATACTCCAGGTGTGGTCTTACCATAGATTTATACAACGGCATTATAATACTAGCCGTTTTGTTCTCAATACCCTTCCTAATGATCCCAAGCATAGAATTGGCCTTCTTCACTGCCGCCGCACATTGGGTCGACACTTTCATCGACCTGTCCACCACCACCCCAAGATCTCTCTCCTGATCTGTCACAGACAGCTCAGACCCCATCAGCCTATATCTAAAGTTTTGATTTTTTGCCCGAATGTGCATGACTTTACACTTACTGACATTGAAGCGCATCTGCCATTTTGCTGCCCATTCTGCCAGTCTGGAGAGATCCTTCTGGAGCTCCTCACAATCACTTCTGGTCTTCACTACTCGGAAAAGTTTGGTGTCGTCTGCAAACTTAGCCACTTCACTGCTCAACCCTGTCTCCAGGTCATTTATGAAGAGGTTGAAAAGCACCGGTCCCAAGACAGATCCTTGGGGCACACCGCTTTTCACCTCTCTCCATTGTGAAAATTGCCCATTGACACCCACTCTCTGCTTCCTGGCCTCCAACCAGTTCTCAATCCATGAGAGGACCTGTCCTCTAATTCCCTGACTGTGGAGTTTTTTCAGTAGCCTTTGGTGAGGGACCGTGTCAAACGCCTTCTGAAAGTCCAGATATATAATGTCCACGGGTTCTCCCACATCCACATGCCTGTTGACCTTTTCAATGAATTCTATAAGGTTCGTGAGGCAAGACTTACCCTTACAGAAGCCATGCTGACTCTCCCTCAGCAAGGCCTGTTCGTCTATGTGTTTTGAGATCCTATCTTTGATGAGGCATTCCACCATCTTACCTGGTATGGATGTTAGGCTGACCAGCCTATAGTTTCCCGAGTCCCCCCTCTTTCCCTTTTTAAAAATAGGCGTGACATTTGCTATCCTCCAATCTTCTGGCACCATGGACGTTTTGAGGGACAAGTTGCATATCTTAGTCAAGAGATCTGCAACTTCATTCTTCAATTCCTTAATAACTCTTGGGTGGATGCCATCAGGGCCCGGTGACTTATTGATCTTTAATTTATCAATGAGGTCTGAAACATCTTCTCTTTTAACCTCTATCTGACTTAACTCCTCGGTCAGGAGGGGCCGTTCGGGCAGCGGTATCTGCCCGAGGTCTTCTGCCGTGAAAACAGATGCAAAGAACTCATTTAATTTCTCTGCCATCTCTAAGTCTCCTTTTATCTCCCCTTTCCCTCCCTCACCATCCAGAGGGCCAACCGCTTCTCTGGCGGGTTTCCTGCTTCTAACATATTTGAAGAAGCTTTTATTATTCCCCTTAATGTTGCTGGCCATGCATTCCTCATAGTCTCGCTTGGCCTCCCATATCACCTTCTTACATTTCTTTTGCCACAGTTTATGTTCCTTTTTATTCTCCTCATTAGGGCAAGACTTCCATTTACGGAAGGAAGCTTCCTTGCCCTTCACAGCCTCTCTAACTTGGCTGGTTAGCCATGCGGGCATCCTCCTGGATTTAGTGGAACCCTTCTTTCTTTGTGATATACACCTCTGCTGGGCCTCTATTACTGTTGTTTTAAGCAGCCTCCATGCACTCTGGAGAGATTGGACTCTTTTTACCCTCCCTTTCAACCTCCTTCTAACCAGCCTCCTCATTTGGGGGGAAGTCTGCCCGTCGGAAGTCAAGGGTTTTTGTTAGAGATTTGCCTGGTATTCTTCCCCCAACGTGCGTATCAAAACGGATCGCAGCATTATCACTGTTCCCCAATGGCTCAGTAATGTTTACATCTCTAACCAGGTCCTGCATACCACACAATATTAAATCCAGAGTCACCTGTCCTCTGGTGGGCTCCGTGACTAGCTGCTCTAAGCCACAGTCATTTAGCACGTCAAGAAATCCGGTTTCCTTATCGTGACCAGAACACAAATTGACCCAGTCAATATGAGGATAATTGAAGTCCCCCATGATTACAACCCTGTCCCTCCTTGTCACCTCCCTGATCTGTTTCCTCATTTCAAGGTCCCCATCTGATTTCTGGTCTGGAGGACGATAGCATGCCCCCAGTATTACATCGCTGCACAAGCCTGGTAATTTAACCCACAGAGATTCTACGGTGGAGTCGGACCCACCTTCAATCTCTACTTTGCTGGATTCTATCCCTTCCTTAACATAAACGGCCACCCCACCTCCAACACGCCCCTGCCTGACCCTCCTGTAGAGTTTATAGCCCGGGATTGCGGTATCCCACTGATTCTCCGCATTCCACCAGGTTTCCGTTATGCCCACTATGTCAATGTTTTCCCTTGTCACCAGACATTCCAGTTCTCCCACCTTTGCTCGAAGACTTCGGGCATTCGCATAAAAGCATTTATACACGGAATGCCCTAGGATGGGCTGCTTATTCGCTCCTTTGTCCCCGCATCCTCTCATTGTGCCAAACCGTCTATCACATCCCATCACGCTACCTTTCCCAGTTTCTTCTCCTACTCTGCCTTTGTCTTGTTGTTCTCTAACCTCCCCATCCTCATCCCACAGGGATGAGGAGTCCCGAACCAGATGCCCCTCGGCTCCTGTCGGCCTTTCCCCAGGGATCAGTTTAAAAGCTGCTCTGCCACCTTTTTAATGTTATGCGTCAGCAGTCTGGTTCCATTCTGGTTCAAGTGGAGCCCGTCCCTCTTGTACAGGCCCCGCTTGTCCCAAAACGATCCCCAGTGCCTAATGAATCTAAACCCCTCCTCCCTACACCACTGTCTCATCCACGCATTGAGACCCCTGATCTCCGCCTGCCTAGCTGGCCCTGCGCGTGGAACAGGTAGCACTTCAGAGAACGCTACCTTTGAGGTCCTGGCTTTCAGCTTCCTGCCTAAAAGCCTAAATTTGGCCTCCAGGACCTCCCAGCTACACTTGCCCATGTCGTTGGTGCCGACATGCACCACAGCCGCTACCTCTCCCCCAGCACTGTCTACTAGCCTGTCTAGATGAGAAGTGATGTCCGCAACCTTCGCACCAGGCAGGCAAGTCACCATGCGGTCCTCACATCCATCGCAAACCCCCCTCTCTATGTTTCTAATAATCGATCCCCCACTACAAGAAGCCCCCGACCCCCCTCCCGCCGAGGAGTATCCTGAGTGCGTTCGGATACGGGCCCATCCCCTGGAGAAAGGGTCCCCCCTAGGGGATTGTTTCCCTCCTCTCCAGGATGACGTCCTCCAGTCCCGAGCACTTCACTATGAGTCCTGAGCAGAAGAGCAGTCATTCATACCCTCCACTAGCCACCTCACATCTTCGCTGCTCTTGCTGCTGTTTCATGTCATCTTGATTAAACATGGCTTGCCCTTTTCACTGAAGCCCTGTGTACTGACAAAGCATCCAGCAGAACAAAAAGATGAGGGAAAGGGGGAAAAAAACCCAAGGCCAAATAACAATTATTATAATGTGCATCAAGAAAGCATGGCATTTCAGCTGCCTTTCCCCAGCTTCAATCACAATTTACACTGCAGATGGTGCTACTAGGGCATCTTATTCACTCTGCATCACCTTGTATTATACAGGCAACGTGGGCGGCTGCTGTACCAAGCAGAGTCAGCACGCAAGGTTTCTGGTGTCAACATGTGACACTTGAATTAAAATCACATCAAAGTGGTGAGAGGCTTAAGAAGAATGGGACAGAAGTTTTCTGACACCTTTGTATTAACATTCTGAGAGCTACCTTGAACTTCTCCCTTTTTTTAAACAATTTGCTTGCTCAGAAAGCACGAGTGAGAAAAGTCTCTGAAGACAGCTAATAGGGGAATGAGATTTTAGAGCCCTGGCTGGCAACTTAGATTAGTCAGTACCGAGCGTGATGCAAAAGGGTGCCATGACACATACTGGTACGTACTGGTACGTCCAGCATCATTCTGCCACTCTTCGACTGCCAGTTCTACTGGTTGCAAAAGCACTGCTTCAAACTCCTCCAGGCATTCCACAGCAGGAGATGCTCTTTCTGTTATCTCTTTTCTTTTCCCAGCATTCACTTTTGCCTTTTCCCAGCATTCACTTTTGCCTTTTGCAAACATTCACTGTGGTCACACCAGTTCAGCGGATTTACATATCCCGAGTTAGAACCAATGATGTCAGCACTTGAATCTGTTCAGGCAACTGTGATTGGCAGAAAATGGTTTCCACGACAGGACAGAAAAACATGCTGCTCCTTTGCGAAGGTACAGACTAGCAGGAATGTTATGTAGGGAAAGACGAGCATGCATGATTTGCATTAGTCTTTTGCCACTTCTGCTAAAATGTGTGACTTGAACACCTTTCCTCTCAGTTGACTTGTGAGCAGCACAGGCTGCCCAAGGCTCCTCAATGGATTTCAATGCTGTGGCATTACTTACTGTAAACTAAAGAACAGATTAGAACAGTGTGATCTTATGCCTGTCTACTCAGAAACAAGCCCCACTGAGTTCAGCGGGGCTTATGCCTAAGGGCCCAATCCTATCCAACTTTCCAGCACCGGTGCAACCGCAATGCAGCACTGAGGTAAGGGAACAAATGTTCCCATACCTTGAGGAGGCCTCTGTGACTGCCTCCCCATGAAAGGATGCAGCACATGCCCCATTGGCACAGCTGCACCGGCACAGGAAAGTTGGAGAGGATTGGGCCCTAAGTAACCATACAGTATATAGGATTGCATATTTGTCTCAAAATGACTACAAACAGTAGGAAAAAAAATCTACACCTAATAAAGAAACTGTGTGAAGCAGCAACACTCAATTTGTACACAGCAGAAACATAGGAAATCCTGTACTTTTCCCCCCCTTTTCTATGAATGATGTGAACTGGGCAGTGAGACTCCAAATTTCCTATTTCCAGTAGCAAATTCAAGATATAGGTTAAAATAAGCGATCAGAGGTCTGAGACTAGAGAGCACAGACAATGTCAAATTTCCCAGGGCTTTCAAAATGATCCAGCAAAAGCCAGTTTTCAATTCCAAAGTTCACACTGTACGATACAATTTTCCGGGAAAATGCCATATGTTTCATGCTAAGCGTCCTCTGTACAGAGTGCTCGGTACAAGATCCTTTTCCTGACAGGTAAGTTAATTGTATTTACTTTTGTGATGGATGATTTAACACACTTATGCCCAGAAGCTGCAGTGATCAGTCAGCATCATTACGCATCTAGTAATATTTACACTCCAGAAAGAGGCCTAATTTCACTGCTTTGACCCCCTTCACTATTGCCTCTGCCTTCTCCTTTACCTCCCCCAAGTTCCATTCAAGTTGCTGCCTCTCTCCTCTGAAGCATCATGGTGTTGGCCATAAAAGCTGCCCCTTATGCATGGCCATCCATCTTGGTTTACCAGACCCAGAAACACCAGGCAGCCACAGGTTGTGTGCTCAGCACTGCCTTGTGCTGGGACAGTGACAGTTGCACCAGTTCTGTGTATGGAGGCCCAGGGTCCCTTGTCTGGACCCAAAGAAACCTGCAGATAACCCTGCCCAAAGACTCTGAATTATAAGCAGCATGTAAAGAACATACAATGACACCTAAAATTCAGGTTTGAACCTAATTCATGCCATGTTAAAAACAAATTCATAACTGAAAGCTTCCAGAGCAACAGCCAACACAAAATACTTGCCAAATAAGAAGTGCCCACATTGCTTTCGCAAAACATTTAGGGCCAAGCTTTCCGGGACCTCTGGACAGAAAGTTCCGCAACGGTTCAGCAGCCACAAAGAATCACTTTCTGTGCACCTTTGCCATTTCTAATAGTCACCCTCAAGAGGCCAATCTCTGCAAAAATCAGGGCAGACTGTCAGTTGATTGCTAAGGTACAAGAAGTACAAGCCATTTAAGGTTTTACAGGGCAAGGACAGGTCCTTAAACATGAACACTGAAAGTCAACTAATGAGGAATGCTGGTACAACGCAATCGCGGCAGAAGAAAAAGGCGGTCACATTCTGTACCAGCTGGTACCTGCGAAAGTCATTAAAGGTAGCTCAGGAAGATGAAAGCAGTGCCAATATCCAAGGCAGCACTCAGATTACAAGGGAGGGGCATTTTGCAACACTCTCTCTAGTTAGTGTTTTTACAAGGCAATGTGGGGGGCACATAATTGGGCTTAAATTGCCAGGAACAGGGGTGGGGGGAGGCTTGTGTATTTCATTAAGGGCCAACTTTCCTTTGTCCCCTAAGTATGAGCCCCGATTCTAATATGGTAAGGGTAGCATTCCTGTGGGTGCACTGCAACCTTGAATTCTTCAGAGCATGTACAAAATGTTTTCGTAGAAATCTGACCAATGCTTCTGTGCCACCTTCCCTCCTAGGATACCTCATCATGCCTCTATTCCCCTCCCTTCTCATTTGTTGTCTTCTTTGGGTCAACACTGTAAGGGGCCTGCCTTTCCACTCAATGTAAAGTGCCAGGTACATCAGTAGCGCTAAATAAATAATCTTAAGTGTATCTTAAGAGGGATGCAGATATCTGGTTCCATTCCAACCATATCTCTGAAAGCTCTCCCTTCATGCTGTGCACCAGTAGGTAATACAGACTGTTTACAAAACTATGCAATCTGGTATTCTGTAGAAAAGGGGCAGTATTAATTTCACAACTAACCAAGTTTTAATTCACATGAATAAGAAGAGAAAAGTTAGCACTCTAAACAGGAAAACTGACCCATTTTAAAGTAGTATACGAAAGCATTCCAGTTGCCCAGCAATTTTGGTGTATCTTTTTCCTGTCAGTTCAGATTGGCAAATATGGAAGGATTTGCTTAGATTTCTTTATTCCATTCATACTCAAGGACAAGATATTGACTTTGGGCAAATTGAAACTGAACCTCTCAGTCATGTGGGGAGCAGCACAGGTGCGTATATCCCCCCCCCATCCAGCACACCTTCCTACCATTGCCTAACCATAAGGGGAGTGGTTGAGTCATGGTACCAGAGTACAGAAACCCTTAAGAAAAAGACTCAGGTAAAAAAAATACAATTCCCACAAAAAATGTAGGGTGAGAAAAGAGTAATTCAATCAAGTAGTTGTGGGGGGGCATGCATGACAGAAATATTAGTAGGTGGGAAAGGACTTTGAGTTTGCGTGTCAGGTCCAGAATCTAGACATGGAGAGCTTTGGCTTCAGCCCAGAGTCCCCAAGTTAAGTTGCTGGAGCTATGAACTGAAGAAGTTGTGTGCTGAAATGTAGCATGCAGGAGACCATGATTTTTAACCAGGCAAGGGCAGAAATTCCAGTATTTCTAAAATTCTGGCCAGTCCAGAAGCCTCTCACAGTATGCCAATCAGGGAACTAATCCTATTATTCCCTTCAGCCAGAAGATGCTCTGCGAGTTTCCAGTTATCAGCCATGAGGTTATCAGTTCCAACGCCAGAGTCCCTGACATTGTGCATGTGAGCAGGGAATTTCTGTGTGTAACTGACTGTCAGAAAGAGAAATGTACCACCTCTCCCTCAATTTGATCAGATATCTTGCTTGATGTTATTATCTTTCTATTTCCATGCCTGTATTTTGCACCAGTTTGCACCATATCCAGGTTACAGGATGATGCAAGATAAGGACCATCATGTCCTGACTGTTGCCTTGCTTTATCCTCATGTTTTAATCAACAGAAGTATGGCATTATCTTCATTCCGTAGTCTAGGCCTCCTACAACTGGATCAATGGGCTTCTTGACAGTGGTGGGCTGCATCATCATTGGCATCCTTCAGTCTCGGAAGACTATGGTAAAGTGGTAAAGACTCTGAAAAGTGGTTCTGGAGCAGTGACTAGTGTGGCTGAAAAGGCCAATTCGGGAGTGACAATCCCTTCCACACTGGGAGCAAATGTAGTATGTCCCTGGTCTGTCTCCCTGGCTATGGGCCTTCCTTCTTTGCCTCTTTGCCTCAGACTGTTGGCCAAGTGCCTCTTCAAACTGGGAGAGGCCATGCTGCACAGTCTGCCTCCAAGTGGGATGCTCAGAGGCCAAGTTTTCCCACCTGTTGAGGTCCACTCCTAAGGCCTTCAGATCCCTATTGCAGATGTCCTTATATTGCAGCTGTGGTCTATTTGTAGGGCGCTTTCCCTGCATGAGTTCTCCATAGAGGAGATCCTTTGGGATCCGGCCATCACCCATTCTCACGACATGACCAAGCCAATGCAGGCGTCTCTGTTTCAACAGTGCATACATGCTAGGGATTCCAGCTTGTTCCAGGACTGTGTTGTTTGGAACTTTGTCCTGCCAGGTGATGCCGAGAATGCGTCGGAGGCAGTGCATGTGGACAGCGTTCAGTTTCCTCTCCTGTTGTGAGTGAAGAGTCCATGACTCGCTGCAGTACAGAAGTGTACTCAGGACGCAAGCTCTGTAGACCTGGATCTTGGTATGTTCCCTCAGCTTCTTGTTGGACCAGACTCTCTTTGTGAGTCTGGAAAGCATGGTAGCTGCTTTACCAATGTGTTTGTTTACCTCGGTATCGAGAGAAAGAGTGTCGGAGTTCGTTGAGCCAAGGTACACAAAGTCATGGACAACCTCCAGTTCATGCGCAGAGATTGTAATGCAGGGAGGTGAGTCCACATCCTGAACCATGACCTGAGTTTTCTTCAGGCTGATCGTCAGTCCAGGCAGGCCTTGCTAAAATGATCCATGAGCTGCTGGAGATCTTTGGCAGCGTGGGCGGTGACAGCTGCATCATCGGCAAAGAGGAAGTCACACAGACATTTCAGCTGGACTTTGCTCTCAGTCTGGAGAGGTTGAAGAGCTTTCCGTCTGATCTGGTCTGTAGATAGATTCCTTCTGTTGCAGTTCCAAAGACATGCTTCAACAGGACAGTGAAGAAAATCCCAAACAAGGTCAGAGCAAGAACACAGCCCTGCTTCACTCCGCTTCAGATGTCAAAGGGGTCTGATGTTCAGCCATCAAAGACTACAGTGCCCTTCATGTCCTCGTGGAAAGACTTGATGCTGAGAAGCCTGGGTGGACATCCAATCTTGGGGAGAATCTTGAAAAGTCCGTCCTTGCTGACCAGGTCGAAACCCTTCGTGACATTTATGAAGGCTATAAAGAGTGGCTGTCGTTGTTCCCTGCATTTCTCCTGCAGCTGTCTAAGGGAGAATACCATATCAGTGGTGAACCTGTTGGCTTGGAATCCGCACTGCGATTCTGGACAGATGCTCTCTGCAAGTACCTGGAGCCTCTTTAGTGCAACTCAGGCAAACAGCTTTCCTACAACGCTAAGGAGAGAGATGCCGCGGTAGTTATCGCAGTCACCCCTGTCGCTTTGGTTCTTGTACAGCATGACGATGTTTGCATCCCTCATATACTGTGGTACTCCACCTTCTCTCCAGCAGAGAGAGAGGATTTCATGCAGCTTAGTGGCAGTGATCTCTTTGCAGCACTTTAGGACCACAGCAGAGATGCTGTCTTTCCCAGGTGCCCTGCCAGAGGCAAGGGAGTCCAGTGCCACGTGAAGTTCTTCTGGGGTTGGTTCACTGTCAAGCTCCTCCAACACAGGCAGGCACTCAATGTTGTTCAGCGCTTCTTTGGTTACTACATTTTCTCTGGAATACAGCTGAGAGTAGTGCTGCACCCAGCGTTCCATCTGCTCCACCTGGTCCTGGATGACCTCGCCTGTGGCAGACTTCAGAGGGGCAATTCTCTTCTGTGTTGGACCTAGGGCCTGCTTGATACCATCATACATCCCTTTGATGTTGCCCGTGTCAGCTGCTAACTGTATCTGGGAGCAGAGCTGGAGCCAGTAGTCGTTAGCACATCTCCTGGCAGTCTGCTGGACTTTGCTGCGAGCAGCTCGGAGGACCTACAGGTTGCGCTCACTGGGACAGGCCTTGTATGCTGCTTGAGCTCTCCTCTTTTCCTCAATGACTGGTGTCAACTCCTCAGAGTGGGCTTCAAACCAGTCTGCCGTCTTGTTGGTCTTCTTGCTGAATACAGACAAGCCAGACTGACAGCCACCACTTCTATGCAGAAATCAAATGAAGGAGCAAAGGGCAGCATCTAGTCCACTTACACACTCCAGTGGGTTCCTCCCAGCTTGCGGCACTGTTTTCCTTTGATACAACAAGGTCAGGAATATCACCCCATTCAGAAAAGCTTAGTAGCTAAGAAAGGGCAGATCTGAACTTATTTGATCAATTTCATTTGCATTTGAGACAATAAATTGGGGCCAGTTTTGACAATACTTAAAATTGCCCAGCCTCACATGCTTAAAGATACGTGTGCTTATGGCACACACATATCCTAGCTATCTTCTTACTTTCTGCAGAGTCCAGGACAATTTTCTGAATTGCACAGGGGGGAGTTTTGTCAACTGCTTTTCTACAAGTACTCTAAACCTGCTTTTAAAGGGGCTGGTTCAGACGATACCTTCTCCACACTCACTGCCCTCCCCTAGCTTCCTCTGCCCCAGTTACCATTGTTAAACCATGGTGGGGGCAGTTCATGAGGACCAGCTTTTTAAATACACTTCTATCTAAAGTTACTTGAAAATTAGGCTTAGCAGTGCACATTCAGAGGCAGTTCATAATCATCCACGTGACTAGGAATATGTGCTGGGAAGAGAGGGAAGGGATGAGGAGACATGAGTGCACATATTATTACATGCATAGAACCAGTGGATAATTTAAGTATCACCCAAACTGATCCCAAACGGATCCCAAAGGATCTCCTCTATGGAGAACTCGTCCAAGGAAACCGCCCACAGGTAGACCACAGCTGCGATGCAAGAGGGATCTGAAGGCCTTAGGAGTGGACCTCAACAGGTGGGAAACCCTGGCCTCTGAGCGGCCCGCTTGGAGACAAGCTGTGCAGCATGGCCTTTCCCAGATTGAAGAGACACTTGGCCAACAGACTGAGGCAAAGAGGCAAAGAAGAAAGGCCCATAGCCAGGGAGACAGACCAGGGACAGACTGCACTTGCTCCCAGTGTGGAAGGGATTGTCACTCCCGAATCAGCCTTTTCAGCCACACTAGACGCTGTTCCAGAACCACCATTCAGAGCGCGATACCATAGTCTTTCGAGACTGAAGGTTGCCAACTACACCCAAACTGACCTAGAATTGATTAATTGTTGCAACAAATCTGTCTGCATACTAAAAGCAAAGAAACCAAAACAAATTACTGTACCATGCTTCCACAGTCTGAACATGTTCTATTATTCTCTAGACAACAGTAATCCCTGTTTATTTTCTGCTTTTCTTATATAAGTTGTTTGAGTTTTGCAATCCATTTTCATTCCCCCCCCCCCCCGTGTTACCATTTTATCATGGAGATGCAATACATTCTGTAAAGAGGCTACAACCACATGCCTGTTTACAGACTCACTGATCCTGCAGCAGGAGAACCGAAACACAATATCATGCTTTTCACGACTTGATCATGTGGAGCAAAGCCATTGACTTTGACAAGAGCTACGACAAGAAAGGCCTGTCCAGCTTCCTGAAACTTGTTTCCCCAATCTGCAGAAGCAAACAGAAAAGGAGGAACTAGGTGGAGAATTGTAATATGCTATCAAGCTCAGATGCCAGTGGAAAGGATATTCATGATTATTTTAGAAAAATTGCTACGCTCTTCCCTCACACCTATTGCTCCCACTCTTTTCTCTGGCAAAGGGCATACACTACACATTTTTACAAGGGACAAGACCAAAACAGCTCTTTCTTCCTGTTGATGCTTGTGAAGTCCTTTCTCAAGGGACTGGAATGAGACAGACTACCCTCAGGCAGCCACAACTTGTCTTCAGGCTGCAGCAAAATCTCTTTCTAGAGTCCTCACACTCACAACTCCCTCACTCCTGTTAGCAGCTTTTCCCCAGGTGGTCTAGATGCAAAATTAAAGCAACGCCTCACTCCAACATTTGAAAACAATTTGCCATGACAATACCCAAGTGGGAATAAGAGTCATAGCTGCCCATCAATGCTTTGGGGCAAGGTGTGGTTGCCACAGAATGAAAACACAATGAGACAATGACAATGAGAAGAGGCCAACACACAAAGTGAAAAGAAAAATGACATAAGCTTCTTAGAAGTGTCAAGACTGGATATCTGGGAGATCTTCATCCAGCTAGCTGGCAATATGGTCAATACAGACTATGAGAGTTCCAGTTGGAATTCTCAGTGAGAACATGAGCAGGAGTACCCCCAAACATGCAAACACCTAAGTCCACTGAATAAGCAAAAGGCCCCATGGGGGACAGTCCTAATAGTCCAGCCCCCAGGAAGATACAGCAGATAGCAATTATTTAATAGCAACCTGGTATGTGAACTTCTCCTCACAGAATGGATCTCTGTGCGATGGGTTCAATATATGAAGACAGTAGTGCCCAGTAGTTTCTCACATGATCATATGATCTGCTCAGAAAAATCTGTTCACGGGTTCTCAACTGCAAATCTTCAGACAACCCTAGAAGACCTATTTTTCAAGAACAGCGAACTACCTCAGGCAGAACCAACAAACGAGAAGTCAGCCATCATGACTCTCAAGACACAGTTTCAGCCTGTTAAAATGACATTTTTCAAGGAAAGATTTTAAGTGATACTCTCTTATCTTGCAAGTTGTTCATATACATGTATACTTTCTGGGAAAAGCAGGCCTCTCGAGTTCGATATTGACTGGGTCAATTTGTGTTCTGGTCACGATAAGGAAACCGGATTTCTTGATGTGCTAAATGACTGTGCCTTAGATCAGCTAGTCACGGAGCCCACCAGAGGACAGGTGACTCTGGATTTAATATTGTGCGGTACGCAGGACCTGGTTAGAGATGTAAACGTTACTGAGCCATTGGGAAACAGTGATCATGCTGCGATCTGTTTTGACGTGCACATTGGGGGAAGAATACCAGGCAAATCTCTAACAAAAACCCTTGACTTCCGACGGGCGGACTTCCCTCAAATGAGGAGGCTGGTTAGAAGGAGGTTGAAAGGGAGGGCAAAAAGAGTCCAATCTCTCCAGAGTGCATGGAGGCTGCTTAAAACAACAGTAATAGAGGCCCAGCAGAGGTGTATACCGCAAAGAAGGAAGGGTTCCACTAAATCCAGAAGGGTGCCCGCATGGCCAACCAGCCAAGTTAGAGAGGCTGTGAAGGGCAAGGAAGCTTCCTTCCGTAAATGGAAGTCTTGCCCTAATGAGGAGAATAAAAAGGAACATAAACTGTGGCAAAAGAAATGTAAGAAGGTGATACGGGAGGCCAAGCGAGACTATGAGGAACGCATGGCCAGCAACATTAAGGGGAATAATAAAAGCTTCTTCAAATATGTTAGAAGCAGGAAACCCGCCAGAGAAGCGGTTGGCCCTCTGGATGGTGAGGGAGGGAAAGGGGAGATAAAAGGAGACTTAGAGATGGCAGAGAAATTAAATGAGTTCTTTGCATCTGTCTTCACGGCAGAAGACCTCGGGCAGATACCGCTGCCCGAACGGCCCCTCCTAACCGAGGAGTTAAGTCAGATAGAGGTTAAAAGAGAAGATGTTTCAGACCTCATTGATAAATTAAAGATCAATAAGTCACCGGGCCCTGATGGCATCCATCCAAGGGTTATTAAGGAATTGAAGAATGAAGTTGCAGATCTCTTGACTAAGGTATGCAACTTGTCCCTCAAAACGTCCATGGTGCCAGAAGATTGGAGGATAGCAAATGTCACGCCTATTTTTAAAAAGGGAAAGAGGGGGGACTCGGGAAACTATAGGCCGGTCAGCCTAACATCCATACCGGGTAAGATGGTGGAATGCCTCATCAAAGATAGGATCTCAAAACACATAGACGAACAGGCCTTGCTGAGGGAGAGTCAGCATGGCTTCTGTAAGGGTAAGTCTTGCCTCACGAACCTTATAGAATTCATTGAAAAGGTCAACAGGCATATGGATGCGGGAGAACCCGTGGACATTATATATCTGGACTTTCAGAAGGCGTTTGACACGGTCCCTCACCAAAGGCTACTGAAAAAACTCCACAGTCAGGGAATTAGAGGACAGGTCCTCTCATGGATTGAGAACTGGTTGGAGGCCAGGAAGCAGAGAGTGGGTGTCAATGGGCAATTTTCACAATGGAGAGAGGTGAAAAGCGGTGTGCCCCAAGGATCTGTCCTGGGACCGGTGCTTTTCAACCTCTTCATAAATGACCTGGAGACAGGGTTGAGCAGTGAAGTGGCTAAGTTTGCAGATGACACCAATCTTTTCCGAGTGGTAAAGACCAGAAGTGATTGTGAGGAGCTCCAGAAGGATCTCTCCAGACTGGCAGAATGGGCAGCAAAATGGCAGATGTGCTTCAATGTCAGTAAGTGTAAAGTCATGCACATTGGGGCAAAAAATCAAAACTTTAGATATAGGCTGATGGGGCCTGAGCTGTCTGTGACAGATCAGGAGAGAGATCTTGGGGTGGTGGTGGACAGGTCGATGAAAGTGTCGACCCAATGTGCGGCGGCAGTGAAGAAGGCCAATTCTATGCTTGGGATCATTAGGAAGGTTATTGAGAACAAAACGGCTAGTATTATAATGCCGTTGTACAAATCTATGGTAAGGCCACACCTGGAGTATTGTGTCCAGTTCTGGTCACCGCATCTCAAAAAAGACATAGTGGAAATGGAAAAGGTGCAAAAGAGAGTGACTAAGATGATTACAGGGCTGGGGCACCTTCCTTATGAGGAAAGGCTACGGCGTTTGGGCCTCTTCAGCCTAGAAAAGAGACACTTGAGGGGGGACATGATTGAGACATACAAAATTATGCAGGGGATGGACAGAGTGGATAGGGAGATGCTCTTTACACTCTCACATAATACCAGAACCAGGGGACATCCACTAAAATTGAGTGTTGGGCGGGTTAGGACAGACAAAAGAAAATATTTCTTTACTCAGCGTGTGGTCGGTCTGTGGAACTCCTTGCCACAGGATGTGGTGCTGCGTCTAGCCTAGACGCCTTTAAAAGGGGATTGGACAAGTTTCTGGAGGAAAAATCCATTATGGGGTACAAGCCATGATGAGTATGCGCAACCTCCTGATTTTAGAAATGGGTTATGTCAGAATGCCAGATGCAAGGGAGGGCACCAGGATGAGGTCTCTTGTTATCTGGTGTGCTCCCTGGGGCATTTGGTGGGCCGCTGTGAGATACAGGAAGCTGGACTAGATGGGCCTATGGCCTGATCCAGTGGGGCTGTTCTTATGTTCTTATGTTCTTATGACTTATGCACTGGTAAATATGCATAGGATTTCAGCCTTAAGCCTCCTGTCCTATACACACTTAAGAGATTAAGCCCCAAAGAACACAGTGAGACTTCGGAGTAAATATTAATAGGATTGCGCTGTTAATTCTGTGTCATGGGAGAGAGCACTTACTCTGAGAGGCAGGTCAAGTGTATCCATCGTAGATGGAAGTTTGTTGTGTACATTGCAATACAAGGAAATGATTATTTACGTTGTCAAGAGATGTGGCTCACAGCAAGCAATAAACATTCCAAAAAGAGATTTTCAAGTACTGTATAGGAGGCGTTTGACAGAGGCCTTGGATATAATTACTGGCTGTGGAAGTGACTTTTAAGAGAGTCCCTGGGTCTAAAAATTGTAACGCTGAAGTCGCAAAAAGTAATTTCACAATATGCTTACCCTGGAACTAAGCTCTCCATACCTCTTTGTTTGGGATTTCCATATTACTATCTACTCACGACCAGCAAAGAATTGCCTTTCAGTAGCTATGAACTTCACTTATAAAGTGGCAAGTTCATGTCCAGGGATAAACAATATGAATACATGCATAAAGGAGATATGCAAATATGCATTTAAGTATCTACAGAGGAAAAAAAAATAGATGTCTCAGACTGCAATCCAGAGATGTCATTCTGCCGGCGCAGGCCCCCTGCCCCAGGAGAGCTGTGAACGTGCCATAAAGCACATCCACAGCGATTTGAGAACTGGCACAGAGGCCTGTGCCAACTCCCAGAGTCCAGCTCCAGCCCCGGACAAGATATGTTTGTGCCAGCTGAGGGAGACCAGCATGGGAGGTGGAAAAGGGTGGTGGGAGGGCAGAACATACGTGGGAAGGGGGCGTTTTGGAGGGAGGGGGCAGACCGGGAACCGGAGGGGGGTGGGATTGGCCATAACAGTACAGGCTGAACCATAACCTCCACTCCTAGCCCAGTCAGACTCACATGGGCTGCTCAGATTTTCAGCAGCAAAATCGCTGTCGCAGGTCCAAGTAGCTCCATAGGAGTGGCTGAATAAGGGGAAAAAATATTCCTTTACCCCATGTTGCCCTCCAGCCAGCACCTACCTTGTGTTGGATACAGTGCAGGTCACTCAGCCAGCACAAGTTTGGATTGTCAGGGCTTTACTGAGAATAGGCTGGAGGATCTCTACCTAGATATCTTCCAGTTCTCAAAAAATATTTCAGTATCAGTCACAGGGTGTTATACGTAGGAAGCTGCCTTATCATGAGTCACACCACTGATCCATCTAGTTCAGCGTTGTCTACACTGAATGGCACTGGATCTTGAGGATTTCAAATTTGTATTTCCCAGCCATACCTAGAGATGCCAGGGATTGAACCTGGGACCTTTTGCATACAAGGTACCCTACCACTGAGCTCACCAGACCTGCTTGCCTTTTAAGAGGTAAAAATTAACCTCTTTTGATTCATTTAGGAAAAAAAGCCTGCAGTCAATTGTTCTGATGAGCACAACAATTCCACTTTGAACACCAAATTATGTCACGAGATGGTAAGAGGATGTTTGTGCCATTTGAGTAATACTGAAATGTTTTACCCAAAAATCATATGATAAGCAAATTCTGTTTCCAATACTATTTTAGGATATCAAATGTTATACAGTTTCTGCTTTATCTGAACCACCTTAAAAATCAAAGTATCATATGGACCACTTCATTCAAATCCCAAACAAGAGCACACCCAATGTAAATTAGCACGTATCCATATCAATAAAGCTGGCAGAAACATTGCTGTAGGTATGACATGGAAGAGGTGGCTGATGGGCAACTGAACAACCTCATCAAATTCTTCAGGAGGATCTTCAGGTACTTCTCATTTTACACATGTTTGATTTGTATGTTTTATATGAAGATTTGATTTGATTTGAAGATTTGATTTGCACGAAGAATGTGTTTGTTTAATTAAACCTAATTTAGATGTGCAAATTTTTGAAACAATGCAGTCAAACTTCCTGCGCACTTGCGCATGTTTGACTGACAACATAGTTGCATGCAGTGCCTGTATTTCATGTATTTTCTTGTGTCTGTGAATCTCTGTTTTCTCCATCAACCATGCCTGGAAAACATCCATCTGCCTTGTCTGCAGAGCCTAAAGCTAAAAAGGCACAAAATGGAATCAAAATTGATGTGGAAGTAGATGCAATCAACTGCCTTCAGAGAGGAGAGTGTGTTTTGGATGATGGCTGCATGCTCGGTTTAAATGGAGGAACTTTTCAGACCATTTGAGACAGTGCTGAGAAGATCAAGAAAAGTACTCAATCAGGGACATCCACAAATGCAAAGAAAACCACTTATGATCACATTTCTATAATGGAACACATGGAACACATTTACTTTGTGATGTAGACAGTTACAATATTTTTTTCCCCCAACCTGTACCATTTACATACATTTCTTGGGCAAAAATACTTACCCCCTATTGAAACACACACTGCTTTTCAAAAATGTAACCTCCGCGTAAAACAAGAGGTGGGTGTATCTCATCTAGGATCTCTGGCAAATGTTCAAACTAAGCTGCGCAAGCTGGAGCCTCAAAACAAAATGGTGGTGACACAACAGCTATGACTCACCTGAGGTCACAACCTGCTTCTGGGTCCCAACCCACTTGCTGAAGATTTTTTTTTAAGCAATTATATTGCAGGCTGTTACAATACACATACCTGTGTTCAGGTATTCGTGTCCTACCCGCACCAGTAATTATATGACAAAAACTTTGACTATAAACACTGGGGGAGGGGTGCAGCATGAAAACTTGATGCACTATAACAAAAAAAACCACCACATGCTAAATATATTTGTTTTAGATTTTGTTGAAACCCGTGATGCTCCCATCACCGCATCTCCACTTCAACTATAGTTATATGAATAAACATGCACAATGAGCAAAGCTTGCCACTTATTAAGTTGCCAATCCAAACATAGCAGCCGCAACGGAAATAAAAATCACAGCATCAGTCACTCTTCCGATGGTGACAATATGTGGAGGGTTACAAATGCACACTCCTAAGTTTAAAAGAAGCCATCTGTGAAGTATAATTGAAAAATGAGCCAGGTGGCAGTGTGGCAGCAATCCCAGTGACATCTAGGAAAGCCTCTCCCAAGCTCTCTGAGTTTCAATTATCCACAATGCTCCTGTCATGTCAAAACCACCTCACCCCAAATCTCAAGAATCACCTGCTATTTTATTGTCTTTTTATTAAATTAATCTATGCCAGTGTTGCTAAGACAGCCAGCTCAAAAAGACATTTTATCACCTTTTAGTGTATACAACAGCGTGGCTTTCTGTAGATGATCATTATCATATCCAAATTGGGTTGTCAACCCTGGCCTGAGAGATTAAGCAAAGAAATGGAAAAAATGAAGATCTGACATACTGTGAAATCCGGGAATACAATTCTTTGAAGCAAGCAAACAAATGTTGTAAAGTATAAGAAGCTAACCAACTGTCTACATAATGCTAGCACCTATCTCTCTTCTCCACCACCAACCCCCCCCCCCAAAGAAAGTGTCCTGAAAACCTAACTCTTAAATATTTTAACCTGTGGCTTTCAACTGTGCAGTGGCACATTGGTGTGCTGCAAATGGTACACAAGTGCACCTTGGGAGTTTAGAGGAGGGTCATTTATTAGAAGGGCCATTAGGGGATGTAAGCCCTGTTGGCAGTGTAGTGTGAATTGTCAATAATCAAAAAACAGATGGCGTGCCCTGAAAATGTTAGCGCCTTGTCAGCGTACTATGAAATCAAAATCAAAATCTCTGCTTTAAACATACGACTGAAGCTAGTATGCCTTTTCTTAAATTCAGTTAATAGCAGCCGATTGGGTTCCCAGCACACTTGGATCCTAGGATCCTCTGCCCTACTATAGTTTGCCCTCTGAATTGCTGTCCCCTCCTGCAAATGCTAATGGCACTGGATATAAAGCTCTCATTGGCCGCAATGGGAGTGGGTTTTTTTTGGTAACAAATAGCACCTATAGCAGGTCCCCAGAGTGGGACCTTGATGGGGCAGGTTAACCCCCTTCCCCCACACCACAGTGATGGTGCTTGAACCAGTTGCTATTTACTGAATACAAAACAAGTACACTAGCTCCGATCACTTGTTTAAAGTAACTTATAGTTTGACCCTTAAGCTTCAGCCAGTCATTTACTCCCATCCCCAATCAAAATAAAGCCAAAATACATACAGGTCCAATCTTGTTATACACGGATTTTATATACACGGATTTGACTCAACACGAATGGCCCCTGCAAATGAGAAGGAATGTGCTGATCCCTGAAGAAGGGGAAAAATGCACCCATTTAAAGTGTTTTTCTTACTGTTGTAGAGATTTTTATCTCAACATGATGAGAAGGACCCTTTAAATTAAGGGAAAACAGTCCTTTACAATAGTTAGAGAGAGGGCAGCCAGTTGACAAACCATCAATCATTCTCTCTCCAAGCAACCCCCCCTTCCCCCTGAACACCTGAAAGAAAGATAATCCTTTCTAAGCGCCTGGAGAGAGAATGACTGTCATCTTATCTCGACTCTATCTTGTTTTGTGGACTCTTGATTGTGGACTCAATCTTAACATCACAAAGATCAGCAAGACTGTTTTTCAATCACCTGAGCAAAGGGATTTTGTTTTTTAAATTGATTTGCTATAGTGTGATTTTCGACATCCACCTGAGTTCTGGGAATGAACCCACACGAATAATGGACTCAACCTGTATAAGAACATTTGCTCACAATTTTCCCTGCCTCTCCCATTCCTGTCCTCAGTCAGCTGCTCTGTACACTTTCTTAACATCTTACTTAGGTCCCTGTATTCTCTCAACCAGCACCACCATCATCCCTGGATCTGCTCACGGTAGTGATCTGATTTTTGCTTACGTTACTCTGCAAAGCACTGGTTATACTACTGGAATAATATCAACCTTGACATGAAGCAGATCTTATAGAATCTCAAATCTTACATCTCCCCTTTCAAACACAGTGATTTCCCCAGTTCCGTTAGGTAGACTTTCCCTAGAGACACACCCTGGTGAATGTGCCGAGACCATCTTTGAACTCCCAACAGTTCATACCACAAAAGGGCAACAGCCTAGTATCAATATTTGTCCTTAAGTCTGTGTGTTTTCTGAGGTCAACACAAGGAAAAAGGATACCTTCTTTACAGAACAAATATTCCCACGAACTTTCCACCTTCCTGGTTTTAATGCTTTTACTACCACAGAGACCAATTGTGAAAATACACTGGCGATGACAGGGATCAAATATGCAAAACATACTCTTCTCTGCAAAGTCCTTGGAACTTCAGCCAATAAAAATACTCTAGAAATACAATCTGAAGAAAGAATGCATGCTTCCATTTTGAATCACAAGAATTTTAAAGGCTGTCCTATCCTAAAGACATCAAATTAATCACTAAATTTGCACATCTATGAATTGAATAATGTTGTAATTTCTGCTTATTGAAGGTAGATTCATCACAGCTAGCAATATCAATTTATAAGAAATAATTTAAGCACAAGCACATCCATAGTAAACACAAGCACGTTTACTCAGATGTAAGTTGAACTAAGTTCAGTAAGGTTTTTAACACAATCCTATCCCCCTTCTGCACTGACAGAGTATATGCTTTGCTGGTGCAGACTGTCACAAATGTGCTGTACAGCACGTTGCAACAGCACAGGTTTGAAGCCTGCCAGCAGGAAGACCTCCGCTGTCCTGCTGGCACCAGTGATGGGAACAGCAAGTGCCACAGCAGGTAAGTTTCTACCAAGCAGTGCAAGGGAAGGGCAGAACAGGGCAGGCAAGGCAGCAGTGGGGGTGGGAATGGTTGGATTGGGCCTGGAAAGGGGTGGGATATGACATGGGTCATATCCAATCCCCCTTCCAGGGTCTGATCTGCCAACATGGGGCAATGTGGACTTGGTCCACCGATTTCACTGGTACAGGCCTGAGTTGCCCCACTGCAGCTTTGCAGACTTACCCTGTCTCTTACCTCAAATGTCCCCTTACCAAAAGACCTTCAGCGGCTGAAATTCCCCTACAGGATGCTGCAGAAGCAGCCTCCGCTGTATCAACTCAGGGGAATTTAGTTAGGATTGCGCTGTTATTCTCAGAATGACAGAATTGCAGCTTTAGCCTATCAAGGCCATTCTTCGTTCTCTTGTTCATTGTAAACATCACACCAACAGAAAACTAGTTTCACTAGCAAATGCTAGCAAAGTTGCTGAAAGCAAAATCGTCAAAGGGATGAGTAAAAAAGGAAATTAGCCTGCTCTAACAAATTGTTTTAGCCTGTCTCAAAGGCTACACACACAAGCTATAAGCAAATAAGACTGTGGCAGCCAAGGAAGCTGCAGAGCAATACTTAGGGCCAGATACATGACGTTTATTGTGTTAGGGCACAATCCTAACTAGTGGTTAGGCTGGCCCAAGTCCCTTGGGCCGGCCTGGGAGGGTCGTAAACGTGCCGTAAAGCATGTTAGCACCTCCTCAAGGGGAAGCCGGGCCAGCACTCCAAGAAGTGCCAGCGTGCGGAGGCTGGCATAAGCCTCCGTGATGGCTTCTCCTCAAATGCTTGCGTTGGCCCTAGTGGGCTGATGCAAGTGGAAAAGGTAGGCGGGGAGGAGAAGGGAGGGAGGTGTTTGTGAGCGAGCGGGGGTGGGCAATGGGTGGCGCCGGGGGCAGGTGAGCTGGGAGCAGGAGGTGGGGCTGGGATCCGGCAGTTATGCTGGATCCCAACCCCTGTTCCCGGGGAGAATGGAGCAGCTTGAAGCCACTCTGCTCTCCTCGGACTTGTGCCATGTCCAGAGGTGGCACAAGTCTGAGGAGACCCACCAGGGCCAGCAGCCCTTTCCCAGGGATAAGGGGAAAAGTTTCCCCTTGCCTCTGGCTATGCCGCTTATAGCACCTATCCTGCACTGGATACCATGCAAGCCTCCTGGCTTGCCTGTTCCAGTGCAGGATAGGATTGCATCCTTATTCAGAAAGAGACTTAGGACCCAATCCTATCCAACCTTCCAATGCTAATGGAGCAGTGCCACTGGAATAGGGGGGGAAATCACAGAGGCCTCCTCAAGGTAAGGGAATATTTGTTCCCTTACTTTGGGGCTGCATCAATGCTGGAAAGTTGGATAGGTTTGGGCCCTGAGGCTTCAATCCTATTTACATGTTCCTGGAAGTGAGCCCCACTGAACACTATCGGACTTACTTCTTATTAGACACACATAGAATTGTGGTGTTAACCACACCCTCCTGCCTTTCTTTAACAAATGCAGACATAGGGAGGCAATTCCAATTTGGATTGCAACGTGCCAGAAGGGAAAGGTTAATTCTCTTCCTCCACACCATGTCCTCACTGAAAATCTCTACCAAAACTGTCATTTTCCCCAGAAGCTGCTCTTTGAACCAACGGAAACTTCCTCTCCAAAACAAATAGCATTAGGTGGTGGGGGGGGGGAAGAGATGAGGAATCCAGATTGAGTTAAGCCGTTTCTGTCCAACGTTGCATATACGCAACAGGGATCAAATGTGTACACCTGTGGGTTGGGCAGAAATGGGTTAAAGCCACCCTTCCTCCACATCACACCATGATCTTGATTTAGTTTGGGCCCCTCAAAGTTTGTGCTGGGAACAAATGATGAGATGCACAAGTTCAAAGCATGCAGTGAATAAACCATGTCGTTTGATCATGCCTTACATGTCAGAGCCTGTTAATATTACAGCAGTGAAACAGGGAGCTTGCCAAGGGCATACCATTTTTGCAGGTATCCCTCTGGCAACCATATCTATAACCAAGCTTCAGGGCATCCTGGGAGGGGACTGGACTGGGCCCTGCTCGTGCAATGTTTACATGAAGAAACTATTCAGGAGCAAAGGTTTATATTCCTCTTTCAAGCAGAGTCCACATTCTGATCCTTCTCTGGCTTTATCTCCTAGGTCTCAGCCCAACTTTATACAGTACCCAAGCTGCAAGGCTGCTTTCAGGAACCAAAGCTGTAAATTTTTTCTTTGTGCAGTTAGCCACTCATGTGAAGCGAAGTTCTCTTGATTCAGACTGATTGTTGTGATTCCAGGGGATCCCTAGCATCACCCCTAGGGATCCCCTAGAATGCTTAGAACCAGCCCAAAACATGTGCAGATTGATATCTAACCAAATTAGATTTCTGGTAGCAATTTTGTCACTTGGGGAAGTGTGAAGGAGACCTCAGTGTGGACAGCGTAAAAGGTGTTCAGGGTTTGTTCGTGCCACTAAGGATTATAAACCACTACAGCTGCCACATCTTCAGCATCACAGCCCGCTTTCTCTCAGTGACATCCCCAGTCACTCACCAGTCAAAATGTTGTTCAAGTGCTTCTCAAAATGACAATTTTAAATTGAGAACAAGATTTCTGAGAGCTGTGACCAACCATCCATGCCTATAAGTCATCATGAATCATTGCCACCTTGAAGCCATTGTAACATTCTGTTTGCACCGGTCATTTTTACTCACCTAGCCAATCAATGCATCATACTGTATAGTCAAGACAAGGGTGCTTTATTAGCCCATTATCTCCTATGAGTCACAGTACTTGGCCAAGGCTTTCTATCAGATACAGCAGTAAGAGGGCCAGTAATTTACACCTGTGAGCATCCAAAAGTTGTAAGTGGAATGTGTTATTATATTCTTCCAGGTAGCTCCCTGAGGGTGCCTCTTTCATTACTGGCATTTTAAGATCCGAAGCAATAAGGATAAGCAGTGCAGGCTCAGCTTCTGACTTCCTGGTAATTTCAAGAGAACTCTTCTGGAGTCTAGCTGTTGATAGGAAAGAAAGTGTGCAGCTGGGCCACAAGCTTCAGTCTGAAATGCATTAGAAGATATATCTCCTGAGGTCAGCTTCAAATACCCACCAAGTAGTGAGGAAGCTGCTTGAAAGCAGACCCACATGGCATCCATTCCTTGCATGTGTCTTGCAATTTGCCCAAAATGTTGTGTAGCAGTCAGCGACACATCTGCACAGCAAACCACTATGCGCCAACCAGTGGCTGCAAAGTTAGTTATTTGATCATTGTTGGGATTCTATGTACAGTTGGACCTTGATATCTATGGGGGATCCATTATTGGATCTCCTGCAGATACCTAAACCCACTGATAAGCAAATCCTCTGCTCTGGCCCAATATGACCTTCAGATGCAACCAGAGATGTTCTGAGGCCCAGGGAGGTCATGCGCTGCCTCTGAGTGTCTCAAAAAGCCTACCAGACTGGAGAACACCTCCTGCTGCGTCCAGGAGCTCAGGTCCAGCCCTCCATCATGGATTCTGAACCTTTGGACAGTTAAATTTGTGGGTTCTGAATTCGCAGATAAGCAGGGAAGGACCTACACAGTCAACTGTGTAATAATCTTGGAGGTGCACAATCTATACACTTGTTCATGTGGTAGCTTACCAAAGCTGCAATAATAAAGCCAAATATTGTACATTCTAAAAACCAACTGAAACACACTTGATTTAAAGGGGAGTTATTTCCATTTCTGTGACAAAAGTTACACTCTGATCATCTTACAGATTGCTGCTATGATACACACACATGGACTTGTGGTGTAAAACTGATGGCAGCCTTTTTCAAAGTATGAGAAAGGCTGCAATCATATACACACTTACATGGGAGTAGTGAACACCATGGGACTTTCTTTTGGCTTGTGCTGTTAGAGAAGTAAACAAACGTGTGCTGAACTCTGCCTCATTCTTTTCATCTTAAATAATAATCACAGCTCATAAAACAAAAATGTTGCCATTTTGCGCAACACAAAATGTGTAGGCGATTTAAAGAAAAGCCTTCCTGAAAGCAGGTAGCAGAAAGAAGCAAAGCAAAGGCCAAGTTGAAACAGTAAATGAAGCATATGGGCACAAGAAACTTATTGAGCAGTGTCACAGGTGAGCTTACATTGTTGATATGCCCTTCAGCATCTATTACAAAGCAATGGCAACCATCATAGCACTTTAACCAAGTTCTGTAAATTTCCGATTAAGGGAATCTGGAACAGTTCCAAAAGGTCACCTGCAAAGCTGCATCACACACATGCCAAGGTGTTACATCCCTTAAATGTAGCCCACTGCCCTCTTTGTTGTAGCCACATTAAAAGGGGTTTGGCTTGGAAGCCAGAGATTTACAGTTGCTTGTTTGCAAATTCCAAAATCATCCCAAATCAGAAAGTTTACTACAAACTCAAGAGATGAATTTAGTTTTGATTATATCATCAGCATCTAAAGTAGCCATTTTCAACTGGTGGGTTGTGAATGGTCTGCAGGTATGCCGCAGGAGTTTGGGAAGGGTCATTTACTAGTATGGCCATTGGGGGATGTGAGCCCCCTGCCAGCAGCACAGTGTGCCTTGTCAGTTGTCAAAAAAAAAAAAATTAAAAAAAAATGGTGTGCCCTGACAATTTTAGCACTTTGTTAGTGTGCCATGAGATGAAAAGGACTGAAAATCACTGATCTAACATATGGATATACTGCTTTTCAACAAAAAGTTCACAAAGTGGTTTACACAGCAGAATGATACAAAATGATGGAATTGAATAATATTTTTATTGGCCAACTTAAAGTGACTCTTTCAACTGAGCTGTTTATGACATGTTTCTTATCCTCTGAAGCTAACATCATGACCACAGTCTATTCTATTATTCTTCAGCAAACTGAAGAACAATGTAATCAAATGTAATTGTATGTACTGTAATGCAATGCAATACAATGTAAAACTAATGTAAAATTACAACTTAGAGATATGTTGACCAGAGAGTGTACAGTCATTCATCCCACTTAGTTTACAAAACTCATCACCTAGGCAAATGAAGGGCTCTGTAACCAACAACGACTGCCTGCTCCTCTTCCTCTTATCCAGCAGCTTCCAAACTATGACCTGGGGGCCACATCCAGCCCACCACCAGATTTTTTTCCAGCCCACAGCAACTTGGTTTTTTTGTCAGAGCATTTGCTAATTAATGTTTGACATTTTTACTCAGTATATATCATTTCTCAGTTTAAGCGCAGCCTTGTTTCTTTGTAATTGTCACATTTCTCTTTTGATCTGAATCATATCCAAGTAAAACTTATTCTCTCATTTAAATTTCATTCATTCATTTATAAAACTGATTTTTTTTTGGCCTGTGAAAATGTGGAAAATTATATGATGTGGCCCTCGTACTGAAGCATTTGGAGACCCCTACTCTTATCTAATGTTATCTTGCAGCTCCTTGAATAGGTCTCCTCTATTGCTAGAGCAAGAAAATTTCCAGTTCATTCCATGCATTTTCCAAGCCATCACTAGCAAGACAGACACATTTCAGGCCTCCAGAACACTCCTTCACCAACTACTCAGGTTTAGGAAAACAGATGTGAAAAGACCAGCAACAAAGATACACATAACATGTTACTTCTTACACCAGACAGCCCCTATGCATCTCCTTGCCACACAGTGTGCCTAATTTTTCCCGCTACACTGCCACAGAGAATAAGCAGGAAAATGTGGTGGATCAGATGCATGTGGACTTCCTCTCTCTGGAAGCACTGCAGGAAGGTTTGAGGCTCAAGAGCATGAGCTGACTCTGCTTCCTCGTAGTCCCTCTCTGTCTGGGTGGAACAATGGGGAGAACTGGGCCCATATGGTTGGGCCCACAAGCAGGCAGAGGTGGCTGCTCTTGCAGGGAACACCTGCCACATCTTCTTACCTGCCTATCTGGGATGTAGTACAGTGGGAACTGGACCCAAAAGTCCCAACCTCCCTGCTGCTCCATTCAAACTGAGAGGGAGAATGAGCAAGAACTCACTCTGGGTGGCCCACCTGGGTCCAATCTCCTCCAGCAAGCTGCCCAGATACAGTGAACAAGTAGAACTTTCCCAAAGAAGAGGGCAGGTGAGAGCAGAGGCCTCTATTCCTTGCCACTACTGCTCAACCAACCCTCCCTGCTGCATCTGCACCCTCTGGTTCACCTGTGTTCTCGCTGAGTAAAATAGAGTTGTGAGAAGTGGCCATGGGTGTTTCCAATTGCCCTGGCCCTCCCACTCTAGAAGGGTCACTCATGCTCTGAGTGGCACCTGGAGTGGAGAAGACTGGAACCAGCAACCACCCCCACCCCCACCCTGAGCAAGTGAGCAAGGAAGGAAGTGTGGCAAACACACTTAGCACCTCCGCTCATTCCCCTACCTTCCTTCCTTCCTCAGGATGAGAGAGGGGAAAGCCCAGACTTACTGGCCCAATCCTCACCACCATGTCAACCAAACTAAGAGCCAGATGTTGAGGGAGAGACTGCTAGCACACATGCATGCTTGCCATGTCTCTCGGACTGATAGGCTTCCAGGAACACTGCAAGTGAGGCAAGGGGTTGATCTCTCTCTAGGCAACTCCACTGAGCCGGTTCTCCCCACCATGCCAGACAGAGAAGGAGACAGGGGCAGCAGGCCCAGTCAGGGAGCAGGCAGGCCCAGGCAGGCAGCCACAGCCATTTCTTGCAACAACCACCTTGCCTGCATTTGTGGGTGATGAAGCCACAACTGCCCTGCTGCCTGCTCACTGACTGTCCAATCCCAGCCACACTTTCCTGGGAGTAAATCTCATTGAGCACAATGGGACTTACTTCTGAGCAGACATGCATAGGATTGGGTAGTGAGTCTGGACAGAAGAGGAGGAAGTGCTGGCATCACTGCCCATGGCAGAGGCCCATTCCACTCAAAGGAGCCCAAGTGCCCCGTGTCCACAGCAGGTGGTCAGTGGTGGGTCCTCCAGAGGTGCTGGGGCCTTCCCAGGCAGTGGGCACTGACCCTGACCACCACTACTGTCCAGGAGTCATTCAATACCAGCCCTGAGTTAGACCTTGCGTGGAAACCAGGAGAGGCATGCAAGGGGTGGGAGAGAGCTGAGTGTGTCTCTCCAGCAAGGCAACCCGTTCCTTCATCAGGCCCCAGGGCTTTGGGTCCAAGCCTGCCAGGGGTCCAACCAAGGCTGCCTTCCCTGCTTGCGATCCATCCAGCAGCGATGCTCAGATCCCCCACGAGCAGCACCGCCTCGCCGTCAGCAGCCAGGATCACAATATTTGGCATTCCCATTCACACACACGCACACGCCCGCAGATGAATATGCATTGTGTGCGCGATGCTGCCAGACACGTTCGAGACAGGTTGGCACGATCCTCCACCAGCCACGCCAACATGGCCCCCCCCCCGCCCCGCTTCCCACCAGGGAGCGCTGAGCGGAGACCAAAACCCAGAGAAAGAAGAAGAAAGAGCACAACGCACCCGCAGTGTCCCCTCGGTCTGGCTCTCCTGGGCTCCGGCGGGCTCCGGGTGGGGGGTCTGCAGCATCCACCAGCAGAGGGAGGGAGACCGGAGGGGAGGGGGAGGAGCAAGAGGAGACCCCCACCCAGGCGGGGGGGGAAGAGAAAATGCAGCTGGTGGGAAGTGGGGGGTCAGGGTGGGGCGGCTTTGCCTGTCAGCGGGCAGAAAAGCAAAGGGGGGGAGGGACAAATGCCCCCTCCTGCCTGCTCCAAAGCTGGAGTGAGTGGCTGTCTAGCCAAGGGATCCGTTCCGAATGGCTGGGCGCTCTTCCCCTTGCAGCGAGCGTGGCCTGCGCTGGGCTCGGCAGTCACATCGGTGCCCGGGCTGGGTGGACAATGCGCTGCGCTCCTGCCGCCCAGGTGGCCTCTCCGAAGGTGCCTCTCCAAAGGCGCGCCCGCTGCAGCCCTCAGCGGCCAGTCCCAGCGCCAGGCGCCCGCGCAGCCCGCGATCGGGCTCAGCCAGGCAGCGCCCCCCCCCCCGATCCACCCCGGGGGAACCCTGCGCCGCCACCGCCGCCGCACCAGCTGCCAGCTGCCCTCTCCAGGCTCACCTTCGCACAGGCAAAGGCGCGGCGGGGGGAGCACGGAGGGCCGGGGCGGGGCTCCCGCGGTGCTTGCGCTCCCAACCAGGAAGGACGGAGCGTGGCTGAGACGCGCCTGTAAACACCGAGGGCGAAGGGCCAACCTGGGCTGGCATCGCGCCTTTCGCTTTGCACGGGGAGGGATTCCGGGGCTGGGGAAGGATCGCCCCCCCCCCGGCACTCAACCCCAATTTGCCACACTAGGCTGGGAAGGAGAGAGAGAGAGAGCCTTCAGAGGTGGTTGGGAGAGAAGTCCCGTGGGTCAGGAGGGAGGGCACGAGTTCACAAGTGGAAGTTCAGTGGAGCAGGAGGGAAGCCACTAGTGTCAGGCCCTGTTCACAAGTGGCTGCTGCTTGCCCTCCTCCATTTCCAACCTAGGTTGAGAAGTGACTGGAACACACCATCTAGTGACTTCCTGCCTTGAGTCTACCTAGGTGAACCTACCCAATGTTTTGTCCAGCCTGCCCTCAAAAGGCATACTGGGATTCCACAACACCCCTTGGCTTTCTGTCCTGGCGCACCAATCCCTCGCACCAGTGGCGTAGAGAGGAGGTGCAAAGCACTAAGTTTTGCAGGGAACCTCACCTGCAGGGAGGCTCTTAGTGCTTTGCTTAGTGCTTTGCACCCCCTCTAGCTATGCCACTGCCTCGTACAGGACCCCAGTGGCAATTTTTCCAGGCTCCCTTGCCTACAAGAAGAAGACACTCTTGACCAGCCGCTTTATTATCTCCTCTCAGTGTGCCTGGCCTACAAGAGTCATTTCCTCCTCTGCATCCTTCCTGTTCCTTGCAAAACAGCCTGCTGCTTCAGCTGCAATGACTCAAAAATCCCCTCTCTGTCCTTTTCGTCAGCAGCCCATAGCAGATGCCTCCATCCAAAGGGTGCAAGGGGATGTTGGCCTTTGCTGGTGCTGTTTTCAACAGCTGCATGGAAAAAATTAAGTTAACCTACAGTGGAGGGAATCCACCCACTTTTGCAGAATGCCTATTGGGGGACAGGATACACCCAAAATGCTTTCCAATGTTTTCTTTTACTGTTTCGGCTCCAACAGCTGCTCAGTAAAGATAATGGGTTGTATCTAAAGAAAGGCAGTCACTTAAAATTACTAGAACTTTAGTTAGTCCTAACTTGTCTCATTGATGGATACAGTCTTTGGATATTGCCTGTTTTTGGATAAAATGTAGATCAAATGAGATCAACCACACCTGCCTGCAAATTGCTGTTGGGATATTGGATGCACTCAGACGGCTTTGGTCACCTGACAAAGGAAAACCTGCCCTGGGGGATGGACAAGGGGAATGAGTCCCTGATGATTCCTTGGCAGTCCCAAAAAGTGGCAGGGCCAGCCTAGTGATGAGGCTGAGTGAAGTGCTTGTTTTAAGTGGCAAGTTGGGAGGGGTGCCTGAACATCTGCTTGCTGCCCCCCTCCAGCCATCCATTGAGCAGCTCATCCATTGAGTTGTTTCAGTCTGCTCTCTGATCCTGCTCACTGAGAACAAGTTGGAAGAGGATTGCAGCAGTGACAGCCCACGTCATCTACAGTGCCATGGAGGAGGGTGGGAGCTGCTGCCACTACCACTACAGCCTCCTCACCCTCTTCCTCCTCTACCATTTGGCAACTTAGGAAAGCAGCTGGAAAGGCAAGGAGAGGTAGGGCCCAGCAATCCAGAACCCCCCCCTCCCCCGCCTCCTGACCTTCAAGGACCTTGCCTTGCAGGGTGCTGCCACCTTGTTTCCCATGTTTTGAACTTTGGCATGAAGGCACTGGGTGAGGTCATCTCAAGGTTTGGTTTGAAGTGTCACCAGTACGCAGGTGAGACACAGCTCTCTATTCCATCTTCTGATCTTCAAGCAGTGGTTCCCAAACCAGGGGTCGTGATTGTGGGGGGGGGGTGGCCCTTCACCCTGAGTTCACCTGTTCCAAAAAGGGGGGTGAGGACAAGGCTAGAACCATAGAGGTGGTGGATTTCCCATGGCTTAAGATTTTGCAGACTAGAGACACGTACAAGGAAAATTCGGGCCAAATCTTCAGGCCATAAAGCCAGGAGATCCAAACAGTACAGTCTGTGACATTTGTACACAAAGCTTAGGTGCCTGCAGGATACTGTAAACACAATGACCATTTTAATGTTAACATGCTGCTTATAGTCACAAGCCAACAATGTGCTCAAAGCAATAATATCAAAATGCCATGCAATAGTATTAATATTAACAAATTCTGGAATTGGCTTCTCTTGCAGGGTCTGTAAAGACCTTAGATCAGAGCCATTTAGGAGCCCAGATAAAGCATAAACAATACCTAATTAAACTTGCATATCAGGTGAACTGGGACGTTGTAAAGAGTTATGATTTGATCTGGTGCAGTTCAGATACTGCACACCCAAGAGACAGGCTTGTTTAAACCAAACAAAGTACTTTGCAAAGCCCACTGCATGACAGGTCAAAGTGCATTTTAACACTTTTGAAGCTGACTAATAAAATGCTTTGCAAAGCTGCAAAAAGACCTGCAGAGTTAAGTGTTTTGCTTTAATACTACAACTTCTACTCTTGGGCCAATTTAGGAAACCTCAATAACAATAAAAATGGCTAGAAAAACACAGGTAATGTGGGAGATTTGTGATTTAGATTTAAGTTTTCAGATGATTGTTTTAGGCCTTCCCAGTGCCCTAGCCTCGCTTTACTTAGGCACCAGTATCAATATTTTGCATACTTGGGCCTGGTTTATACTTCTGTGCCCTAGTAGCAACCTTTTTGCTCTTCTGTCGAAAACCACATCCTTATCTCAGAGACCATGTGGCATGCTCTGACATGGCAAGACCTATGTTGCCTGAACCCATAACAATAGGACAAATTAAAATTTTGCTGGTGATTGTCAATAAAACAACAAAACACCAAAACACACCCATAGGTCAGAAATCCAGCTACTGCAAGCCATTATTTTCATGCTCAATTGGCAATGCAAGCCCCAAGATGAATGAAGTGTGAGGCTATCTATGTAGTAGCTAAAATGTGAATTAGCACGGCATGTAAAGCCAAAATGTCTCCTGCCAGAGACTATTGCATAATACGCAATATTGCATGACTTGATTTCAGCAGAAAAAGAAAATTATGTTCAAGGAAAGGCAAATGAGCTTTCAATGATATCCTGCTGTCCACCTTCATTCTTAGTCCCCACCCACCTTATCCCTCTCCAGTTCAATTTCTCTGTGTTATTAGTCCATATGCTACATATGGAGAGCACATGTCATACTCTTTATTAGAGCGATGCAGTAAGCAGATTGTATACCATCATCACAATCTACAGATGAACATCAAGAGGTATGGAAGGATTGGGTCAATGGGGATTGCGTTATGACTAATACCTTGCTTTATGTTGGCATTAGCTTCACATAAGCATTCAGCACAAATTAAAGGATGGTATAGTCTGGTTAAAAAAAGACAAATATATTACTCCAGGGCAATTCTGGAAAAATGTCAAGGTCTCACTAGTGTGGCTGGTCTGTGGTACAGATGGGATAAAGATGGATAAATTACATATACTACTCCTTGAAGCTAATGAGTGTAGTGGTTCACACAATACTGCAGAAGGCTGTATCCTGTATGTAGCCAGGATCCATATCTTCCCAAAGAGGCAATTAGTGCTGTCGCAGTTGTAAGTGTATTAAATATCATAAGTTGTGATAAGTGTATCAATTTTTCACATTTTAGATATTTTCAAGTATCAAATTTTGTTAAACGTATCAAATCAGTGTTGTGCATTGAGTAAGCAGTCCTAATTGAACAGCTATGTGCTATAATTTGCACTGCATGTGTTTCTGATCTATTAAAATAACCCATATACTGATACCTGCTATGTCTATACCTGCTATGTCAGTTACCATTCGGAACTGAGGCAAACGTTTGTCTGTCTGTTTGTTTATAGGATTTTTATCCTGCCTTTCTCCCACACCAAAGGGGACTTAAAGTAGCTATGTTTACATTCAAACTTGGGCAGGGATTTGAACTCTGGACTTGCACAAGGAGCACCCTTTCTGCAGGAGAGAAGTAGCAATGCTTGTGAACACATCATTCTTGTTGAAATCACTAGTAACATTGTCTATTTGACAATAGCATGATTAGGCCTCAAGGGAATAACTTGACTAATTCAGGTTGAGGAAAATACAAAGCCTACAAATCACTCCAAGGTTTTATCTCTGCAGACAGACTGGGAGAGAACAAGGCTGGTTTTCACTTTCAAGAACCCCAAAACTGTTCATTTCAGGCAATGAAATGTATTATTGTTGCAGTTTACTCCTGAAAAGTATGTCTTTTGCCTAATTTATAACTTCCTGTTTAATACACGGAGCTGAGTTCACTGTTCTGGCCTGAAGTTACCAACCTTTTTTCTTAAGGGGCTCTTCTGCCTTTAGCAGCTGTGCATTTTAACTCAGCAGGTGTGACTCTCCCATTACTGTTACCTGTATGTTGGGAAAAGCTTAACCTGCTGAATGTCTGCTTGTCAGCAGGCCTTAATAGCATAGGAGCTCTGCCAGAAAAAAACTGGTAACTGTGGCAGAGTTCCTGTATTAATAGGTGACCAACAGCTTGGCTAAGATATTTGTGCAAGGAAACCAGTTGGCAGGATGAAGTCTCTGAAGCAAAGACGGTAGCCTTAGACATGCAAAAAGTGACTCCCTGTGTGTATATCTATGAGGTTTCCCGAAAGTTGGGTATTAAAGGACTGTTCTGTTTATATAGGCCTAATTAGATATTATGTTAAACATGACCTTTGGCTTCTGTGTGTGTTTTGAAAATATTTATTTCTATATTTATACAGGTATTTATATACCACCTTTCTTTGGTCATCAGATTTCTCCTCAGACTTTAATCCAAGGCGGTTTACATAGGCAGGCTGTTCTAAACCCCCGTAGGGATTTTTACAATTGAATAGTTCTAGTCTTTCATATAACACCTTGTTCCAGCTGGATTCCTTCCCGGTCTGGCCTCTCTCTGGCAACTTCGCCTCCCACGCTCCACTTGACGGCAACTCCTCTCTGCCACCTAGGGTCAGCTCATCAGTGTATCGTCAGTTCTCAGGTACTTCCGGTTGTTTTGAAACTGGTTGTTTCAAAATAGGTGCTGGGGGTGCCCAATCCAGTTGGGAACTAGGATGAAAGATGAGTTCACCCTTTGCCTCTGCTACAGCCTTGCTCTAGAGCAGGGTGCCCAAACCCTGGCCAGGGTGACCATTTATGGCCCTTGGGGACTCCCAATCCCGCCTGTGGGGAGCTCCAGTCTCCAATGAGACTCTGGCTCTCTGGAAAGTTGCTGGAGCCAGTGCTGGCCCAATACAACTGCTCTCAGTTGATGGTGACTGTTTGACCTGTCACATGAGCTGTGGGATGAGGGCTCCCTCCACTGCTTGCTGTTTCATGTCTGTGATGCAGTAGTGGCAGCAAAGGAAAGGCTGGTCTTGCTTTGTTTAAGGCCTTTTATAGTCCTTGAGCTATTGCAAGACCTTCATTCATTCATAAATTCCATCTCTAATATATTCATTTATTTAAATTTATTAAAATTTGAAAAGTAAAGTAATTCTTTTTCTTTTTCCTTGACCCCCCCCCCGACACAGTGTTGGAGAGATGATGTGGCCCTCCTGCCAAAAAGTTTGGATACCCCTGCTCTAGAGCAAGGCCTGCATGGTTGCTTTCTGCCTGGGGGGGGGAGAAGCTGTTATTGGCACCCATTCCATTCTCCCACACTGCCATTCAGATCCGTATCAGACTCTGAGGATTCATGGCCTCCGTTACAATCACAGCTTCACAGGGTACAGCCAGAAGAGACGCTGAATTGCTTGAGACAGAGAATGATTTACTTTTTGGTTAGGATGAGCTAACTCATTGTCAGCGACTAGAACCTGATCATCAAGGTCCTAAAATAAGATGTCATTTTAAGTAAAAGCTAGGTCTGAATTCTGTGTGTGCTCCTTTCATTCTATGAGAAAATGATGCAAGAAAAACAAAGGCAGAAGGAAACAGCTTTAAATCATTATATGTGGGCTGATTCTTTACTGTTAATCGCCAAGAACAAAGAACACATTTGAAATTGCTGCTCATCCCATTTAAAGTTTAAAAAGGTTCCCTTCAACTCCTGAACAGTTGCACACTTGAACTCGTACAATATTTCAGTGTATGATCCCTCTCAGAATCTGTCCTTGATGTTATTAAGCCTTACTTCACTCTCCTTATACAGTATGCATTGGATAAGTATCATGTGGTCTAACCATGTGAATTGCTACAAAACTGAGGGTCAGAAAAGTTTTTCCCAAACTTTATGGTGATTTGATATGAATTTGGGTGCCGATTCCAAAAATGGCATCCGTTTTTCCCTATCACATCTTGTTTTGGAGATATAGCATAGCCTCATTAGTGAATGGTTCAAGCAGCTTCCTCATGAGGAAGCCAAGGTGTAGGCTTCCTCATGAGGAAGCTGCTTGAACCATTCACTAAAGAGGCTATGCCGTGTCTCTAAAACTAGATGTGATAGGGCAAAACGATGCCATTTTTGGAATCAGCACCCCAAATATTCCCAGGAATTGGTGTAATGATTAAGGAAGCAAAATACATGTTGGCCTGTGTAATTCCGCAGTTCCCATACATCATTTGAGTCAATCTAACTGGCACTATTAGGGCGCAATCCTAACCTGTGCTGGAATAGGCAGGCCAGCTGGCCTGTGCTGTATCCAGAGCAGGGTAGGAGCAGACTTTGGTGCAATATGGTATAAGGGGATTTATATTCCCTTACCCCGTGTCACATGCCAGCCTGCCCTATGGACCTCCTCAGATCTGTGCCTGCGATTTTGTGGGTGCAAATCCAAGCAGCCTTTGTAACACTGATGGGGATGGGGGTTAGGATCCAGCCTATGTCACCCAGACTGGTCCCACCCCCTCCCAGGCCCAATCTGCCTAACGGACCACCCTCCCCCTGCCCTCCCCACGCCCTGAAATGCCTCTGTTCCACCTTCCCACCACCCTCTCCCATCTCCTGTGCTGGCCTGACATCACTTCTCTGTGGTGAGGAGAATAGAGACCAAGTGTCATGTGACTGTGCTTAGAACAGAAGGTGAGGGGGAGAAGTGATGTCACCATGTCACCCAGTGACATCCTGCTGAGGAGTATGTTTCATAAAGAGCCAACAAACAAA
Source organism: Tiliqua scincoides (assembly GCF_035046505.1). NCBI lineage: Eukaryota > Metazoa > Chordata > Lepidosauria > Squamata > Scincidae > Tiliqua > Tiliqua scincoides. Next base: position 69,454,098 of record NC_089824.1, read on the forward strand.
GTTCCTTGTAACTTTTACAGGGAGTGTGCAGAGCTGTGTGGGGGCTGTACTGGGTCAGCTCTGGAGCACCTTGACAAATATGCACCCTGGAGCATAGCTCTGGAGCACCCTGACAGCTAAGTTCAGCTACGCAGCTGCACAGCTTAGAAGGAATAGAAGAGTTTTGGAGCCAAATTTCCATTTAGCTAAGGGAGAGAGCTGCTGTGAGCTCATCAATATTCTAAACAGCCAGGAATGGGAGACACTGGGCTGTATCCCTACAGATATGTAGGAAATCCCAGAGTCAGAGATTGGCCACCCCCCAGAGGACCAACATGGACAGACTGATCCTACCACCAGTGCTGGCACTCCAAGTGCCACTGGAGTGAGTGGGTGAATGGGCACCCAGGAGAGTGCTTTCCCCACCAGGCCTCAGCAACCTGATGAATCTCTTTCAGTCTCAGACAGCGGTCTATAAAGGTTGCTTCCCAACTGGCAAAGAATATATAACAGGTGATGGTGTTGGTTAGAATATCCACATGTAACAAAAAGTAAGGCATCAGTATTCACAGGTGTCAGGTTCACAAACATCAAACATTTTGTGTAGAAGAGGGTTTTTCAGTCAGTGTAGTTTTGAATAACTTTTATCACAAAGTTGTCTCTTAAGTACTATGCACTATATACATGAGTCTTGTCTATTAATACTTTTGACGTCCCAATAATAGCCTCGTGAGGAAGTTTAGCCTGACAAACACTGGCACAACATTCTAGTGAGAATAAAGAAATGCAGAGATTTGAACTTGGGTCCCCCAATTTGTTCCTTTACCCACACACATTAAAGGTACAGGATGCCTGCCTACACTCTAAGGAGGAGACAGGTGGAAGGGGTAAGCGAGGAAAACTGTGTGACTGACAGTTTATCTCAGTACAACATCCCTTGTATTTAATAACATGAGTCACCTGGAACTACCTGAGTGCAGTTTGAACGAGGATGAACCAGAATGAGGATGAACCAGATTAGCCAGGATGGTATAATGGTTTGGGAGTTGGATTCAGTGGTGGACCTTCCCAGCTCCGTGCCCGGGGCAAAGGTCTGCAATGGTGCCCCCTTGTGGGCTGTCACACCCCCCTACAGAAATCCACCCCCCGCACTCACCTGAGGCTTAAGGAGCCTCATGCGACCTGTGCTTGCATCGGGGAAGCCTCGTGAAGGTTCCCCAACGCTATAAACTGTGATTCCAGGAAACCAGAAGCACAGTTTTTGACCCCATCAGGAGCATCAGAGAGGCTTCTGCACGGTCCTAAAGGCTCGTGCCCAGGGCATTTGCTCCATAGACTGACTGGGAGGTCCGCAACCGGTTGGACTGAAGACCTGGAAGGTCCAGGTTCAAATTCCTGCTCAGCCATGAAGCTTCCTAGATGACCTTGTTCCAGTCACTATCTCTCAGCCTCACCTACTTTACAGGGTTGTGAGGACAAAAGGAGGGGAGGAATTATGTACACTACCCTGAGATCCTGGAGGAAGGGTGACATAAAAATTTGAAATAAATAAATAAATAACATTTCAGTACCCCCCCCCCCCCAAAAAAAAACCCTGAAGCGCACATTTTGGATACACAGAACCATTTGAATGTCCCAAAGCTCAGAAAATGAAAAAATTAAGCAACTCTTACTTTAGTGGCCATAGTATAGTATTGGCAACCTTCAGTCTCGAAAGACCAGAACACCTACCTTCAAACATTAATTTTTTATTGCAAATGGATATAGTATGTATGTGATATGTGCATACATAGCAAAGTATGTCTTTTCTGATGTTTAATTTTTCTGTAGTAGACTTGCTATTTTTTCTTTCTTAGCAGGCCTCCTGTGCCTTGAATGCCTTTTCCTGTATGAACACCCCAATTCCTAAAGGTCTGTGGGGAAGGCTGTGCTCCCAAGCACTTTCTGCTACACGGGACAAGGTCTTCTTTGGTATGGCTATTTTTTTTTCTTCATGCCTGTTTTAGGCCAATTATCCCAGAGGCGCCTGTCAGGTATTAAGCCCTTTGTCAGCTGGGTCTTTTTGCTCACAAAGGCATTTTGACTGTCACTCACAGCTTCTGTGAATATTCTTCCTCTATAATTTTGCTCTCAGTCTTGTGCGTTTTTACCCTGTGATTCATCTTTGTTTCAAAATATTTATGTTAGCTTTCTATACAGTCCCAGTTTTAAACAACTGAAAACAAACTGTTTGTACATCACCTTGAGCAATCTTTGACAGGTGACAGGCGGCCCACTCCTACCAAAATTATCTGCTGGTGGAATGCATGCTCTGCCAGTGGGATCCGGGCAGAAGTTTTTGGATCTGCCAAAAGTTGCATAATGGTGCTGCATGCACCCAGACTGCTGGCCAGCACAGTGAGAATACCAGCGCAGCCCACCATCCACTGGTAAAAGGTAAAGGGGGGGGGGAAACAACAGGCAGTGGAAAGAATTTGGTGAGTTTCTGAGCTGGGAAGGGGTGGAACAAGAGAGGGAGAAGGCAGGTTCAGCAGCAAAAGCATGAGGCAGAATCCTATCCCTCTCCCTTTCCTCCACCTTTATGTGTCTCGGTCCTCTGCTAGCAAAATGGCACAGAACCAAGGAGGCTCATAGGGGCTATGGGAACTTTCCCCAGGGCAAGTGAACAAAAGTTCACTCATCCTGAGGAGACCTCTTCAACTGCCCGTCCACCATAGGATGCAGTGCACACCTCCTTGGTGCACCTGCATCAGCAGATTGGGCTGTAATAAATTCTTTAATACAGGTGGGACTTGGGTGTCCACTGGTTTGGTATCTACTGGTTTGACTCACCAATGATACCAAGGTCCACCTTTAAAGGCCTTGTAACAAGGATAAAAGCACCAAAATCCAATTTCCCCCCTTTGTGCTGTTAAATGATCATGATTTCATTCCACTAGATTTCATTATTTACTCCATCTAGTGGCTGAATGCAGTATAGCATCTATGCCAATGCAACAATGCAAGAAACCTAGAAGTGGTCTTTAAAGCTTTTTTTCCACTGATTTGGTATCCACTTTTTTTTTTCTTTTTTAAAAATCCACTGAGGGTTCTGGAATGGAACCCCAGTGGATAACAAGGCATGACCTGTAAAACATTTATATGTAACAGATGCATGACAGGGAAAACAAACTGAGCAGAAGGAGCTTTCTCCTAGCAATGAATCTCAGTGGTTTGCCTCCTAACTTTTGCCTGTCCCTCCGATAGTGCTAAAGGAGATACAAACGGTGACCATGTTCATTTATATTCATCCGCCTCTTTGGCAGTCATATAAGAGTAATCTACAGCAGTCTCTGAAGTAAATAAGAAGGAACATCACTGCTAAACTGTGAATAGACCACACTTCAGATTTTCTACAATTGATCCCTTAGAAGTAATTACTGTGAAACAGTAGTTCTGGTGCCCTTCAGAAACCATCCTGTTGTGGACTGAGTGGATGCTGTGAGGTTACAACTATAAATAGTGGGATGATGAGCTGCTTTCTCACCTTCACAGGACTGGCTGAAGGCAGGAAATCACAGGCAGAGGTGTGAACAGCCCAGACTGTTTCTTAATGAAAAATTTGCCTGGGAGAATGAAAGGCACAATTGACTGCATCTATCTGACTGGAGGGGCTATGCTGGAGAGGCATAATAAGGTGTACTCAGTCACTCAGGAAGTTAGTCAAAAGAACAAAGACAGTATGGCTGGCAGTTTCTGGAGCAGGGTGTATTCTGAGTGAAAGGGAAGTGGTATGTAAGAGAGGTTGCAATGGAAGTTAAGGCAGGAAACCAGTCTAGGGCCAGGGCACGTTGTGGGGTGCAAGGGGGCCAACTGGGGAGATATAACCTGTTGTTGCTTGCCAGACTGTGCTGCTACCAGACTCCTTTCCAGGGCTCAACCTATGCATGTTTAAATAAAGCACATATTATAAAGAGGCTGTGCCCCTGGAATTTCTCACCACTGGGGGAAGTGGAGCACAAGCAGAGGACATATAGATATCTGGGGTGGAGCTTTGGAAGTGATCCTTGAGCAACATCTGGCTCTACTTTTCACTTTTGTAATTAACACATCTATAAGTTTAAAATAAAAAAAATAAAATGAATCAAACCAAAAACCCGCCCCAAAAATAAAATGAATATTGTAGACCATGCCCCACAAACATCATGCACATGAATTGAATAAAACTTTCAAAAAATGGAATGCAATTACTGTACAATATATTTTATAAAGCTTACATTTCTTCAGCTTTCGTGGCAAATGTTTTAAAAATATTCAAAAGTCTTTTTCTTTGTATTGGAACCACAATAGGCTTTATTGCATCCTTTTTTCCCAGTCACTAAAAGGGCAAATGTGGGTGGAGACTATGTTTGCAAAGAGAGTTCAGCAACCAAGGGAGCCAAATAGAAAACTGCCACAAATAATGCCCCCAGTATGACTTTCTAGCACAGTACACCTACTCTGCCCCATCTGTTTAGGGGGCACACCTACTCTGCCCCATTTTCTCCCTCAAGTTTTGTTCTTTTCAGTGTGAAGCATGATTTTTCAAGCCACACTAATAAAATAAAATCACAGCAAGGTTGCAGCCTTGCAGAAGCGGAAATTGCAAGTACTTTGCTCAATCTAGAGATTGTATACAAAACAAGTATCAAATGCACCTCTCATAAAGAAATGCTTAAGAATAGCCCTTTGTATTTCCTCCTGTGCACCACCTGGAAATATTGGTCTGTTCGTATTTAATAATCATATTTAAGCCCACCTTACACTGTAGTGATGAGCAAATTCACCTTGGCTTGCTTACGTTAGTATTTATTAGCTTTCTTGGCAAATGTTTTGAAAAAGCCTGCCAGTTTTTTCCAAGAGCTCTTTCCTGGCTTGTAATGTTGGCTGTGAATGTGGTTGGGACAACACACATGTACATAATTGTGTTGCCCCCTGGAACTTTTACTTTGGTGTCCTGCACCAGTTGTTGCCCTCTATCATACCAGCCAGGGAGGAAAACCACCTAGAAACACAATAAACCCCTCTTAAAACACACACACACACACACACACACACACACACACACACACAGAGAGAGAGAGAGAGAGAGAGAGAGAGAGAGAGGAGGGTTTTAGATATAGATCAATCATAGCTAACACTGGTGTAGCATAGTAGCTTGGAAACTAAACTATAAATCAGGACACTTCCCTAGTTTGAATTTAGTCTTTGGCATGAACTTGGTAGGTAGTCTACCTACTGAGTCACTTTCTCCTTGCTTTGTCCCAGCTTCAGTTCATTAGCCTCAGGGCCTAGTCCTATCCACCATTCTAGCACTGATGTAGCCATGTCAACAGGGCATGCACTGCATCCTGTGGTAGTGGAGACAGTCACAGTGGCCTCCACTAGGGGCTTCATTGTGACTGCCTCAGTGCCGGAAAGTTCGATAGAATTGGGCCCTCAGTACCAGCCACCATGTGGGGATAATACTACTTACCTTACAGGGCTGTTCTAAGGGCAACAGCAAAATAATTCTTCTTTCTTTTATTTTGTAATTGAATAAATTGTATTTACTTATTTTTATGTAATAATATATAATCTACTATAACATTTATTATTTATTTGATAAATAATTCTTATTTATAAACATTTTGTGCCTTCCCTTCCTTAACCAAACAGGTCAGCTCAAGGCAGCTTACAATGTTACATTAATTTTTTAAAAAGAAGAAAGAAAAAAACAATCCAACTCAAATAAAAAAGCAACAAGAACAGCAACATATTACTTAAGAGGCAGCAAAACAGAACAGAGCAGAAAACAAATCAATTAAAAGATCTGATGGAACAGAAAAAGGTTTCACTTCCCTTTGAAATACCATCATGGAAGGGGTAGTCCTGATCTCAAACAGGATTAAATTCCACAGGCTGGGCAGCACAAGAGAGATCATGTCCCTGTTCTGGGCCGCCACCAACCATATTTCCATATTTCCACACCCTCAGCAGAGTCTCGTTCACCGGGTGGGCAGATTTGTACAGGAAGAGATGGTCCCTCAAGTATTTTGGTCCCAAACTTTTACAGGCTTTAAATGCACTTTGAATCCTGCTCAACCAGGCAGTGAGATGGTCACAACTCCAGTCAATAACCTGGCAACCACATTCTGTTTCTGAACAGTCTTTGTAGGCAATCCCATGTAGCGTGCCTTACCAAAGTCAAATCATGATGTCATCAGTGCATGGGTCACCATAACCAGGACCAACTGATCCAAGAAAGGACATAGTTGGTGTACCTGTCTAAAGGTGCCCTGGGCCATTTCCATCGCCTGGGCATCCAGGTCCAAAAGTGGTTCCAAGACTACTACCAAACAACAGACCTAATCTTTCAAGGGGAGTACAACTCCATTGAGAACAAGTTCATGTGAAATAATAAACATGAAGTATTTTGCATACTTAAAAATCTCTATACAAATGTCAAGAATTATCATTAGAACATGTTCAAAAAACAATCACTATTCTCGTCAATCCAGAATTGGATGGTGGGGGAGGGGGGTCATTGTTTTTAAGGGAAAGGCCATGACTTCTAGTTGAGTTTGAGTTCATGAACTTCACATCTTGAATGATGATAGCTGCCTTAGGTATTTCACTTCTTTTTGCATGTATATTGAAAATATTTGGAGTGGAGGTGTTTGAAAGCGTGAACTAGGTTCCAGTTACAGATAGAAGTGCAAATGAATGAGGTCACTGAGTTTCTGTTTCACTTTTTTTCCCTCCCTTTCATGAGGTCTTCTTTCCTATGTGGTATTGTGCTGGTGCCACCAAGAGACCCAGGATAGTACTGCAACAAAACACTAACCACCACTGATGGTGCCCCCTCTATCCAGTATGGAATTTGCTTGAGCTGCACTGCAAGAAAGAGGGGTTTGTACTGCTGTGGTTATGGTTATGGGAGAGAACTATGCTAAAAGAATCCTTTATCTAGGCTACAGCTAACTGAGGAGGAGGTTTTTTTTACTTTGACTGCAGAGGTTTCTTTGCTGGTGTTTTGTTCTGCATAAACTGCACTTTGTAATTTGTCTGTTTAGTAGTGGTTTGTAGGCAATCAAGAACTTGTAATCCTGACTAATTACTTCATAAATGTATAGGACAAAATATTAAGATCAGTCCAAAAGTTAACTCATAGCAATTTGATTTATGCCCAGGCTGCAGGTGGGTTATTTTCAGTATATGCAATTTGAATTTAATAATAATAATAATAATAATAATAATAATAATAATAATAAAACTTTATTTATATCCCACCCTTCTCCCCAAAGGAACCCAGAATTTAAATTAGGATTGAATTAAGATTTCAAAAAAGTGTTCTTAAAGGGAGGTGAAGTGGTGTGAATAATTAGCTTGAGATGCCTTCTGACTGTTTTCCACATGTTCTTATTTGTGTTCCCCATCACTCTTCTTCTGCGGATCCAAAAATATGCTCTAAGTCCAGATTGACCCATTATTTCTCCTTTAAACTATCTGTGGGCCAGTACTGTTGCAATCAGTATCAAAACCAGTCTCAGGGCCCCACAGATGGCCAAATGCAGTTGGTTGCCACAAGTCTCTTGGAAGAATCTAGGATTTTCATCGCCCCTTTTAAAAACTATTTTCACTTATTTTGAAACTTTCTAGCAGCACAGAGGCTTTTGTGATGCCTCAGCATTCTGAAGAGACTGCTAAGTTATTCAGTCTGCAATCTTGAACTCAATGGGACTTAACTTCTAAGTTGACATGCATAGGATTGTTCTGTCAGAAGTAGTAGCCATTATCCTTTTGCTGTTTATTGAGTGTTTTTTTTCTCACCCCTGACCCAGTTAACAAGGAACCTATGTTTGAGACAGTCTGTTGAACCATGAAGTCCACCTTATTTCCCAGAGTGGGACATTCAAGTGCCTAATGATACTGCAATATCCAACTTCATAGGTAAAACAGAATTAATGACCACAGGATATGAAACTCTGGGTCGCGTACACACTTTTGTGGTTTGCCCAGGTCTGATATTTGTCTGATGATTTATGGGGATTTCCCCACTCATTTTGCTGCAAGTGTATTAGAACCAGGACCTTGGAACAGTGTGAGTAAATAGAGATGGGAAAACTGCCCAGAAAAGTTGTGTCAGAGAGTTTGTTGCTTGTCAACCAAAGGATCTTTGCCAATCCTTCCCAGCATTTGCCAATTGATCAGCGCCTTGCTTTCATTCCTCGCATTCTTGCATACTTTGTCTTGATTGTTCAAACTTTTAATAAATTTCTTATACGTTTGATATTTTTCTTGCCTGGTTTCAGTTTCATTGAGAAGGGAACTGGTTTGCCATCTCTCTTAGACCAATTGCTTCATTTTAAAGCAGGACCCTCCAGACCCTGGCCCGCAGGCTGAATTTGGTGCCCTGTCTTTTCCCTCCCCTACGTGAACGGTGCTTTCTGTTCCACGGGGGAGCCTTCCTTCCCTGCTGCCTATCTCCCCCAAACCGTGCTTCAGCCTGCAGCTTCTGAGTTCTATCATTTCAGCAGCCACTGCACCTGGATTTCAGGGCAGTTGTGGCTGGCTGGGGCACAGTTTGGGGGGAACTGTGCAGAAAGGAAAGAAAGGAAGGCTTTCCTTACCTGGTGAAACGGTAAGCACCTGTCACGCCTTTTCCGGAAAGCAGCTGTCTCCACTTTGAAGACCACAGTTTTAAAGAATTCTCCAGACTGCTGGGGCTCTGTGTTAACCTGGCAGAAAGGTTTTCCCATGGCAGCCTCTTCCTGTCTGGGCTTCCTAACTTTGAGTGGTGGCAACAAGTTTCTACCTTTTCCCAATCTATTCCCAGTTTTCCCTGTATAGAAAGGAGGAGCAAAGGAGAAAGGTGCCATTGCTAACTGCAAGGCACTGTATTCCCTTTGCCCTCCACTCTTCTGTTACTTCCCTGTTTCACCATCCAGTTTAACACGGCCTTGATTTTTCCTGCACATGCACAGGTACTTCTGCTGTTTCAAAAAAATCCTCTTCATCTGTTGCTGACCAGCAAGAAACATTTTAGTAACTTCAATTTAAAACAGTAATAACAAAATAAACAGAAAGGTTTATTTGATTCCTTTCTTCAGGGCATACCCACTTCACTCAAATTTCTCCCAATAACCCATTGTTCCCATCTTTAAAAAAGCAGATCTCTGTGTTGAAGATTTCCCTTCTTCAGCTATTTTCTTACTAACTAAATCCTAACTAGTTTTAGTTAGGCTTTAGGAAACCTCAGTGAGAACCTTCTCTGATGCAGACCTCCCCTTGTATCTGTGGGGATTCTGTCCTGGGCCCCCCACAGATAAGGAAACTGCAAATACAGGGGAACTCTATATAAATAGTGCCCTCCTTCACATCCTCTGCACCCATTACTTTGTTTCACCTTAGAAGCAATTGGATCAGGGGTGTTTCTTGTTAACAAAGGTACATTCTTGCTTCACTGAAGAACACAATGTTCAGACAACCAGTCTGCATGCTACAGAGAGGAAACTAACCAAACGTTAACAGGAAGCAGGAACTGTCCTGCTTCCTGTTAATGTTAAGTTAGACTCCCTCTAGCTAGAATGTGTTGGAACAGGGCAAAAGATTATCACCCAAAAGAACTGCTCTTCTACCCAGGCTGCTTGCAAACCAAGGCACAAAAAAAACTTAGGTCAAAGATTAAGACTGAGAAAGGTTTACTTTTTTCAACATGATGCAAGTTCATGCAGACACTTACTCACATCAAAGTAGTTAACACTGAAAGACCAGGAGCCCTAAATAGCTGCCCCTGGATGCATGCAGGTATGATTTAAAAAAACAGTAGCTAAAACCAGAGAGTAAGATACACTCACCTATAATGCAAAAATCAGCAAAGCTAACAGGAAAGTCAGAAAAGCTATATATACACAGAGAGGAAATCAGCAAAAGACACACCCTTTACAATAACCACTAAAGGGACCACATATAGTTTTACTTCAAAGAACTAAATGCTCCCTTGACCAATGAATACTGCTCAATGTTGCAATTCCCCAAAAGAATGTTCATTTGTTAACAAGAAACACCCCTGCTCCAATTGCTTCTAAGGGGAAACAAAGGTACTGTAATGAGCACAGTTGTGTGTGCAGGAGGCCCTTGGATCTGTATATAAGTGAAGCAGCAGATAGTGGATCCACAGATATGGGGGAAGCCTCTATTCTTTTCTTTTTGTACTTGTGAACTAGAAGAAGTGTCTGGGAAAGTTGCTGCCAGGTTAGGGAAATAGCCAGGGCAATCCATCTGTTTCCCCATAAATAGCTTCTGGCCTTGTTTCCAAGTGATCAGCTCCTCCAGGGCTGAGGTGATCTTTTGACTCAAATTAAGTTCTGTTTCCAAACAATGAATCAATACAAAATAAGCCTGCTGGGTGCCAAGAATTACATAGGGGTACTTAAATAATTAAAACAGGTCTTACAGTTAAGGTTATCTTTTGCTTCATTTTTCACTTGGTTGACATATAAACCAGCTAATTGAGTGGCCAAGGAAGAAAAAAAACAAAAAACCCTTGAGTGATAAAAGAGACATTGAAAAAAGAACAGGGTAAGATGTCTCGTGTTGGACATAGAGATAGAAAATGGAGCATAAGGGAGTACAGTCACCTTCAAACTGCATTTTAGGGTGAACAGTGTGTTGGAAGCTCAAGAACCTCTGTACCTGGGAAAACAGGTAATAGCAGACCACCTTCCCTGGAAGGCAGCTTTTCTACCACCACTGAATATTCCTTAGAAACACACGTAACAAGCAGTTCAGTGGTGGAGCACCTGCTTTGCAGGCACACAGTTCCAAGTTCAGTATGTCCAGATAGGATTGGAAAAGATCTCCATCTGCAACCCTGAAGTCACTGCCAGTCAGTGTAGATAATGCTGAATTAGATAAACCAACGATCTGATTCAATAGATGACAGCTTCCTATATAGGAACACTTGATACCTTTTTTTTTTTAAAGAATTGGGAGGGGTGAATTTGAGGTAGATGTATCATTTTTCTACACTAAGGGCGTAATCCTAACCCACTTTCCAGCACTGACATAAGAGCAACGCAGCTCTGAGGTAAGGAAACAAACATTCCCTTACTTTGAGGAGGCCTCCGTGAGTGCCACCCAACTGCAGGATGCAGCACACATCCCATTGGCATCGCTATACCAGTGCTGGAAAGGTGGTTAGGATATGGGCCTTAATCACTTTCCCCAGCTGCTTCTCCTGCTCTGTAGGATTCAAAATGCATGGGCATCAAACACATGCATTTGCTCATAACATTTATTTATTTAATTGATTTTTTAGCCCCACCTTTCTCCCAGTAAGGGCACTCAAGGCAGATTGCAATAATTTAGGGCTTAATCCTATCCTCTGCATGCTGCAACCAGTGCATGGGGGGAGAACCCAAGGGCAACAGGAGGAAGTATAACTGTTTTGTAACTACTTCCTGGTAAGCCCTGGGACCACCTGTGAGTCTTCTTGGGCATATGACACCACTTTTGGTTGCGTATATCTAAGGAGAGAAAAGGAGTGGGGAGCATTGGAATGGGGGGGATAGGATTCAGCAGATGCAATTGCTGCCAGATCCACCCCTCCCACCTTCTCCCCACTCCTGGTTCCTCCCCCTTCCCTGTCCTGTTATTACCCAATTCATCCCCCTTCCCACCCACCCCAGCCCCCTGCTTCTGACTTACTAGCTCCATCAAATGTGGCGGGGTCTGGTGACAGAGCTGTGGCGACATCACCTCTCACAGCAGCACACACAGAATGGCTGCTGATGGTGCACTGTGCGCACCGACAGCCGTTTTACAACAGAGGAGGTTATTTCTGCTGTCATAATTTGCTCTCCCTGGTTCAAAACACAATAAAAAGTTAAGCAACAATAACTGAAACAATAAAATCAACAAATATAGTTAGTCTCTCCATGACATTATATAATAGTTCTGCAAAATTGTCATTGAAAATGTTGGCAAAAAAGACTGTTTGTTTAAGAATTGCCTAAAGCATCTATTCATTAGTTTATTGTTGTTACATCATTTAAATCCATGCTGAAGCCACTTTATCATTACTTTCCCACTTACTGCAACTCTGTTCCTTCTGGTAATAGATTGTTTTAGGATATAAAAACACAGATGAATTAAGCACCTCTGATTCATTAAGGCAGTTTGCACAAATAATTGATGCCCCCTGGTGACTCTTGTTAATACAATTCTATTAAAGAAGATTTCATTTAGAAGCGCCTCTGTTTTTAGCAATTCTTTTAGAGATTCTTTTAGAGGCAATCATATAATAGGTCTTTTTAAAACTATCAAAGAAGCATAAAATGGAAGGAAATGGGCAAAATGTTAACACATTCTTCTTCTTTAAAAAACAATTCAAAGCAGCATCAGAATATCTGAATGTTAATGATTTTTAATTAGGGACAGAAGGAATCTGCCTTCTACTGAGTCAAATGGTTGATTTAACTCTGAATTGTCCACTGGCTGGCAACAGTTCTCCAGGGTTTCAGACAAGGATCCTGCCCAGACTTACCTGGAGATGCCAGGGATTGAACCTGGGACATTGTGGGTGATCTCCAGGGTCAGCCTGTTCATGATGCAGGGTGACCTGGATGCCTCAGAAAGATGAGCACACCCAAAGTCTGTCTGCATAGATATTTATCCTCTCAGCTGGCCTAGCTGCAATCTCTCCACTTCTGCGTCCTCTGCTTCCCATGTGTTCAGTGTTTACAAGTTGAGCAGAGTGTGGGCAGCAAGAAGATGAAGTGTGTGGCAGAGAAGAGAGAGGTATGACCTACAGCATCTCACAGGAGATCAACTACAGCAGTGGTTCTCAAACTTTTTAGCACCAGGACATACTTTTTGAAACAACACCCTATTGGGACCAATCTAGCTTTATGAGACAAAAAGAAAGTTGCACTTTACCAGCTGCTCAAGCCTCTGCTTTTATTTTTTTTTATGGTAGCGGTGGGGGACCTTCTGGAGTGTTTGTTGGATCAAGACCATTCTGGTGGCTTTGAGTTCCCCTTCACAGTGCACCAAGTAAACACACACGTTTAGCCCAGTTTCACTTTTCCTTGTCAGTTGGCGGGGTGGACTTCCTTCTTGAGAGTTTGTTCAGACCAGAACCATTCCAGTGACACTGCATTCCCCTTGACCTGCCCTTTGAAGAGTACCAAGGTACACTCACCTACTCATGAATAAACACAAACATGCTGCTCCGTTCCAGTTTCCATAGGGCTCAATACATTTTCCTTGTCAGCTACCAGCATGTCATTTTTAGCCCCTCCACCAAAAATGGGCTTGCAACCCACTAGTGGGTCAAGACCCACAGTTTGGGGACCACTGATCTAGACATTTATACAGCACTTTTGAGTGTGCAAAGAGCTTCACAAATATTCTGTTGAAGTTATTGCAAAAATCCTGTCTCTTATCCCCACACTGGAGGATATGGGCGTGAGAAGGTTTGCCTAAACACAAGGTGATGGAAAGATAGAGCTGTGACAACCTGGTTGGAGAATGCTTTTCCCAAGATGAGGCTCATCCACTGGTGTACCTGGACAGTAAGCTGACACTGGCTTCTTTCGCTTTAAAAAAGTGATCATGGGCCATTCTGGACAGGCTCCTCCTTCTTCCTCCTTCTTTTTAAAGGGAAAGAAGGGGGTGACCCTCAGATCAGTGTGGTCCGGAACCATACCAGTCTGAGGGTCACCCACTTCTTCCCCTTTAAAAAAAGGGGAAAGAAGGCAGGATGGCCTGGAGTAGTGCACAATCACACCAATATGATAGGTGCAATTCTACACTGCTGGGAGGGTCACCCACCAGTTAAAAAATATTTCCCTTAAAAATAAAGGGGGAAGAAGGAGGCAGGCCTCAGATTGGTATGGTCACAGATGTGCACATCCTTCAGGACTGCCAGAGTGCCCCCTGCCTGGGCCTTTTATGGTGAATGTTTTATATCTACTCCATCCTAAAGTTTTATTTTTTTTTTAATTGTGGTGATGATGCTATTATTAACAGGGTTGATATTTATAGTTTTTTAAAAATTAAAAAAAGGCTAGTTCAGTAGTCTTTGAACTGATGAATGATGTATATGTTTGTTCGTTTCTAGCAATCAACTCAAGGCTGTTCTGAAATTGCCAGTAACTTTATTTACAAGTCTGACAACAGCCAGAAGACAAAGAAAATGAAACAAAGAGGAATTTCTTCTCCTTTCCCTTCTTCTTAATGGTAGCTATTAATCTGCTGTACAGTGCAATCCTTGACATGTCTAGTTAAACTTAAATCCTACAGATTCAAATGTAGCTTATTCCTAGGTAAATATGCTGAAGGTCAGTAGCAGAGCTGGGGGGGCAGAGATGTCTCAGAGCCTGTCTGGGGGCAAAAGCAACACAGAGGAGATGCCTCCACGCTGCTTTCGCTCCTCAGAATGACCCCAAAAGTGAGGGGAGGGGCTGCTTATATGATCAGTTTTGGAGCCATGTGGAACTTACAGCTCTGTCTCCTGACTCTGCTACTGCATAACAGCCCAATCTTGAGCTGCCCAGAGTGTGGGGCTGCCATGGCATCAAAAATGGTTACTGCGGTGTCGTAAGCGCAACCAGGCAGCCGCCGGTGGCTCCTCAGGGAAAGGGGACACAATGGGACTACTTGATTCTGATGCAGCTCTGGCGCTGCCACAGAACCAAAGAGCTCCGTGTCAGGCCTTGTGCGGCTGAGATCCACTGGTCCTGTCCACCTCCTGCCCTTTCCCTTCCCCTGACATGCCTCCTCCCCACCCTTTCCCCACCCTCCCCCAACTTCCTCCACATCCCCACCCACCTGTCCCCTGCCTGGCAGTTTGAGCAACTGCCAAGTGGTGGAGTACCGGTGTTCCACGGGTGCTAGTCCAGCACAAACTTGCACTGGGCTAGCTCTTGAGTTGGGCCTGTGCTAAGCCCTGCAAACATGTCTTATGGCATGTTTGTGACATTGCACACCAGTGGTAAGCTGGCACGCAGAGCTCAGGACTGGGCTCTAAGGTTGTAATCCTATACACAGGTATCCAGGGCTAAGTGCCATTGAACTCAGTGGAATTTATTTAAGAACATAAGAACAGCCCCACTGGATCAGGCCCATCTAGTCTAGCTTCCTGTATCTCACAGTGGCCCACCAAATGCCCCAGGGAGCACACCAGATAACAAGAGACCTCATCCTGGTGCCCTCCCTTGCATCTGGCATTCTGACATAGCCCATTTCTAAAATCAGGAGGTGGCACATGCACATCATGGCTTGTAACCCATAATGGATTTTTCCTCCAGAAACTTGTCCAATTCCCTTTTAAAGGCATCCAGGCCAGATGCCGTCACCACATCCTGTGGCAAGGAGTTCCACAGACCAACCACATGCTGAGTAAAGAAATATTTTCTCTTGTCTGTTCTAACACTTCCAACACTCAATTTTAGTGGATGTCCCCTGGTTCTGGTGTTATGTGAGAGTGTAAAGAGCATCTCCCTATCCACTCTGTCCATCCCCTGCATAATTTTGTATGTCTCAATCATGTCCCCCCTCAGGCATCTCTTTTTTAGGCTGAAGAGGCCCAAACGCCGTAGCCTTTCCTCGTAAGGAAGGTGCCCCAGCCCCCTAATCATCTTAGTTGTTCTGTTTTGCACCTTTTCCATTTCCACTATGTTCTTTTTGAGATGTGGCGACCAGAACTGGACACAATACTCCAGGTGTGGCCTTACCATTGATTTGTACAATGGCATTATAATATTATCCATCTGCAAGAGGGATCTGAAGGCCTTAGGGATGGACCTCAACAAGTGGGAAACCCTGGCCTCTGAGCGGCCCGCTTGGAGGCAGGCTGTGCAGCATGGCCTTTCCCAGTTTGAAGAGACACTTTGCCAACAGTCTGAGGCTAAGAGGCAAAGAAGGAAGGCCCATAGCCAGGGAGACAGACCAGGGACAGACTGCACTTGCTCCCGGTGTGGAAGGGATTGTCACTCCCGGATTGGCCTTTTCAGCCACACTAGACGCTGTGCCAGAACTACCTTTCAGAGCGCGATACCATAGTCTTTCGAGACTGAAGGTTGCCAATACAATTATAATATTAGCCGTTTTGTTCTCAATACCTTTTCTAATGATCCCAAGCATAGAATTGGCCTTCTTTACTGCCGCCGCACATTGGGTTGACACTTTCATCAACCTGCCCACCACCCCAAGATCTCTCTCCTGATCTGTCACAGACAGCTCAGAACACATTAGCCTATATGTGAAGTTTTGATTTTTTGCCCCAATACTTCTGGGTATTATTAACATTAATAATATAGATCACTTTTCAACAAAAAGTAGTTCTCAAAGCAGTTTACACATGGTGACCAGATACAATGGAGAACAGAGTTCCTCTACCTTTAACCATTGCATAGAAGAGGGAATTTTGGCAGAGGCAGATTTTTAAACCCTTCCATGTTGAGCTACACCTGCCAGAATTCTCTCTTCTATACAGTAGTTAAAGGTACAGGCGCTCTGTTCTCCATTGTATCTGGTCACCATGAATTTACATAGCAAAATAAATCAATAAATGGCTCCCTGTGCCCAAAGGACTCACATCTTAAAAAAGTTGCAGAAAAGACACCAGCAATAGCCACTGGAAAAGACAACATGCTGTGGTGAAAAGGGACAGTTGCTCTTCCCCTGCTAATCATAAGAGGACCCTCCTTTAAAATGTGTTGTTCAGCCCAGTTAGACATGCCTATAGTTTTGCGGTAATTTAAATGGTTGCTAGTCTAAATCGTACCAAATATGCCTTGCTTTGCGTAGTCAGACTGTACAAGGCAGATCTGAGATGTGTAAAGGTGTTAGTGCCTTGCCCATCTGGAATGTCTCTCTTGAAGCTGCCACCCATTTTAAAATTTGTTTTATTAAACTCAAAATGCAATTAACACATCCAGAGTTATGAACCTGATAACAATTCTTTTCCAGTGTGTACAAAGCTTTCCATAGCTTTTGAAATGATTGATACTCATATCACTGACCAAAAGTCAGTAATATCTTCCATTTCAAACCATCTCATTTTATCAGTTGTCTGTTTAAAAAAGCCACAGTAAAAAAAAAAAATCAGTAGATGTGCTTGCAATAAGGGTGCTTGTCTGATATGAAGAAAATAAAAAGCTACATAAATTGAAAGATTTCAGAGTGTTGTAAGATGTGCCCTGATAGAAAAGTCACTCAGATTGATCTCTATTGTCCATTTCTATGCAAATACTGAAATCAGTCCTCACCCTCAACTGCTTGAGGGCCAAATGAGATGTGATGGGACTGGACAGCCATTCAGAAGTCTGCCCCATTCACATATACGCATTACAGAGATTGGAAGTTTGGCTACTTGGGTGAAAACAAATGGACCCTCTCCGTCTTCAATTTCCAATTTTGGAGCTGGGGTTGGGCGAAAAGTTACAGGCATAACAGAGCATGGGGGAAGGGTAAGGAGAAAGTTGATCTCTCACAATCTGTGAACCCATTCTGATGTAAAAATCAATCCCACCCCATTTTATATGAACTAGTAATGCCAACTGTTTGTTATTTGGGGACTGTTATGTTACCGAAAATGAAATCTCACTATATTGCTTTTGTATCTTTCCTATCTTCTTACATTTTTCTACATTGTTCCTTTTTTCTGATTACAGTTGTTCAATATTAAAATGTAGTAGTTTGTTTTTAAACAACTAGTCCACTGCTGATTTTGTCCTTCTTCAGTCTTTTTAAAAAAAAGTCTATTTTGCTATTTTTGTCTGTAATGAATGTTGTAGTAAACTCAAGTTTCTCTGCTATTTCCTCACTTAAATCTCTGTATTTTGTGATTTCAGGCTGTTGCTGCTGCTTATTGATTTTATTTTCTTGTGGTATGCTTTCTTCAAAACAGCATGTAAATGTTCTAGGCCATAACAGGCATCTGAAGGGTCATTATTCTAGAAACTATTTCTTTGCTGGCTGTTCACATTCTGTAATGACCTGCCACGCAGAACAGTTTAAAAGAATGAGCAGAGAAAGCATTTGCAACTTTTTGACAGAAGATGGATTAACAACTTAGTTAATGGTCATACGTACAAGGCCTCCTGAACTTTCCTGTGGCTGTTTATGTGGACATTAAAATGAATCAGAGACACCCGTTCCTTACTGCACAGCAGTGGGCCATACTGTTTCTTGATTAATAATGGCCATGGTGCATAATTATAGCAGGAGTTTTTCAAGGTGTCACAGCATGAACAATCATATGCTTCAAACCAGACTACATTGTGTAGAATGGGGTATCTCTGAGGTCTGATTCAGATGTACCTGTACTGCTTCTGAGCCTTTCAATTATTTGCTGTGTTTATATTTTGCCTTCTTGCCAGAGCACACAAAGTGGTTTACTATAGTCAGGAAAAGGAACTCCCAGGAGAAGTCCAGTTGACCAAAGTGAGTAACACCTAGTGGTTAGTGCATATGCACCCCTTCCTTCCTACTTGCTGCTTTCCCTTTACAGGACCAGCAGCTGAACAGGGAAAAAGCCTAGGTAGTTTTTATCCACTGACATCATCCCAGGCTACAGAGACCAGGCAGAGGGGCACTGATTGTGTAAACCACCTTCTCAGAAAGATCACTGGACTTCAGGGTTTCTTAGTAAAAATCAAATACAGTAGAATTTGCAGGGCAAATTCTGATAATCCACTAAATTACCTGAGAACATGGACCAGGCAGACAAGGGGTCAAAAGGTAACTAGTCTATTAAATGTCTTAATAAAAAGGGGATTAAGCAATATGGAGAAAGAATGGTCAGTTGTAAAATTATAGCCAGGCTGTTGGAAAATAACCGGATTTGATTTCAAAGCATAAAAGAAAGTTTTCACCAAATGGATGCAGTAACCACTAATGCCCAGCAGATGGAGCATATTCAAACAGCTTACAATCCAACCTACCCATTCCTACCTTAAGTCAAGGAATTTTAAGGCTGGGGTTACTTAGCAGGAAAAGCATCAAAAGGTCTCTGACTACCATCTAAATAGAAGGTTCCTAACTTAAGTAAGTTACAGTACATTGCTCAAGGAATCCCCAGTCATTGCACTTGAGGGTGAACAATGAGTGCTCGTCACTCAGGCAATTGAAAGAGTCACTTCCTGTGGGGTGGGAAATTTATGACTTTGATGAAGTTATCCGATTGGAGGAGTTTCTCTGATTGGATGAATGGAATCCACCTGCTCACTCATCCCACATGTTTGGCTGCCAGTCTCTGTACTCCAGACACTGAGAAATTTCCACAATCTACAAATGCACTTAGAGCTAGATTATGGATTTTCAAACAAAGGCTGCTTGCATAGGATGCCCCAGCAACTTTTTAGGCTGCTGAATCTGCCCAGGTTTAACTTCGGAGGAGTTAAAAGTATCTAAAAATACAGAATATAGGCAAGAAATAGGGGGGAAACAGGGCATTCATCATATTCTTTCACTATATTCTAGTTTAAGGGGACAGACTTGAGATGATTTCCTAAATCAGGATCTACATACAAGTACACGAAACTAAGTATTAGGAATTCCTAAGAAAGAAAACATGGATGAATCAAGGAAAAAAAAAATCATAAACTAAAATAAAATATTCACAGGCAATATGGATAAGGCGCAGCATAGACTTCCTTTGCTCTTCCTCTCTCCACTTGGGCACATACCTCTGGGTAGCCCCACTTTTTTGTGTCCATGCAACTGGTTCATGTAGCAGATTGGAGGAGCTGTTGGGAGAGCTGCATCTTCATTTGAAGGAGTCCCACTGCTGCAAAATGTCCACTGCCCCCCCCCCCCAGTCCTCTTCTTCCTAATCCTAGAGTGATTGTGCCTAGGTTGCACCTCCTAGGAGCTGTGCTGGAGCTGACCCCTCCCTGGGCTCTCGGAGTGGGCCCCTTCTTTTATAGGGGACTTCTCCATAGGGCAACATAGAGTCTCTTGTGGGGTGAGCTCATCTTGGGCCATTCGTTTGTTTCTTGAAGACACTGTTTGCCCATCCCTAGTGTAGCCTGTCACTTGCTATAATGTAGTACCCTTAGAAGTGTGCATCAGGGGGTTTCCCAATTGCTCTGAAGACCCATGCAAAGATACAAAATGCAAGAATTCTGCCAGATTTGACAACATTAATCATCTTCAGAAGGCTATGTTCTAAAGGCTGCTGAATACAAAATGAAAGAATAGGCTCTACAGAATGCTAATTATTGTTTAAGGACCTTCAAACCTAACGGAAAGAAATTAAACAAATTAAAATGCATTCTTGGCTATAAAAGAATGTTATGCTCCTTGTTAACATGGTGGAAAGGTTATTATTCATATTTTGTTTTCTTATTTCAAGGAATAAAGTTAATGAGTTTATAATAGTCACTGTTGTCCCTTCTAAACCACCCTATATAATACTCCTTCTTTTCAAAGCATACAACACTGTTTTATTTACAGATCAAAGCCAGTTGGGTCTTTGATGAACATGTTATACGAAAATGCATCATTGGCTCTTATCTACTTAAGTAACTTCAAAGCATCTTCTGGGCCCCCAAATTCATAATGGGACTATGGTGCACTGGTGTGGGGGGGGGGATTTAGCCTTTCCCCCTTACAATTGTCTCAGTGTGAATCACCCCACCACTTTACTGGTATTTGCCCCCAGATGGACCATCCCACTGGTACCAATGGAACTTCCCTCTCAGAGCAAAATGGGGTAGGAGACTTTAAGCCAATGAGCAAAGCAAAGGTGTTGAACGTTCAGTTTCACAGGACACTGCATTTCAGTTCATAATTTATGAAAATCACATGAAGGAACATTCAAGGGTACAAGTTTAATTTATCAAATGAAGTGACAGGAAAAAATTTCAAAGGGGAAGAAGACAGAATTACAGCCGCAATGCTCTCCTGTCCTGACATCCAAACGGTTCTTGGAACTTGTTGAGACTTCACATTTCAATAGGAGACTAGAGGGCTCAATTCATTTTCCATCAAAAAGACAAAGGAAATCTTTCCAGTGCCATGTCTTGTGAAGAAGGGCTAGCAAAGGCCAGCCACCTCTGAAGTTCAAATTGTACCAAATTACATTTCAAACTTTCAACTAATAACAGGAAAAATTGGCCTTCGGATATAAGGGTATATGCACAGATGGGAAGGAACTCATGGGAAGGAGCATGGATTTATTCTCCATTATCTAGGTGACCTGTAACCATCTATGCTGCAACTTCTAGCATATTTCAGCAGTAAATTACCTGAAGCATAAGCTTAAATTCTAACTGCCCTTATGGGCACAAGCACACAGCACTTATTTCAAAGATTGGATCATCACCTGTTATTTATAGCATTGTAAAGCTGAGGCATTAGATCACATTCTCTGCAGTTCACATGTGCTATGAACTCCGTGCTTGCCTCTTATTATCTACATGGATGACCGCGACAAATGCAGAACCTGTGTACACCCTGCATGGCCTGATTCTTACTAGCGATATAAGAGCCCAGGTTATGAAATGTTAGACTATTCAGGGTCTTGAAATGGCAACCTTGTAGTTGGCAATCATTTCCCTTACTGGATGAAGATGTGATGAAAGCCATTTTCCCTTAGCTATCTCTCCCCTCCTGGCTCAACCTAGTTTTTGCTCTAGCCACTTACAAATATTTTCCAGTATTACTTTATAGTTATGTATTCTGATCTGAGCCTTGAGGTCAGGATCTCTAGGAGAGACCCCTGAGGGCCCTGATGCCTTCCTGTACTTTTCTCACACTCAGGTCAATGAGGTCTTCAACTTGGTAAGGGCTCTGTGTGCAGTTCTGCTTTCTGCTCTCATTCATGGGGAGGTGAGAGCTGCCCCATAATTTTGTTCTTCCTCTCACTAACTAGTTTTTGCTACATCTCCCAGCAGTGGACCTAGCACTGGGCAAATAGGACAAATGCTCTAGGTGCTGGGTCCATGCACCTCTAGGACCGCACAGGAAGCCTCACTGAGGATCTTGACGCGGTCAGAAACTGCGCTTCTGGTTTTCCGGAAGTGCAGCTTAAGACTGCGAAGAAGCCTCACAAGGCTTCCTCAGTCGGTCCTATGGTTGAGCGAGGCTCTGTCGTGCTCCAAAGGTAGGGGGTGGCTTTGTGCATTGGGGGGAGCAGCATCTTGCGGGAGAGGGGGCAGCTTTGCTGACCTTTGCCCTGGGAGCGGGGAGAGGGAAGTCTACCAGTGACATCTCCTCTTCTGAAGCTCAGTGAAGAACCCCCAACTCACAAAGCATTTATTTCTCTTTCCCACTATCTTTAGAGCAAATGTGCCCTTACGAGGGAAGCACTATGGATTACTAGCACCAAACAGAACAATCCTTGTCTATGCACATATGCAAAATGTTCAGGGTCCCCACAAATCCAGCAGCAAAATCCAGTTATCTAACAGACAGTTGTGATCTCAGAACTTCTTTGGCTACAGGGTTTTCTGCTGCTAGTCTGTTATTCTCTTGCTTCAGGGAAGAATCAATATGATGGATAATTAAGATAATACTTGAAACCCCCTGCTTACAGTCAAGCAATAATAATGATCACTTCTTTGTGTAGGTGGAAGTGCTCTGAGGCCTCAGCAGGAGTTCAGATAAAGAATCCAGCTCATTAATTAATATCACTTAATTGAGCAAACACAATCTGATTACATCTGCTTCCAAGTGGCCTTTCCTGTATTGTGTTGCATGTCCATATTCTTTCTTCATGGCCAGCAGACTGAAGGTAACTCTGTATTTACTTGGCATTTACACTATCCACAATAACATAAATTTCAATAGGACTCTAGCAGAACGACTGATGAGCAAAATTTTCAAAAGGTTAAAACTTCTGCAGCAGACTATTACCGTGTTTACCCCGAAAATAAGACATTGAAAATAAGACACCGAAAATAAGACACTGAAAATAAGACACCTAGAGTGTTTTTTTGAACCAAAAAAAATATAAGACACTTTTTTTGGCTCAAAAAAACACACTAGGTCTATGCTGTGGGGGGTGTGGGCTTGTGCCATATCCTAACCCTGGTCCTGGGCAGCATGGAGCAGCTCTGGACTGCTTGGATCTGAGCCACCTCTTGAGGTAGCACAGATCCGAGTAGTTCCACTGGAGCTGCTGCAGCGTTTCCTAGGGTAAGGGGAAGATTTCCCCTTGCCCTGGGCTGAGCTGCATTCACTGAGTTGGATATGGGGCAGGCCGGCCAGCCTCCCCTTTCCAGTGTAGGTTAGGATTGGACTGCCCGCCACAAATGAGGACTTACCTGGTTGAAGTTTCTCCTCTGTCATGAACTTACTAGGTGGCTTTAGGCAAGCCCCTCCCTCTCAGCTGCAGCAGCAGCAACCCGACTACAATATGATGAAACTGCTCACTTGTGTCACAGTGTTGAGTAAGTGTGGTAATTACACTGTGGTAATACAGGTAAAGTGCTTTGTGTTCTCAAAAACACATGCTAAGTATTATTGTAGTGGTTTACTATTTATACGTAAGATCTCCATTAGCCAAAATCCCCCACAAGATGCAGAGTAGCAACTGTTTGAAGGGAGGCTGGGCTGCATGCTGTGGGGAGGGCCACCTGAAAGCAAACAGGAAGGAATACATGTTTTTACTTACCTCTTCATAGACCTTTTGGCTTCCTATGAATCTCCTTGGCACTAAGTCAGTTGTGGGGCTGGTGTATGTCTGAGGAGAGTCATGGGCATTCTGGGGTGGCGTTATGGGGATTGGATCTGGCTTGTATGATTGCCAATGGATCCACCCCTCCGTCCCCAAACACTCCCCAGTTCCTCCCTGAAAAAGCACCGATCATCCCCCTCCCTGCCCATGCCCTCCCCCACCAACTTACCAGCACCAGCGGTGGCTGGGCTCTCTGGTGGCACATGCCACTATTCTGTGCACCATCACTATGGCCGTTGCACCAGTGGCCTGGGCCTTGAGTTCTGTCAGAGTTCTGTCAGGGCTGTCAATGTATCTATGGTGCCAGCCGTTTAGAGAAAACTTTCAGTTAGCAAATTTTTGAGCTACTCAGTCTCGAAAGACTATGGTATAAGCCTACAGCACCCGGTATTCCCAGGCGGTCTCCCATCCAAGTACTAACCAGGCCTGACCCTGCTTAGCTTCCGAGATCAGACGAGATCGGGCACGTGCAGGGTAACAGTTGCTGCTAAGATTTGATACATAACATTCTGTCTTAATTTGAGAATAATTTGATTTTTAATTGATTTATATTTATGAATGACTAAACAATGTTCTTTTAAAACTACTACTCATCATCTGTCTTCAGTTCTGATTTTTTCAAATGGCACCCAAAATAATTTTCCTACCGAATCATCAGTATTCGCATATATGTATATATTTTTTTTTAAAAAAAAACATTTTTTTTCCACCCATTAAATTCTAATGGATCTTGGCAAGAGTACATAATACAAATAATACATAGTGGGCATTTTCAAACAACTGCTTTGACATTTGTGGAGCCCATTTAGGGAGCACGGGAAAATAGGTTCTCTTCAGTAATATTCTCTCTCCAGCAGTAAAAATGAAAGCTAATTGGACATTAAGGGTTATACAAGCACCTGTATTTTTGTCTCCTGGGAAGTGGACAGCAGTTTCAGGGAAGAGGTGAATTTAGATTGGAAAAGCAGCATGGCTAAAAGGTCTACTCTCTCTCTCTCTCTCTCTCTCTCTCTCTCTCTCTCTCTCTCTCTCTCCTTTCCTGATCAAATTAGTAGCACATGGGAAATCCACTTGTGGATATTCTGCATCATGGAGGTGATATTTCACTTCTTGAGCCCCCAACCCAGCATCAACTATCTGCTTCACAACAGAGTTAGGCACAGATCCTTGTGTTGCAAGGTTGAAGGAAGCCAACTCAAAGAAAACTCGGTACCCAAGGGTGATGGTTTACAGGCTGTTTATTTGGATTGCATATGCAATGGCCCATGGGACTCTTGTCTCAAAGCACGGAGCTGGTTTTGATGGTGTCCAGAACCTTTATACAATTCTCAGTTCTTTGTCCTCAAATCTAGACTTCCCATTGGCTGAAAATTTGCATCATAGAGAGGGCAGATGCCTAATAAGCTACAGATAACGTTAAAGACACCTGATAGAATGCTTTTCAGGTTACAGGTTTCCATAAAAGGTAAATTTAGGCATTTAAACATATTGAATTATAAAGTTTTCAAAAACCAGTAGGGTGTGCTATAATACCATTTACCCAGTGCTTATTCACATTCCCATCATTTAATTCAATTAAAATTGTTTTGACAGGTCTTCTTACTAACATCATTAAAAGAGATGACACAATGTGATCTGCCTGGTACTTTTATCTTATTTGCATACCTTTCCCCTGTGTTAATGTAAACATTGAACACCTGTAGGGCCTCTCTGCAAAACTAAGGTTTATTGTCTTTTATTAAAGAGGTTTCTAAAAGCTTCTCTAAAACCAAGCAACTTTGGTCCCTTGTGACCTGCTTCTAATGACTACTATGTCCCCATATGTGGGTTACAATCTAGGGCAAAGACTATCTTGTCCTAGCTTTTTGTCTATATGTTCCTTTTGCTCTAAAAGCATGACAGTATAGAGGTATAGAAGTTTAGGAGCTGCAGAGTCTTTCTCTGGTGGATGCAGGCATTAATCAGTGAGTGAATGTTTTGCCAAGACGTGTATTTTCTGCCATGGTCGTGAGGTCCATCTCTCCTGCTGGAACTTGTTTATCTAAGTTATATTCCAGACTCTGAGGCCCATGCAGCTTCTGTAAAACTAATTTTTTTTGCTTTTAAATGAAGTCAAGCAGCTCTTTACTATTCTGTGTGTTTCTATGCTTTAGCAGTGTGGCTTTTAAGCTTTTTGCTTGAATGGCATGTTGCCCAGGTTGTTGTCACCTTAGTTCTGTCACCTCTCATCATTTGAACACAGTTGCATGCATGCAGGCTGCTGCTGAGTGTACTGATCTGTGGTCTGGGATGCTAATATAAGACAGGAGTTAAAAATGGACTATAACAGGATATGCCCAGCTCCTCCAAAAACCAGGACAGGAAACATAATTAAAATAAGAATGTTTTCCAAATCAGACTGAGATGATGATGCCAGTAGTATAACAGTTACACATTCAATGAAGAATCTCTGCTAGGGATCATTCAGTCCATCTATGTTATGGTTGCTGGTAGAAGGAGACCCCCATCTGTCCCAAAATCTTTTCTCTTCATGGAGCATGATACATTCCTCCTCCAGTAGTTCCACTGCCAGCCAAGAAGAGTCTATTCCACAATCTGAGAACTGAAGTGTCGGCTTATCCAGTGAAAGAAGAACAGAATCTCAGCAGGTAGCATACTCAGAGCCTGATCCTGTGGTCCGTGGTGCGGCTCCGCGCTGTGGACCACAGTCGCAAATGTGCCATAAGGCATATTTGTGGGGTTTACCACGGGGCTTCCGCCGGAGCTAGCCCAGCGCCAGCTGGAACTGGGCTGGTGTGCAGCGGGTGCCCGGACTCCGCGGCTCAGCGTTCTCCTGGACCGCCAGGCTGCGGAACGGGAGGTAGGGGCATGGCCAGGGGCATGGGGGAGGTGTGTCGGGGGGCAGGGGAGAGGTGGCTCTGCAGGATCCAAGGCACTCGGGCAGGGCTGCTCACCCTACACGAGCGCCTTTACTTTAGGGGCGACCAAAAGGTTGCCGCTAAAGTAAATAGCCCCATTGTGGGGCTGCTTCCTTTACCTGGGGTAAGGGGACAAACATCCCCTTCTCCTGAGAAGCCTCCCGCAGTATCGCAGTAGGAGCAGGATACGGCGGGAGCCCGCCATGGAGCCGCCAGACCTGGGTGCCATGGGCAGCTCAGGATTGGGCTGTAAAGCACTGGTCATCATGGAGCAGGGGTAAGAACCCAAAGCTAGGTTGCCTACAAAACCTGTTAGGTTACACCAAAGACACAATCATGAATTTTCTTTAATTCTTTTTTTCAAGAAGGGGTCAAACAGAAAGATGGGGGTCATGGAGAGAGAAAAGGTAAACATAGACCGGAAGAGAGAATGAGACAAAGGGTGCAATCCTAACCCCTTATGTCAGTGCTTTCCAGCACTGACTTAAGGGCAATGCAGCTCTGAGGTAAGGGAACAAACATTTCCTTACTTTGAGGAGGCATCCGTGAGTGACACCCAACTGCAGGATGCAGCACACGTCCCATTGGCACTGCTATGCCAGTGCTGGAAAGCACTGACATAAGGGGTTAGGATTGCGCCCAAATGTATACATTTTAAAAAGAAATGGGGTATCATATAGCAGATTGTGATTAAATGCACGCCTGGGCTGAAAAAGTTGAAGGCCAGTGCTCTAATACCGTTTGATCCAAAAGGAACTCTATCATAGCAAGACTGATATTGATTTAATTGCACTCACCAGCAACTATATAGGTATGATTTTTCTCTCCAGCATCACATGTGATCACCAGGGTTTGAATTTTGATAATCTGACTTGAAGCTCATTTCTGGAGAAGGGTTTTTCTGGGTTTTTCTTTCAGACTGAGCATATGAACATAGAAAACAGCAGATTATCCATGAGCAACTTCATATTCATTTCTTGTTTTCCTAAAGCAGATCTTTCCCCCAGCTATTTGTGAAGGTCATAATGTGCAGGTATCTGCATGGTAATAAGCTCATTTCTGAGATACAGTTCATTTTATTCTTTTGTGCAATCACATGAGAGGGCTAAAATGAGCCTTATGTACTTGAATGGGTGTGTCAATTTCTCTTAGAGATCTGAATGTCTCCTAGTGATTGCCAAATCTGCATGCAATTCTGAAGCAGAATACAGTAGCATCTTTTCACATTGTAGTCATTCAGTCCACGGTATACAGTGGTAGTCTCTTTATTTTTGGATCTCAAGGAGAATATTATGTTTATTAATGTTCTTCTCACTTGTAGGCCAATGAATTCTGGATCTGGGGTTTGAAGGTATATGCACCCCTTTAGCTTTGTGGCGAGTGTTTCCATCATGCTTCCTCTTCAGCTGAGAGTTTCTGCAACACTTCCAGCTTGTTGCCTCCTGATTCATACATGATTCATCTTGCAGGTTGCCCTCTGTGTGGTTTCTTACATGCTCCGATTAAGCTTTGAGTTGTGAGCAGCTGTCCCGTTTTTCATTGTGTCAAGGGAGGCAACTGGAAAGTGGTTTAATAAGGCAGATAAACCAACTGTGGGCAACAGAAGTTTGAAAGAAGAATTGTAGGTGTCTTTGAGCTTGTCTGTTTTAAAGATCCACATTTACAGAAGGAAAAGATAAGACACCCAGCAAGATTAGCATGAATGGCAACTTTTAATCTCAGTGTATGCCCGGGAAGAGGGTTGGATTTGGCATGCACTGCCACTGCCGAACCCACCCCCTCCCAGACCCAATCTGCTGACTACTTGTATTGGAATAGCAGAAGATCTGGCGAGGAGGTAGATGTGGTGTCTGCAGTGGCCCCTTTAAGGGTAAGGCCTGGGCATCCAGCAGAATGTGCTGCACAGCTGCAGCCACTTGAAGGCAATAGGGCCCTCAGGGATATAAGGAGCACCTGAGGCAGGAAGGGGGTGTGGGTTGTAGAAGGAGTGCAGGTAGGAGAGGAGACTGATTTGGCTTATTGACTTTGGAATCTGACCTTGGACTGTGACTTGGCTTATTGACTTTGCCCTGGATACTCTGACTGACTTTGTGACTAACTGACTGACTAATGGACTACTTGAACAGGCTTTGGAGAGCTGAGGTATGCTGCTATACCGGGAAGGACTGCTGCCTTAGGAACTGGGAGGAGGGGTCCCTGCAGTTTAAACAGGCAAGCTACCCTGGTGGTGAAGTCTAGCAGTGCTGCTGTAGAGAACTGGGGCCATTGTTGGGGGAACAAAAGGGGAGCTAATTAGCTTAGAGTGGGCATAAATTCCCTAAGTGAGGCTTGGAGTGGGAATCTGCCAGAACACTACTGTCCAATCTCCTCCCTATTCCACCCCATCACATTCAATCCACTCCCCCACCCTGACCCACTCCTGTGCAGGGCCTACCTGCTCCAATAGGCTCTGTTGCTCCACCAGCGTGCACACAAAGGCTCTGGTCTTCCTGCCAGCATGCCAACTCTCTGCACTGCCACAAAGAGGTTTCTGATGTTTTTGCAGTAGCCTTTGCCAATGGAATGTATATTCTGCTAGTACAGGCATTTGTTAAGATTGGTGGCGTAGCTAATGATCGTGTAGCCCAGTGCCAACCTCAGAATGATGCCCCAGAAGTGATGTCACAACCAGAAATGATGTCATGCCCAGGTTTTTAAAAAGTGAAAATTGAGGGAAAACATGCCTCCTCCTTCCAGAAGCTTGCCACCCACTTGCTCTGCCACTTCCCCCCAAGCCAGTGGCATAGCTAAGGCATCTATCTGCTACCTGTGGTCAAAGAAGATTTTTTTAGGCCCCCCCCCACAACAAAATCAAATTTAATTAAGCAAATAAATACAAAGTGTGCTCCTTATTGGTTACAGACACTGTGCAGGGGTGAAGAGGGACAGTTATTCTCCCCCTGCTAAATATAAGAGGAGCTCCACTTGAAAAAGTGTCTCTTTACTCAATTAGCAGGGGTAACTGTATTATGATACAGGGAAATGAGAGCTGATTCATATTAGCACCTTATTGGTTCAGTGCTGTACCGTAATAACATCTCACTGGCTCTCAGAACAGTCAGTCTCATGGATCAGTTTTGAGTTAAAGAAATCTACTTTTTGTTCTACAAGGCAGTTTTCATTTTCAGGTTAATTAGCCATAACTTTTTAAAGAATACAGATATTCCAGTGGGGTTTGTTGCACTGCATTCCTCATTAAATTACCTTTCCAATGATATATAACATGATGGCATTATTCGTACATACCAATCTTTTGCACAATTTTGGCCACTAGTGTCAAGTTCAGCTGGTTGTCCCCTTAAGGCCTGTTGCCCAGTACAACTGCTACCCCCTGCACCCCCTTAGCTATGCCACTGGTTAAGATTGAACTGTGATGCTCTATACTCAGTGGCAAATGTTAAAGTATAGTAGCTTGTCATGATACCCCCATAGCATCACCCACATAGCCATGCCCCATTAAGACTATAACAGCAGCAACAACAAAACCAACTGTTGATACATTCATTTGAGTGCTCTCTTTTCCTGCCACTTATTCCAACTTTGAAAATTCTTATGCTTCATTTAAAGACATGGCTCATTTCATCCCAAACTCTTGGAGTGGGCTGAGGTAGTTTAAAACAAAACTTTATAGAAAAAGAAAAATGAAATTAAAAAAATCCCAAATAAAGGAATAATAGTGCTGGCATCTGCATGTTTACTCTGAAATAAGATCCATTTAGTTCAATAGGACTTACTCCTAAGCAAGTGTGTATATGATTGTAGCCTAAATGTGCTATGAGCAACATATTGGCTCTCTAGAAAAGAAGGTATTCTAGACATTAAATTATGCCCCTATGCATAGTTTGCCTCCATAGTTTCTTAGTTTGCCTCCTATGGAATCTGATGCTTCTGCTTTGCTCCTTTGGAAAAAAGCTTCAAAGGCAGCACCTGCACATTCCTGCTGCTGACATTGTTGCAAGGTTGAAGGAAGCAACTCAAGAACAACTCAGTACACAGGAGTGGTCGTTCACAAGCTTTATTTCATTGCTAGCAATGGGCATCCTATGGAACTAGTGTCCAAAGCGTAAGAACAATTGTCAACGTTAACTGGACCCTTTATACTTTTCTGGGTTCTTTGTCTTGGAAATCTGGACTTCCCATTTACTGAAAATTCGCATCATAGATGGGGCTAACTCTTAATAGGCTAAGGATAACATTAGAGACACCTGATAGGTGTGCTTCAAGTTACAGGTTTCCAAAAAAGGTTAAATCAGACATTTAAACATATTGAATTACAAAGTTTTCAAAAACCAGTAGGGTCTGCTATAACATTCATCCAGTGGTTATCCAGTGTTGAACCTTATTCACATCCATCATTCCAATTAGAAATTACTTGACGGTCCTCTTATCTACATCATTAAAAGAGAGCAGTGTAACACAAAGACAGGTGTGAAGGCTGACTTCATAAGATATTTTCTTGGCAGAACTTACTCCTCCTTCAATAGGATGGCCTGGTACGAGTGGCCTATCTTATCTCTTCTGCGTTCCTTTTCTTTGTGTTAGTCCAAACATTGGACACCTGTGAAGCCTCTCTGCAAAGCTTCTTGTCTTTTCTTTCTAAAATCAAGCAACCTTTTGGTTCCTTAAGAACTACTTCTAATGACTACTATGTCCCCATATGTGAATTACAATTTAGGGCAAAAATTATTTTGCCCTAGCTCTTGCCTTTATATATATATATGGTGAAGCCTATCTCTTCGTTGCCTTAGTTGCACTGTCTTTGCTAAATTCCAGTGTGCTTACACTCTGAGGTCTAAACAGCTTCTGTGAGCAGCTTCTGTGAGACTAACAATTTTGCTTCAAACAGCGTTTTACTATTCTCTGTGTTTCCATGCTTTAGCGATGTAGCTTTTAAGCTATTTACTTGAATGGTATATTACCCAGGTTGCTGTCACCCTGGTTATTCTACCACCTTCCATCAACATCACTGCCCTTGCTGTAGGAGAGGTGCTAGACCTCTACTCCCCCTCAGCTACACCTCTTCAAGATTATAAACTCCTATTAGCATCATATATTTTTAAATGTCATGTTTTACCAGAAGAATTCTGGGAACAAAAGCTTGATGAGAATGTGGAGATGATTAGTTGCCCACCCCTAAACTTAAATTCCTGGATGTCAAGCCAGTGGGTGCATCTGATGTAGCTATTCTCAAAGTCAATGGCAAACACAAGAATATGGCATACTCATCAGAAAGACACAAGGCCTCCAAATATCCTCCAGTGCACAGACCCTATTCTTTAAAATTAGCCCTAGGCATTTGTGAGAATACCATTTCATGCCCTTTGGTGCCCTGTGTTTCTTTGCCACTGTTCTTCCTGCCACAGGACCCAATCCTATTGTGTCAGCTGTCCGGGTGTGTGCTGGATCCTGCAGTGGGAGGCCAGTCATGGAGGCCTCCTCAAGATACAGGAACATTTGTTCCATTACCTCAGGGCTGCATTATGACTGCATTGGTGCTGGAAAGTTGAATAGCATTAGGCCCTCAAGCAGACTGCTAATTTGTCCTTGGTTCATGTAGCTGTGCCTTTCACACTTAGGTGACCTGTAACCATTAAGAACAGGACGCTTATCTCCATGCTGTGAATAGCTTCACCTGCCAAATCTTGCATGTCAAATTGCTGCTAAAGGCAGCAGAGAAATTTTTTTTAACCAAGGACAAACCTTTCTGCTTAAAATTCCGAGCGATATTAATTCATTTCTATTCAATGAGCATGGATCCGACAGTAAAAGACAAGAAAATAAAAAAGAGGAATAAAAGTAGATAATCAAGGTTAAGGTGCTTCTTTTTTTGGGGGGGGGGGATGTTCATCCCTGAGAGAAATGCAAAAAGCCAATTCCTGGAGCTAATTGTAACGATGCCAGCTGCACTATGGCAGAGGGGCTGCAGCTCCGTGGGGAGCATTTGCTTTGCATGCAGAAGGCTCCAGCATTTGGCATCTACCCGGCATCTCCAGGTAGAGCAGAGAAAAATTCATCTTCAGAACTCTGGAAAGTTTTGTCTCTGGACAAGTTTTGTTTCTGGAGAGTCTGTTCCAACAATACTAAACAAGATGGACCAATGGTCTGACTTCATATAAGGCGGTCTCCTATGTTTCTGTTCTTGGTTTCATTGAATATTTGATCAGTCGATCAACCTCAAGTAAGGCAGCAATAGAAAACATTATTTGTGTGGTCATGTATAGTTTCTAGAGCTATGTTTCAGATCACTCCACCAAATGAGTTCATGCAAATAAGAGACCAATTCATTTTTGGCCATGGAATCTCCTTGACTGAATTTTCTGGTTTGGATGTTACTTTCTCTAAATTTATCACTACATACAGTAGATACAGTGGGTGGGGAAATGAGATTGCATCCAGTGGCATTCTGAGAGGGGGAATGGTAGGTTTTGCAGGTGCCTCAACCCGCCATGTTACCGGCCCCTCCCCTTCACCTCCAAAGCCATTCCGAGCAGTGAGAGCAACGTAGAGTAGACGCCTCCATGTTGCTCTCATCACCTAGAATGGCTCTGAATGCAAGGGGGACAGGCCGCTTACACGTCACATTGAGGAGCCTGCAAAACTTACTGTCCTCCCCCCTCAGAACACCACTGGTTGCATCCAGGCTCGTGCTCCTATCACACAGAGAAAGAATGGGTGAAAAGAATACTGTATGCTAAAATGGATCCATGTGAATGGAAATCAGTCCCTGGTCTTGCAGTGCACAGTTCTTTTCAAGCCCTTCTAATATTATCTCTCTAGTTAGGTATGGAACTCAAAATTGAAAAAAAAGTTTGACAGTGAGAACAAGTCATGAAAGTTTTCACATTTCCATTTAGTTTTCCTGTAGACAAGCTTCATTTTTCTTTGCCACATACACTGTTGTAGTTACCAGCAAAACTGAAAAGCTGTCATCAATAGCCTGCAAAAAAGAAGCAATGTATTTACCCACATCTTCAATTACCTGACAGTGATGATGATCAATAGAGACTTATCTAGATGGTTGTGGGAAAAGTACCGCTTCGATGGATCCATACCACTGATCTGTTGCCTCTGATTCATCTTTCAGGACCCTGACAGGGAAAAGGCAAAAGTGATATTTTTGCAAGGGAATTGAAACACAGAACGTACTATTCTCAAGCAAAGAGGAGATCGACAGGAGGTCAGTCCCATCCCCTTCCACTCCATCTTCCCTCTTTTCCTACCCTGGAGTGGAAACAGAGGTGCAAGATTTTTCTTTTCCGTTTATGCCCGTTTTGTTTGTAAATGAGTGGAAATGGTCAGATCACAGAAAGCTGCTAGGTCATTGTTTCTGCAGTGTGTAGCAGCAGTTCTCTAGGAATTTAGATGTAGGCCTTTTCTTGCCCTACCTGGAGACGCTAGGAACTGGACCTGGGATTTTCCACATGCAAAGCAGGTGTTTGATCACGGAGCTGCAACACTTCTGCCATGGTGTCAGCTTATCTTCTGAATTTCACTATAGTGCCATTTGTTAGAAAGAGCAGAAGTCAGGGCTGCTTGCTCCCCAGAGATGGAGAGCAGTTAAGTGCAACCTAGAAGCATTGTTGTAATGTGTCCATTGAATCGATATAGGAGTGCCAAGGGCACCGCAGAGCTTTGGCATACTGATTTCTTGCTCTTGAGCAGATGCAGGTATAACGTTTTCAAAGTTTCGTTCTGTGTTTTGGTTTTCAATTTTAGCTCTAGGAGTGACTTATTGCAGTTTTCTCAAGGATGACAATCTCAACAAAAGAAGCACCTCTAACTGATTACCCTGCCTTTAGCCCTTGTTTTTCACTGTCTTGTCTTTTCTGGTAGGATCTATGTTGAGGTGAAAGATGGATTCATATTGCTCAGAATTTTAAACAGTTTGTCCGTGATAAACATTCCTTTTATATCTTAAAGGAAAGAATTGTGTTTATTTTTTTTTCTTACACACCATCCAAAGAACAAGGTGTAGTTCAGTGACCCTAGGGCTCCACAACAAATAGTCAACCAGAGCAAAAAGACTAGTACAGCATTTCAGATCGCCCAGGCAAATAAGTCAATCCAGGGTGACATCAGAGTTTGGCTAGGTCAGCCATGGGAAGAAAGCCCATCTGGCTGTGTCAGTTCTCTGAATCTCCCAGTACCAGTCAGCTATCATTTTTTTTGTCCTTACTTGCCGATGGGAGGGTGATAGGAACTGCCTGATGCCATCATCAGTTGCCAGTAACTGGGCAGTAACCAGGGGAGTGGGGGGAATGGAGGTCTTTGCCCCAAGGCCTCCAGCAAACCAGCACCAGTATGGAAACCAAACCACACATTATAGCATCTTCAGGTGCCATTACTCAACCTGAATTTGGGTCTCATATATATGGATTACATTTATGTGGATGACCCAAAGCGTATCTATGGAGTTCTGTGTCCCTACAAACAAATTTTGCTCAGAACTCCTTGACTGGTCATATGCAAAATCTAGGAAAAACTGAAATTTTTTCTGGTGCTAGTCAGTTGATTTCCATAGACAATTCAGCAGTTGATGGAAATTTCAACTGGTTCTAGCTGTGTAACAACTTCTGTAATATTTTCCCAGTTGTTTGCCTGAATTTTTTTCCTCAATTCAGCAGCTTGCTCCCATTAGAGTGAGTCAGCATGTTTCCACAGAAAACAAGCAGCATATGAGCTGGCAAGAGTTGAACACTTACTGCCCTCAGATGGGCACATCCTCAGGGCACTGGTGTAGCTAAGCCAGGGCTGGGGGGTATATTGTGGTGGAGTGGTGGTTTTCTGCCACCTCTGCTGGGTTGGTGTGCAAATGCCGCAAAATCAGCCTGCCCACCCATCCTTGTTTCCCTATGGCTCCAAATGCAGCTGTTTCTGGGACCAGGGTCACACCTGCATGGGGAGGTGTGAAAACATAGGTGCTGGGAGTGATGTGGCCAGCACCTCTTTAAAGGTTGGTGGCCCTTTAAAGATTTTGTTTTTTTTTTAACTGAGGAGACAGGGCAGCAAATAAGACATCACTGGCAGTAGCATTGTCACAGTGAGTGACTTTATAAGCATTTTCACCTTCGATTTTTAAAAACATAGCTTTATTTTATTGTTATAACTGCTTTTAAAAATGATTTCTATGTACGCTGCCTTGGATGCTGAATAGAACCTGGCACATCAAAATCAGGCAGAAAAGCTTTTCCCTGGAAAAGGCAGCTTCTGCCCAATTTCAGTGTCTTGGGTGGGAGGCTGTTAAAGGTGCAAGAACAGGACCGGTAGAAAAAGGAGCTTTTTCTAGCTTGGGAAAGGTTCACCTCCTGAATTTCCACTCATCATGTATCTGTTCTAAGGCCCAGGAGCTCTGCCAGGAGAAAAGCTCTCAGTCTTAGGTCTAGGGGCCATTAGCACCTCTTTGCAAGGTGCTTTAGTTCCAGGGTCAAAAAATATTTGAAGGCTTTGCTTCTTTTTAGAATTTAGATTTTTTTTTCTTGATCAGTGGCTTCCCATGTGATCTTGGGTAAAGCTTTCCACTGAGCCTGTTAAACCATGTTTTACTGGAAAATTTGGAAATGATTATTGTTCATTATAATCCGTTCATCCCAGTTCAATAGCTTTAGGCATGTAGCATAAACCCCTCCGGATCCCATAGGGCTCAAGTATGTGCTTTACTCTAGGCATGCCTCTGAATGTTCTTCTGAATAGCTTTGGAATTAATGCCCCAAAGCTAGGAGCATATATATTTATGAAAGCTTTCTCTGCATGGATGTGTTTAAGCCCATGCTGCAATACTTTTTTCAGAACTGTAATTTCTCTGATGAATACAGATCAAACATTTAAACCTGGCTGAAAGAAAGTGCTTTTCAGTCCTGAAAGCAAAAGTGTTCTTTCAAAGCTTCTTTATCCTGACATGACAATTTATTAATATTCATAAAAGGAATGATTTCAAAAATGACACGCTCCAAAAAAGGTGAGTGGTAGCACAAGATGATGTCGTAATAAAGGCAGACAAAAAGAGAGGTGTGATGAAGTTTCATTTTAACATTTGCTGAAAGTCCCATCCCTCCTCTAGCCAACACCACCACATGTGATCAGTCACTACCATAATTACATCCAAGATACGTTTTGCTTTATAGGTGTTACAGCACATTCAAGGTAGACTGATTCAAAAGCCATTAATACATTAAAATGCTCTAGGGTGACAGTCCAATTCTTGATGTTCCTGACAGTCAGAGAAAAGTATGCAGTCTACTTATAGCTGTTATATACAGGGAAGGGCACTTTTAGAGCACATGGAAGGCCCAATACAGAGGCCTGACACAGCATAATAGCCTATACAGATGTAAAGACACACACTGCTGGAGCCTGGGCTTTCCTCTGGGGAAGGGGATGAAAGTCCCCTTCCTCTAAGGAGGCTCTTGGCAGGTTCCCAGTGTCCGCTGGATACAGCAGTAGCCACTTTGGCACCACTGTTCCAACAGGCGCTGGGAAGCATAAGGCTTCTCATTGCCCTCCTCTGAACCTGCTCTAAATAATCAGTGTCCTTTTGGGTACATAGTATCCCAAACTGGACACAGTTATCCAAGTGAGGCCTGACAAGAACAGGATAGAGTGGAACTATTACCACATGTGATCAGGACTCTGTGCCTCTGTTAATGCAGTCCAGTATTCTTGGCAACCACATCAAAGCTGAAGTTCAGCTCGTGGTCCATGGGCAGCCCAATTCTAACTTGCACTGGAACAGCCAGGCTGAGTGGCCTGCGTTGTATCCACTGCAGTTTAGGTTCCAGCTGGAGGGCAACTCAGGATAAGGAGATATTTTTTCCCCTTACCCCAAGTAACACCCCAGCCACCCTTAAGAGGCTACTCGGATCTGTGCCAACAAAACCAGTGGTGCAAATCTGACCAGCCCACGTGAGGCTGTGCAGGTCAGGAGTGGGAGTTTCGATTTGGTGTGGGTTTCTGCAGTCGATCCCACTTCCTCTGAGATCTGCCCTCCCCCACCAAAACACCCCTCCCTGTCCTACACCCTCCTGTGCCACCCTCCTCCCACTCCCTGCACCAGCCTGCCCAGGCCAGCTTACCCCCTCTGAGCCTGGATCTGGAACTGGCATGCTGGTGCATATCCTTACTCTGGCCCAGCCATCTCTCAAGTAGCTACAAATGTGCTTGACAGCATGTTTGTGACACTTCTGGGCTGGCACGGGGGAGGGAGCTGCACTGGCCAATCACCACTTCTGGATTGCACCCTAAAACACTCAGATTTTATTAAGCCCATGCTGCTGCCAGGCAGGTCTCCCCCATCCTGTACTTATGATTTTTTAAAATACATACATGCAGAACTTTTACATTTGTCTCTGGTGACCTTTGTCTTATTGGTATGGGCCCAATCATCCAGCTCAATCTGATTCAGTCTTCCAGGTGTTAGCTACATCGCCCCCCCTTCATGTCAACCCCCCATCCAAATTTGATAAAGATTCCCTCCCCCTCCTCATCTGGGTCATTTATAAAAATGTTAAACAGCACAGGGTCCAAGACAGAGTCCTATGGCAATATATCCTTCCAGGGTAACCTGGAAGCTTTTAGTAACACTCTCAGGGAATGGTTGTTCAACCAGCTTCAAATCCACTTAACAATAACACCACCTAGCTCGCGTTACCCTTTTATTCACAAGACATCATGGGAGACTTTGTCAAACGTTTTGTTGACATCTAGGACATGCACGATGTCCATGGCGTTACCGTGGTCTTCCTACCTAGTCACTCTTTCAAAGGAGGAGACGGGATTAGTCCAGCACAACATGTACTTAAATCCTTGTTGGCTTCTAGAAATCACCCCATTATTTTCGAAGCGCTCACAGACATTCCACTTAGTAATCTGTTCCAGGATCTTGTACTGATGTCCTCCTCAATGTCATCTTATTTCTGCAAAGGCTGGTGGATGAGTAAGCAAGCAGATGATGGTGACCAAGGACCAGCAGCATCTGCCACCAAATGCTCACTTGAAAGCTCTCTCCCTCTGGCTGACAATGGGAATTCTGCCCAGAGAAGGAGGGCAGGTGAGTGAGTGGCAGCTACTGCTTTGTCTTGTCACTGTTGCTGCTCTGCTGCCTAAGCAGGTGAGTAGGTGGTGATTGCAGTGAGCAATAGCAACAGCTGCTATGCTAGACAAAGGATAGTGTTGGGGCCTGCCGGTGCCCCAGCAGCTGGAAGCCAGCCTTTATTTCACTTTGGTAACTAATTGTCCCTAGGGAAGGGGCAGGAAAAATTAGCTACCAAGGGAGATGTAAGGAAACCAGGGATAGAAATGGGGAAAAGTGGAATAACATGGCTAGTAGTTCCAGCTTGCTGATTTGTTTGCTTAGGGTCTCCTCTAGTTTTCTTGGCCTTTCTCTGGTGGGCCTTCAAAATTCTCAGCAGTCAGAGCCTGACTCCCATAGTGCTATTTCATGTGAAGAATGTAACATGTAGCTAAACGTTCATGCTCAAATAACTCAAATTTGCTAATTATGTCAGCTAAAGAGAAAAGAATTACTTTATGACAGAATGAGTGAGTTATTTTCATTACACTGAACTGGTGCAGACATAGCTAGTAGACTGGTATCAGCTTCTGTGATTGCACACCCCCTCTCTTAGCCTTTTGCCTGCATTCCCCTAATGTCTACATTCAATCTTCCATCCATTTATTCTTCCTCGATTGCCTGGGCTTACCACCAGTGATTAAGACTAACCACTAGTGGTTAAGACTAACCAGGGTCCTGCTCTTAAGCAGGATTTGAAGCCAGGCTCGGAAATGGATTTGCAAACCCTGGCAAATGGGAGTTAGTATTAACCATGATTAATGTCAGTGAAGATATAAACTTTGAGACTACTGGGGAAGGAGCAGGCAGAATTTGCACACAAGAGAAGATGGGTTGAGTGAGGAAGTGCACAAACTTGAAGAGATAAGCCCAAGAGAAAGTTCCATGGCTTGAAACTTGTGGTGACTGAAATATGAAGAGAGCTGAGTCTGTTTTTCCTCAGTACAGTAAGCAATTTCAGGTGTTTTCTTCCTTTTGAATTTTTCCATTTACTTCCCCCTATTTACTCATAATTTGGCCTTTCAGCATCCTGCTTTGTGGAATAATGGCATGATTACATTGTCCCTGGTGTTGTGAAGTCTTCGTATTTCTCTAGAAATATAACCTTAAACAAGGGCTCCTTCCGTTCAGGAACTATATTATACAGTAAATCCTGTTTTATCGGGATGTCTCTAATTTAAATTGTTCCCTGCAATGGACATCTTGTTACATCCTTTAGCTTTTGTGGGCAGTATATACGAGTGGATGTGTACACACGCTCAGAGTTTCTTTCATAATTGATGAAATGAAATCTTTTTTTTTGCCAATATAAAGCACTCTGTTCCCGAACAGGCCATTTGTCTTACAACTTAATAGTTATGAAATTAGAGGTAATTGAACATTTCCAGATGTTCTTTGAAACCCTGCAGGCCTGAAGACAATGCTATTTAATCTTTATGTGAATAATCACAATTCGAAATGCCCAAGAAGGTGCTCTCTTACAAAAAGAGGATTTATACTGAGAGATCTGGTTAGTTTATTATCATAATTACAGAAAAAGGACGTTTCAGTATCTGTGAGGGGGCCTTTCGTTTGGGGCATCCTGACTTGAAAATTTTCTCCTGATAGAGGCTCAAATGGCACCATCATATCTGACCGGTGCCAGGCAAGTCCCTTTCATCTGTCTGACTGCCCAATCCTGAGCAGTGTGTGCCAGCTTACCGCTGGGTGAGCACTGGTGGTAGCCCAGTACTGACTGGTGCTGGGCTAGTGCCAGGCAGCCGCCAGAGCTCGACCACTTAGCGGTCACAAGGACCATTGAGCAGCGGAGAGGTAAGTGGGGGCATGGGGGAAGGTGGGGAGGAGGTGTTCCAGGGTGGAAGGAAGCAGGTGGGAAGAGGGCGGGGAGGAGGCATTACGGGGAGGTGGGAGGTGGGGAGAGGCAGGGAGAGGTGTGCTGGGGGGAGGAACCGGGGAGGGAGGGAGGCGGAAGTGGTAGAGCAAAGCTCGGCTGGATCCAGAGCCTCCATGTTGGGCTCACTGCCCTACATGGAGGTTCCTGATTCACCGCCAACCTTTTGGTTGGTGAGTAGCCCCTCTTTACCTGGGGAAAGGGATTGAAAGTCCCCTTCTCCCAAGG
Organism: Tiliqua scincoides; assembly: GCF_035046505.1. NCBI lineage: Eukaryota > Metazoa > Chordata > Lepidosauria > Squamata > Scincidae > Tiliqua > Tiliqua scincoides. Next base: position 69,494,909 of record NC_089824.1, read on the forward strand.
AGCCTTCTCTCAAGGATCCGCAGGCGGCTGCCCAGAGCACGCAGGTTGCGGAGGCAGCCAATTTTGGCGCCTCTGTAGCCCTGCGCCCCAGGCAGCTCAGGATTGGAATGCAAGCCATTTAGAAGTTGCATTTCAACCTCTATTTTTTATTTCTGGTTTTCATCTTCTTCCTGCTGATTTTCTTTCTAGGCTATATTTTTGAAATGTACTCAAAATTATGTGCAGAGAGGCATTTGCCTGGTAGAACAAGATGGATTTTAAACAAATAAATAAAGGGAGTAGTTCTGACTGCCCCTGAAGCATGCTGGATCCACACGCTCAGGCTGTTGAGGAGAGAGGCTGTGGAGTGAAGGGGAGGAAGTAGCTTATGCTTGTCGAGATGCTTTCAAAAGTGGGTTAGATGAATGATTGGCAGATTGGTCTACCTTTAAATTGAACTTCCAGGTTCACAGCTGTATGCCCACGAATACCATTGCTTGAGGACAACAGCAGGGGAAAGTATTGACTTCCTGTCTGTTGGTGGGCTTCCTAGAAATATCTGTGAGAGGCAGAGTGTTGAACTGTTTGGGCAGGAATGCTCTTACATCCTTATGGCTTCTGGTTTATGCATTCATCATGGTAAAACCGCCTTGTGCTGAATTGAGCAAGAGGAAGTCACTGTATTTGTGGCATGGACTGACTACTGGACTGGCTAAGGATCCTAGCAATGTGTATTGCAAGTTGTCAGAACTGTAGCACTGGCCTTAGCATGAGGAAGCAATTCCCTGCTGCAACAATTATAGTAGTTTGAGAGCTATAGGGGTGTGTCCCGTCCAAAAAATGTTCCGTCTCCCAATGACTGCTTTTTTGGCTAATTAATACCCTCTTCCCCCCCCCCCCCAAGAACAGAAGCTGCCTTTTATCCTTGTATGCCTCATTATCCAAAACACAGCTCAGCTGTGAGCTGCCTTCTTCAGTCCATGCAAAGTCCCATCAAGGGCAAATGAAGCTCAGGTGTTCATCCAGGTCTCCATTGACCTTGATTGATTACAGCTGTGGAGCTAGCCCTGCCCTTCCCAGAGCTGTCAACCAGCTGTCAAAACATGAAATTACTGTCAACACCACATCATCCACTGATGATTTTCTGATCTTCCATTACAGGATGTCGTTGTCTTTGATGTTGGAAATTCCAGTTTCTGTCTCCCCATAGCCATGAGGTTGTCTGGTGATGCTCTCTAAACCTCCCAGAATTGTTGGGAGGTTAAAGTCTGCATTATGTTTATTGGAGAGAGAGCTGGATATAAATGTAACACAGAAATAGTGATTATTAAAAGATATTTTGGTCCATAGGAAACTGATGAGAGACCTATGCCAAATGGTAAAGAAAATTCTACATGCTAATAAAGTAAATTATGGTTTGGGTCCAGAGTATTCGAGGGACCACCTCCTTCCATATAATCCTACCCATTCTTTCAGGTCATCAGAGGGGGCCCTTCTAACTGCCACCACCAGCAGAAGTAAGGGGGTTGGCAGCAAGAAATAGGTCCTTCTCGATGGTGGCACCCCATCTGTGGAATTCCCTCCCACTGGAATTGAGAACAGCTCCTCCTTTGGAGTCCTTTTGGCAAGACCTTTTTATTTCGGGAAGCTTTTAAATGCTAACATTGGTGGGGGCTAGCACTTTTTAAAAAATGAAACATCTTTTAATCTGTGATCCAGTTGTGTTTTATTGTTTTTGTTTAATGTTTTTAATATTTTTAGCACTGTTTTTAACATATTAAAATATTGCTGTAAGCTGCCTTGAGGGCCCTTAAGCAGGGTGGAAAGGTAGGGTACAAATATCTTAAATAAATAAATGTAAAAATAGGTAGAAAATACTGAATTCACCTGGGAAAAAACAAACAAACTTGGAATACTTGTTGATAATTGCTGGTGATTGGACTCTTCCTGTTTTATCCATTCCTGAGATAGCTCCTTTTGGCCATTTCCCACATTTCTTCAGAAACATTTTTCCCTCTCTTCCGCTCATCCACTTCCTTCACTGCCTCACTTTACTTGGCCAGCTGGCTTGGCCAGTTGCCTTCTCCAACCCTTACTTGAGTAACATCAACTGTTACTCATCCTGCTAGCCTGCCACTAGAGCCTGCCTTTCTAGGTACTTACATGAGCAGCTCCTTTATGGTGTAAGAGCTGTGGAGGACATGGCAACAAAGTCAGGTTGCTTCAGCATAGAAGATACAGAAAGAATAAGAATAGGAAATGATGCCACCGAATGATTATTGCTTTCCTGCTCAACCAAGCATGACATTTTTTTTATTGAACAAGAATATCCAAGTAGAAAAGTTATTATTCTTCATGTTACTTTTAAGTGAATTGCCTTTAAGGCAGCAAGTTGGTATTATTATAAAAGGCTAAAATCACACAACAGTGAATTATTGGCTTTTTTGTATTTAATCAAGCAGGCTATATCAGTTCTGGATGAAATGTTGTGCTGTGGAAATTTGCAAATTTGTCTGAAATGCATGGAATGGCTGAAAGATAGCATATAAAGCTTTTCTTAATGCCATTGGGTTATTTAACATCAACTAGCCTGCCGCTAGCAAATCTGGTATTTATTGCAGACTCAGACCAGAATACTACACGGCACATGAAAGTGCTATTCAAATGATTATTCTTTCAATATCACAGTAAATGCAGTACACTTTTTCTGCTCACATCAGACCCTTTACAATCTTCTTCTCCAAGATAATGTCCTACCAATCAGCCCAGCCAGTGTAGATTTGGTATCCATGTACTACAGTCCTGTGACATATCATCATGGAGATGTCGCTCCCATGTGGCTCAGTACACTTTTGAACAAATCCTAAGATTGGATCCTTAGGGAAGGGATTAAACTTAACTAGCTGCAAAAAATCTATAACCTGTTTTACACACACATTACTGTTTCACATTAAACGTGTTTTCAAAAATTATCTATCTGTCACATTTGAATCACATGTTTACTCCAAGTCCAAGGCAACGGAAACAGGCTTATCTTATTTCATTCTGAATGAGTGAATGAATGAGTGAGGTTGCAAAGTTTGCACACGACACCAAACTTTTCCAAGTGGTGAAGACCAGAAGTGATTGTGAGGAGCTCCAGAAGGATCTCTCCAGACTGGCAGAATGGGCAACAAAATGGCAGATGTGCTTCAATGTCAGTAAGTGTAAAGTCATGCACATTGGGGCAAAAAATCAAAACTTCACATATAGGCTGATGGGTTCTGAGCTGTCTGTGATAGATCAGGAGAGAGATCTTGGGGTGGTGGTGGACAGGTCGATGAAAGTGTCGACCCAATGTGCGGCGGCAGTGAAGAAGGCCAATTCTATGCTTGGGATCATGAGGAAAGGTACTGAGAACAAAATGGCTAATATTATAATGCCGTTGTACAAATCTATGGTAAGGCCACACCTGGAGTATTGTGTTCAGTTCGCCGCATCTCAAAAAAGACAGTGGAAATGGAAAAGATGCAAAAGAAAGTGACAAAGATGATTATGGGGCTGGGGCACCTTCCTTACGAGGAAAGGCTATGGCGTTTGGGCCTCTTCAGCCTAGAAAAGAGACGCCTGAAGGGGGACATGATTGAGACATACAAAATTATGCAGGGGATGGACAGAGTGGATAGGGAGATGCTCTTTACACGCTCACATAACACCAGAACCAGGGGACATCCACTAAAATTGAGTGTTGGGAGAGTTAGAACAGACAAAAGAAAATATTTCTTTACTCAGTGTGTGGTTGGTCTGTGGAACTCTTTGCCACAGGATGTGGTGATGGTGACTTGCCTGGATGCCTTTAAAAGGGGATTGGACAAGTTTCTGGAGGAAAAATCCATTACGGGGTACAAGCCATGATGTGTATGCGCAACCTCCTGATTTTAGAAATGGGATATGTCCGAATGCCAGATGCAAGGGAGGGCACCAGGATGAGGTCTCTTGTTATCTGGTATGCTCCCTGGGGCATTTGGTGGGCCGTTGTGAGATACAGGAAGCTGGACTAGATGGGCCTATGGCCTGATCCAGTGGGGCTGTTCTTATGTTCTTATTCTCACAACACCATAATATGGTATGATTGCCCAAGGCCACAGAACTTTGTGGCAGAGCAGAGGCCTGAATCCGTATCGTCTTGCTCCATATTCAACACACTGTCCAGGAAGCTGTAAGTGTCGACATAAGACACTTTCAAATGTCCTTTCAAATGTAATACTTTCGACCTTTCAAATGTAATACTTCACCATACTCAAATTTCACAATGACATTTAAAATGCTTCAGAGACCTAGTATTAGTTGTTCCTTAACTCCGCAGAGACCATTGTAGAAAAATGTCTTGGTATAATCACAAGACATCAAACTTAAAAGCCATTGTGGTGGCTTTGACAAAGTGTCCTTCTCTAACATCCCATAATATAATTTCATTGTGTTCAGCTGTAATTTTCAAGAATGCATTAAGTACAGACAGCGAGGTTTATGCTGAAAGGACAATGAAAAGAAAATGGGAGGACAATCATTATTGTCTCTTCTTCATCCAGGAAGCCCTGCGCACAATCTGAGATTAGTGTCTAGCCCTTAGCAAGACTAATCAACACAAGTTTGCATAACTCCTTTAATACTTCATCTCAAGATGTTATAAACTGAAGTCCTTTTGGACTAGAGCACCATTTTCATCTCCCCCTCCTTCTCTTTTGCTTTGCTTGATGACAATTAATTAAGGTCTAATTAAGAACTATGGAAAACTTAAAAGCTAGCTGCACGAGACTTTGTGTCATTTTGGTTGGTCCCCAAAAAGGCACTACTAGATTATGGCTACTAAAGCAGTGGTTCCCAAAGTCTTACTCAAACTTTGGGAACCTGTAAGTATTTGTAGGGGAGGAAAAGCAGAGGAGAGAGGGCAGCAACACGACTGGGAAGATCATGCTGCTGCTGGGGAAGGAAGGGGTTTTGCAACTTACCTGGGGTCACTATGGCTCTCTGGAGGGTCTGGGGAGCCTGTGACTCCCTCTGCTGCCCTCCTGGCAGCTCCAAACCACTTTGAAAAAGAAAAAAAGCACTTCCTGTTTTCATCAGGAAAATGGAAGTTGTTTTTTCTTTCTTTCTCATAGACTTATGAGACAATGTTCATCTTGACCTTTCTTGTAATTTATGAAGCTTCCTTTTGTTTAATTTTACTCATGTGCACTGAAAAGTTGAGATTTGGACCAAGTTCCAAACTGGGCGTGTGTTGAATGCTGGTGTAGCATATATTACATATTCTTGTGTCAGTGGTTTGGCTTTGAACATATTTTGGAATAATTTCAGTGGTTACAAAGAAAAGGCTCAAAGCATATGATTCAATTGGCCCACTTTACCAGGGACAAGTTCTGTTTTCTGGTGTCCCTTCCTGATAAATCATTGTCCATATTTTGTCCCTGTTACTGCCCTTTGAGGATGCCTTATTAAATATGTAATTAAGAGCACAATCCTAAGACTGTGCTGGGCTAGTGCAAGTCCCTTGTTCTGGCCCAGGAGGGTCGCAAAAGTGCCATAAAGCATGTTTGTGCTTCCTCAATTGTCGGCCTGGCTGGTGCAAGGACATGTACCAGCCCACAGAGCTGCAGCCAGCCTCTGCAACGACAGATGGAGGTAAGTCCCCACCGGCCGGCTGGTGCAGGGATCTGGGGGAGGGGTGGGGTAGGGAGGGCAGGGAGAAGGCGTACTGGAACTGGGGAGTTCAGGTGTTGGGCAAGCCTGTGGGCAGGTGGTGGGAGAGAGGGGTGGGGTCACTTGCCAGATCCTGACCCCATTCCTGGGCAGCTCTCTTTAGGTGGCGCAGGTCTGAGTAGACCCATTGGGGCTGCAGCTCTCCCACGGTAAGGGGAGAGCGATTCCCCTTGCCCTGGGCTGAGCCACTTTTGGCCTCAAGCTCATGCTAGATACGGGGCAGGCCAGCTGGCCTCCCCATTCCAGTGCAAGTTAAGATTGCGCTGTAAATATTAATATTACAATATGGATGTGTTTGCTAGATTTCCCATTGTTCAGGCACCACCAGTACATGAAAATACACACGTGTGATCATTGAGCTCGGGTCCAGGGTATTTGAGGGACCGCCTCCTTCCCTACAATCCTGCCTGTGCTCTTAGATCATCTGGGGGGCCCTTTTGACTGTGCCGCCACTAAGAGATGTGAGAGGGGTAGCGGCCCGGAAGAGGGCCTTCTCGGTGGTGGCCCCGAACTGTGGAATACCCTCCCCTTAGAACTGAGAACTGCTCCCTCGTTGCTAACATTTCGGCGTGGACTGAAGACCTTTTTATTTCAAAAAGCTTTTAATTGTTGACAGGCTGGCTGGCGTTCTTGCTTTTATATGAAAATCCACGGGGTTTGTTTGTTTTTAGATTTTTTTTAATTATGTAAATTGTTGTTGTTTTTAATGTTGTATTTTTTTTTAAATGATGTAAGCCGCCTTGTGTGCCCGTTGGGCAAAAAGGCGGGATACAAATTAATAATAATAATAATAATAATAATAATAATAATAATAATTAAGAGCCCAATCTTATCCTGGGCTGCAGCTGAAATGGCTGCTACTGGAAGTCTCCTCAGGGTAAAGGGACATTAGCTTTTCACTTATAAGCACTGGGAAACATTTCATAATCACTGTTTTAGAGGGGGGAAAATGATGTCACCTACACAGTCATCATTTTCACAACCTATAACGGTGGTTGTTTTTTGTTTGTTTTAAATGGTCAAAAGCACTAACATTAAAAGTCCAACTATTTCGGGAGGTAAACAACAAGAAAACAGGAGATGAGACCAGGATGAGAATATTAATGCAGCAATTACGAATTGCTTTAGCATCCATGCTAATGTGGGAAAAAATAATTATTAGATAAGATGCAGGCTCAACTTGTGTTCACTAACCAGGGACAAAATATTCCCTATTCATAATATCAGCTGAACTAGATGCTGTAGAGGCATCTTGCAGCTGAACAGATGTATATGAAGGACAGACTCTTCTTTGAACAAGGAAAATTAAGTGGTGTAAAGTGCTCTCCAAATACTACATTTAATCAAATTCCATTAGGCCCCATGTAACCGAAGCTCCCAACTGATTTGCATACCTATGTAGGCAAATTGAGTCAGAGATGCTTTTTGCAGAGGTGCTTTTGGCATAGGAAGGCATGTCCAAGAAGCTCTTTGGATTCCTCTCTCCCTGCTGGTGCAGCTGCATCAGAAAGGTGTGGGTTGTATCCATTGGGAGGAGGTGAAGCAGGAGGCCCCTTTCCTCTCTGTAAGCCTCCTGCCCCGCAATGGGTTTCTTTGGACCTGTACCTACTATTTCGCTGGTATACGTTCAAGGAGAAAAAGGGGATGGGGAGGCAGCTGCCGGAGGGGATAGGATCCAATGTGCATCATCACCATTTGATCCACCCCCTCCTGCAGCCTCCCCAGCCCCATTCCTTCCCCTCTTCTCCCAGTTTTACTTCCTCCCTGCTCCTGTTCTGCCCTCCCCAACCCTTCCCACCTGCCACTTACCTGCTCTGGTGGATGGCCAGCCTTCCTGCCAGCATTCCGGCAGTGTGCATGGCCAGTGTGTGCTTTATGACTGCTTTTTGGCAGCCAGCATTAGCAAAAAGCTAGTTCTGCCAGCAGGGAAGCCCAATAGCTTCAGGCTGAAAATACCTTTTTAAAAAGCCAACAGGCAATAAAATAGCAGCGATAAAAACAGGAATCAAAACAACAGTTATAGACAAAACATACCCCATGAAACCCTGGGAGCAATGGCAAGTGAACAGCCCATTAATCACAGGATGGCAGTGAGGCAGGGCCCAATCCTATCCAATTTTCGAGTGCTGGTGCACCTGTTCCAGTGGGGCACGCACTGCATCCTGTGGTGGGGAGGCTGTCACAGAGGCCTCTTCAAGGTATAGGAACATTTGTTCCCTTACCTCAGGGTTGCATTGCAGTTGCACCGGTGCTGAAAAGTTGGACAGGATTGGGCCAGCAGCCCCCTACTCCTCCCTCAAAAGCTAACCAAAATAGAAATGCTTTTAGTGTTTTCACTGCAACCCAACTGGATATTTATTTGTTGGTGTAGTGAAACATACTTTGAATTTTTTAAGTGTAAAGCGCATAGAATATTTTGGGGGACAACCATTTGCCAGTTAAAGCATGGCACCTTAGGCAAACACATTTTCAGGAGATAGAATTTAACTTCATAATCACCTACAATGGAGCCATTTCCTTTGTACATCACTTACATAATATACACGAGTCGAGCGGCCCAGCTGAATTCACTGCATCCTGAATGAATACCCTGAGGTACACCTTATGCCCATGACAATTTGAGGCACAAAAGAAAACTGTTCCATTAACAGAATCCAGAACCTTTCAGGAGGGGATTATATTATTGAGGAAGCCTCCAGCTACCTGGTGTGTCACAGAGTGAAATAATGTTTTGGGGGATGGACATCACACTGTGGATAAACACTGCTACAGAATATAGTTAGTGTTTTAAAAAGTACCCATGAGGCACATGAATATTTGTAACAAGTATTTTCTGGGTGGCCCTCTTATGTCAGTGAATTCATCTTTGCAGACAGGCATGTGTGTTTGTAAATTTCAGTTTGTAGGCAAAACAGTTCCTGTGAATGATCAAACTTGGAATAGTATGGCTTAGGCCCAGATCCTAACCAACTTTCCTGCACTGGCATAGCTGTGCCCAATGGGGCATGTGCTGCATCCTGCAGTTGGGTGACTGTCATGGAGGCCTCCTCAAGGTAAGGGAATATTTGTTCCCTTACCTCAGAGCTGCATTGCCCTTACCTCAGTGCTGGAAAGTTGATTAGGATTGCACCCTTACAGTGCTACCAAAATGGCACATGTACACCTTCATTTTTCATACAGAATTATGGTGTGAGAGAGGAATTTGTGCATTGTGTTGTGTGGAATCACAAGCATAGATGGACCTATTCAGACTCATGAATTAATCAATGGCCCAATCCTATTTGGATACCATGCTAAGAGTGCATGTATACCCATGCAATGTCCATCATATTCTAAGCTTACATTGGCATCAGTCTTGGAAGACTATGGTGTCACGCTCTGAATGGTGGTTCTGGAACAGAGTGTCCTCTCCAGTGCGCGAAGCCTGGATAAAGTAGGTATGGAGGATAGGCTGCTACTCATGCAGCAAATCCCCCCTCTCCACGTTGCTGAAATGGTCCAATGGAAAGGCAGAGGCCAATACGGTTGGTTCCAGCGGCGTCGCAGGAGTTGCCAGAATGTGACTGTGTTCAGCCATGAACTGCCTCAGGGACTCCGGCTCCAGATTTTGCCTCGAGGTTGACTCCTGAAGTCTTTTCCATAACTGGATGTAGCCACAAGGCAGTGGAGGTTTGGGATCAGAGTTTTCCTTCTCTCAGATGAGCTGCCTTCCCAGGCTGACGAGTTCCATCTACCCAGTGGTAGATCTAAGTTATCTATTACATCTATTATCTATTACATCTATTCTAAGCTTGTCCTGGCAACATCACACTGAGGGCACACCAACACCAAAGCAACAAGGGCCATAGAACAAGACTGCCATGACGATGCAACTCTGACACAGCTCTTCCCAGTAAATCCTGCTGTTCTTTAAAAAAATATATGTGGACTGACCCTACAAAATATTTAAATAAATATTTAAATAGTATTTATAATTGTCCAAAGCATCAGTTAAACATATTGACCTATATTGAAAGCTGATCCCTACTTGCAAAAATTTCTGTTTGTGTTTGTATTGTGTTCTAAAATGTATTTTTTTCTTTAGAAAAATGAATATATACATTTTTAAAAACTGATTTCTGCTACCATTCTTGAACAGGAACTATAAAACCTGCATTCTAATCAGCAGTTGGGCAACATGTTAAATTAACAGAAGTTAAATTGGCATGTTTTGTTCAAAAAGGTCTAACGATTTAGCAGGTGCCTGCCAATCAAAAATTGAAAACCCCATTAAGAAGACCATCCTTGCCTGGAGCCTTTTCATCAGCCAGCTGCAGAATGAGATTGTCCACCTCCTTGATATTTACAGGGCATTATGACTCCAGCTGGGATAGTTTGTCATTTATAATCTGGGCTTCTGGATCAATAGTTACCTCATTAAAAACATCATAGCAGTGCTGCACCCAAGTGGTAGTGAATGTAGAATTGCTAGGCAGATGACAGCCATTGTTAACTCATTTTCAAATCATAGCACCGTTCTTTGGCTTGATGGAAAACTCCAGAAGGACCATACATAGTTTTGAAATACAGTACCTGTCTTTCCCCTCTTTTCATTAATGTTTATAACCCCTCTGTAGAGCAATCAAAACTTTGATAGCATAGTAAAAATTGTCTAATTTAATCTGCCTAGCTCCACATCTGAGCCTCTTTCTCTCATTTCTGTGATCTGATTACAGCAAGAAGCCATTTATGCAGTGGTGTAGCTAATGGTGCCAAGCTCAAAATGTTGCCGCAGAAGTGATGTCACAATAGGAAGTGACATCACACCCAGGCTTTTAAAAACGTGAAAATTGGGAGGAACCTACTTCCTCCCCCCAGCAGCTCACCACCCACTTGCTCTGCTGCCTCCCCCCAGTCAGTGGCATAGCTAAGGAATCTATCTGCTACCTGGGGTCAAAAAAGATTTGTAGCCCCCCCAGACAAAATCAAATTTAATTAAGTAAATAAATAAAAAGTGTGCCCCTGATTGGTTTGAGACACTGCTGGGATGAAGAGGGATGGTTATTCTCCCCCCTGCTTAAATATAAGAGGGGCACCACTTGAAAATGTGCCTTTTTACCCAGTTAGCAGGGGTAACTGTATTATGATACATGGAAATGAGAACTGTCTCATATTAAGACCTTATTGATATCATGCTGTATCATGATTGGTATCATATTGGTATCATGATAACATGTCATTGCAACATGTCAATAACATAATAACATGTCATTGGCTCTCAGAACAATTAATCTCATATGTCGGTTTTGAGTTAAGAAAATCCACTTTTTGTTCCATAAGGTAGTTGTGTTTTCATTTTCTGGTTAATTTGCCATAACTTTTGATAGAATACAGATATTCCAGTGTAGTTAGTTTTATTGCATTCTGCATTAAATTACCTTTCCAATTATATATAACATGATGGTATTATTCATACATATCAAGATTTTCACAAATTTTGGTCACTAGTGTCAAGCTCAGCTTGTAGCCCCCCTAAAGCCCCCTAAAGTCCAGTGCAACTGCTACCTCCTGCACCCCCTTAGCTACACCACTACATGTATGTTATCGTTGCTGCCATTTCTCAGCCTCAATCTTATTCATAAGTTCCAATGCACGTTATGATGAAACTGCATGGCTCAGGCATAGAAAATGTAATTCCAAAATCAAACTTCTGAGACAGGACAAAAGCACCAGCCACAGAATCATTTCATTTTGAATTTTGTGTATCTACTAATACCCCAGATACTATTGGTTCCATTGTGGATTTGATATCCATAGTTAGTACAAAATCAATCATCATTGCTTGATGGTCACTTCAACTGAAAAATGTTATCTACTGAGTGTACCACATTATAGTGAGAACATCTGCACAGTACCTATTTAATAGGTGTTTTGAAGTGATGCAATTCCCATCCCTGCACATGCCCGATCTCATCTGATCTCGGAAGCTAAGCAGGGTCAGAACTGGTTAGTACTTGGATGGGAGACCTCCAGGGAATACCAAGTGCTGTAGGCTTATACCACAGTCTTTCGAGACTGAAGGTTGCCAACCATAACCAGCCATTTAATTTGGTTTTTTTTTTTTTTAACTTTATGAAGCTTTGTCATTTCAGACATGGAGTTTACTATAACATTTGAATTGTTTACCCATAGCAGTTCCTGCTCTAGCAGCTTCTGCACAGGCTCGTAAAGGATAATGAGTTAATTTACAGAGTATTGTGAAAATGAAAAATTGGAGGTGGAGTACAAATTGGATTTCTAAGAAAATAACCCCATTCATTTTTTTCTTCTCACATGCTCAATGAAAATTGGGAGAGGAGAGGAGAGTGGAACCACGCCTGCTGTCCCTGTTACTTATGTCAGAGGGCCACTGGTCACACCCCTGACATTATTTTTGTGTGTTTAGTTGAACATGTGAGAGTATGTATGTATGTATATATATGGCTGTATACACATAGTAGTTTCAGTGTGATCTGGATGGAAGTGCTTATGCACATATAGCTGCAAAACTTAACGGCACTGTGGGCATGGCCAATGAGGGAAATCCTGCTTTCCCCTTCATACATTCACTGAATGAATGAGAGGAATGAGTGGACAGGGCTAATACCTCCCAGTATTCTATAGTATGGCTGTGGTTATATTAATTTTGGTATGGTAGTGCTGGTCTAAAAATTGTTTTTTCCTTGGGCTATATCCTTCCAGCACTAGATCTGATTGACATGCTGCCCCTCACCTTTGAGGATGATACAGATTCTGAAACAGTTACTCCTGAAGGCTCCATGGCAACTGTGATTGCTCTCCCATGGCTCATGAACTAAGAGGCTAATGACACAGACAACCTTGAACAAGTCATCAAATGCTGTGATACCCGACAGAATTTTGACAAAGGGTGCTTCACGGACGTGTTCATCACTCGGTGGTGACTTTAACAGTAACTTGTGCGTGTGGGAAAGTGTGCGTGAGAGACTGATTAATTTCCACAAATAGTAGTTCCATATCACCCGGTGCCTTCATAAGCACTTTTCAGTAGAGAGATTTTGCACATTTGGCTGAGAGCTGAGCGATTGGCTGATACAGATGAAGAGAGATGCCTATGTGAATCTATCCTAAATGGCTACCTGACATTTACACCTGAAAACAGAGGATCTCTTTTTTTACCTCTCATCGTCTTCTTGTTCTCCATCCTCCTATTATCTCCTAAACCCTATCCCCTTCTCCCGTCTCAACTGATGAATTGATTATTCTACTGTTCTTGTTGAACACCCGGTTGCCATGTCCCCTGCCAGCAGGGCCGGTTCCAAGTTTGAAGAGGTCCTCAACAAGGTGAATCCTGTTTGACTCCCTCCTACCTGACTGAGCCCTTCTCTCCTGGTATGTAAATTGAGAGCCCTTCTCTCCAGTATATAAATTAAAACTATAACTATTTCTGGAAGTTTGCCTTCTAATTCAAAACAAACAAAACTCATTAGTAGCCACAATGTGCCATTTCACCAAGAAACTGCAGGCTCTTAGCTCATGGGTATGCACAACCATCCTTTCAATCAACTTGTCACATCAATTCTTGTGTTCAGGGAATTGAAATAAGAATGGTGCCATCCCAAATATCCAGACAATGTGCACTGCATGGTTAATAGGGCTTTCTGTTTGTAACAAAGACATGTGCCTAGCAAAAAAAATCTTATCTGATTTTTGACTTATAGGCATAACTTTGGCCAAAGGACCAGCACTTGCTTTCCTGACTAGTAATAAGCTAGAGATTTTTCACTGCAACAGCAACCTCATTGAGGAGACTTGTTGCTGACGCGACATCACAAGATAGACAGTTTCTCTGGTTTTGCCTGCCAGTAAAATCCAAGGACTTTGAAATTCTAGATCTCATTTGCCACTCTCTTCAACTTGTACAAAGCAATTTTAAACAACATTTTATGTCCTAATCTCAAGACTTATTAAATCAAACAGCATGAGAGTAGGCTGGAAGTGGTTTGAATCACTATAAATATTGTACATGCAGGATTACAGCTCTAACTTACAAAGTACACTGCTACTACTGAAAATGTCTTGGCAGGCCAGGCTAAGATAACTCCTGGGCAAGTAACTTTCTTTCTGTAGGGAAAGGATTCTGGAAAGAAATCCTTTCCCTGTAGAATCAGGATTTCTTCCCATCCTGGATCAGGGGTGCCCAAACCCCTGATCACTTGCGGCCCTCAAGGACTCCCAATGCGGCCCTCAGGGAGGCCCCAGTCTCCAATGAGCTTCTGGCCCTCTGGAAACCTGCTGGAGCCCACACTGGCCCGACGCAACTGGTCTCAGCGTGAGGGTGACAGTTTGCCCTCTCACGTGAGCTGTGGGATGAGGGCTCCCTCTAGGAAAGGCCAGCCTTGCTTTGTGCAGGGCCTTTTATAGGCCTTGAGCTATTGCAAGACCTTCATTCATTCATATAAGTTCATCTTTAATATATTCATTTATGTAAACATATGTAAATGTATTCAAATTTTAAATATAAATTAATTCTTTTTTTTCCCTGGCCGCCTACACAGTGTCAGAGAGATGATGTGGCCCTCCTGCCAAAAGCTTTGGAGACCCCTGTCCTGGAGAAAGCCCCCAGCACTGCAATAGTGCCAGCTATTTTGCTGGTGCAGACTTGAGAGCCTCTGTGTTGGGCTTTGCAACCAAACATGGAGGAAAGGATCTGGCAGAGCAGGTCCCAGTTCCCTCAAGGGCCGGTCACTCCCTCCCTTCCCACCCTCCCCCCACCTTTCCATGCTCCAGAATGCCTCCTCCACCCCCACCACTGCCTGGAGCTCTTACTGTGCTCCATGTTGGGCAGCGCCCATCTGGAGCTGGGCTGTCACCAGTACTGACTCCTCGCTGGGTGTCACAGATGTGCCTTACGACATGTTTGTGACACCCAGTGCCGGCACTGGAACTCAGTACCGGCTCTGAGGTATGATAGGATTGGGCCCTCAAACCTTAGAAAACCACTCTAAGTCAGTGTTGATAGGACTGAGCTAGATGAAGCAGTGCTCTGATGCAGTATAAGAGTTTCCTATGTTCCAGGGAAGGATTGAGGCTGGCATCTCTCTCCTTCCATAAGCTGAAATGTCTGAGCAGAAATAAAACACTAGAAAGATA